>NC_080621.1:1209557-1514097 GCF_027887145.1 Ammospiza caudacuta | reverse complement strand
AACACTTGGGGGCATTTTGGGGTCACGGGGACACTTTTGGGGACACTTTTGGGGACATTTTAGGGTCATTTTGGGGTCACAGGGACACTTTTGGGGACACTTTTGGGGACATTTTCGGGTCACGGGGACACTTTGGGGACATGGGGACACTTTGGGGTCACAGGGACACTTTTGGGGTCACGGGGACACTCTGGGGTCATGGGGACACTTTTGGGGACATGGGGACAGTTTGGGGTCACGGGGACACTTTTGGGGACCCTCTTGGGGTCACAGGGACATTTTTGGGGACAGTTGGGGGACACTTTGGGGTCACGGGGACACTTTTGGGGACACTTTGGGGACACTTTGGGGTCACAGGGACACTTTGGGGACACTTTTGGGGACACTTTGGGGTCACAGGGACACTTTGGGGACACTTTTGGGGACATTTTGGGGTCATGGGGACACTTTGGGGTCACAGGGACACTTTTGGGGACATGGGGACACTTTGGGGTCACAGGGACACTTTGGGGACACTTTGGGGTCACAGGGACGCTTTTGGGGACACTTTGGGGACATTTTGGGGACATTTTGGGGTCACGGGGACCCTTTTGGGGACACTTTGGGGTCACAGGGACACTTTGGGGACACTTTGGGGACATTTTGGGGACAGTTTGGGGACACTTTGGGGTCACAGGGACACTTTGGGGACACTTTTGGGGACATTTTGGGGTCATGGGGACACTTTTGGGGACACTTTGGGGGTCACAGGGACGCTTTTGGGGACACTTTTGGGGACACTTTGGGGGTCACAGGGACGCTTTTGGGGACACTTTTGGGGACACTTTGGGGTCACGGGGACACTTTGGGGACACTTTTGGGGACATTTTGGGGACATTTTGGGGTCACGGGGACCCTTTTGGGGACACTTTGGGGACACTTTTGGGGACACTTTGGGGACACTTTGGGTCACAGGGACACTTTGGGGTCACGGGGACACTTTGGGGACACTTTGGGGACATTTTGGGGTCACGGGGACCCTTTTGGGGACACTTTGGGGACATTTTGGGGTCACAGGGACACTTTTGGGGACCCTGGGGACATTTTGGGGAGGGAGGGGGGAGGGAGAGGGAGTGGGAAGTGGGGGAGGGGCGGGAGGAAAAGAGGGAGAGGGGGGAGAGGAAGAGACGGAGGGGGGGAGGGGAGGGAGGGGAGGAAGAGGAGGGAGAGGGAGAAGGAGGGAAAGGGAGAGGGAGGAAGAGAAGGAGGGAGAGGGAGGGAGGGACGGAGTGGGAGAGGGAGGGAGGGAGGGAGGGGAGGAAGAGGAGGGAGAGAAGAAGAAGGAAGGGAGAGGGAGGGAGGGAGGGAGGGAGGAAGAAGGGAGATGGAGGCGGAGAGGAGGAGGAGGAAGGGGAGGAAGTGAGAGAGAGAGAGAGGGAGGGAGGGAGGGGAGGGGGAGAGGGAGGGAGGGAGTGGGGAAACGGAGGGAGAGATGGAGGGGGAGAGGGAGAGGGGTCGTGGGGACAATTTTAGGGAGGGAGAGGGAGAGGGAGGGAGGGAGGGAGGGAGAGAAAGAGGGAGAAGGAGGGGGAGGGAGGGAGAGGGAGGGAGGGAGAAATGCAGGGAGAGGGAGAGGGAGAGGGAGAGGGAGAGGGAGAGGGAGAGGGAGAGGGAGAGGGAGAGGGAGAGGGAGGAAGGGAGCGAGTGGGAGAGAGGGAGGGAGAAAGAGAGAGGGAGAGACGAAGGGGGAGCGGGAGGGAGGGAAGGAAGGAGGGAGGGAGGGAGGGAGAGGGAGAGAGGGACAGGCAGGACTGGAGGGACAGGGAGGGAGGGAGGGAGGGAGATGGAGAAAGGAGGGACAAGGAAGAGAGGGAGAGGGAGAGGGAGAGAAGGAGGGAGAGGGAGGGAGAGACGGGGCGGGAAATGGAGGGAGGAAAGGAGAGGGAGAGGGAAAAGGAGGGAGAGATGGAGGGAGGGAAGGAGGGAGGGAGATGGAGAGAGAAGGGGGGAGAGGGCGAGAAGGAGAGGAAGGAAAAGAAAGAGGGAGAGAGCAGGGAGAGGGAGGGAGGGAGCATGGAATGGAATGGACAGACGGACAGAGGGAGAGGGAGGGGGAGAGAGGGAGGGGAAAAGGGGAAGAGGAGGAAGAGGAGGAAGAGGAGGGAGGGAGGGAGGGCGGAAGGAAGGGGCAGAAGGGGCGGAAGGGGCGGAAGGAAGGAAGTGGCAGAAGGAAGTGGCGGAAGGAAGGAAGGAAGTGGCGGAAGAAAGTGGCGGAAGGAAGGAAGGAAGGAAGGAAGGAAGGAAGGAAGGAAGGAAGGAAGGAAGGAAGGAAGGAAGGAAGGAAGGAAGGAAGGAAGGAAGGAAGGAAGGAAGGAAGGAAGGAAGGAAGGAAGGAAGGAAGGAAGTGGCGGAAGGAAGGAAGGAAGTGGCGGAAGGAAGGAAGGAAGTGGCGGAAGGAAGGAAGTGGCGGAAGGAAGGAAGGAAGGAAGGAAGGAAGGAAGGAAGGAAGGAAGGAAGGAAGGAAGGAAGGAAGGAAGGAAGGAAGGAAGGAAGGAAGGAAGGAAGGAAGGAAGGAAGGAAGGAAGGAAGGAAGGAAGGAAGGGGCGGAAGGAAGGAAGGAAGGAAGGAAGGAAGGAAGGAAGGAAGGAAGGAAGGAAGGAAGGAAGGAAGGAAGGAAGGAAGGAAGGAAGGAAGGAAGGGGCGGAAGGAAGGAAGGAAGGAAGGAAGGAAGGAAGGAAGGAAGGAAGGAAGGAAGGAAGGAAGGAAGGAAGGAAGGAAGGAAGGAGGAAGAGGAGCAGGAGGAAGGTCCGGGTTTGCCGCAGGTTCCGCGGGCAGGTGAAGCACATCAAGGTGACGGCGAGCGAGGGGCTCTACCGAGTGACCGAGAGGAAAGCGTTCCGCGGGCTCGTGGTGAGACACCGCACCCCAAAAAAACCCAAAATCCGGATGGGGCACCCCAAAAAAACCCAAAATCCGGATGGGGCACCCCAAAACACCGAAAATCTGCGTGGGGGACACCAAAACCCCAAAATCCGGATAGGGCACCCCAAAAAACCCAAAATCCGGATGGGGCACCCCAAAACCCCAAAATCCGGATGGGGCACCCCAAAACCCTGAAAATCTGGATAGGGCACCCCAAAAACCGCAAAAATCTGCGTGGGGGACCCCAAAAACCCCAAAATCCGGATGGGGCACCCCAAAACACCGAAAATCTGTGGGGGGGACCCCAAAATCCGGATGGGGCACCCCAAAACCCCAAAAATCCGGATGGGGCACCCCAAAAGTGCCAAAATCCGGATGGGGCACCCCAAAAACCCCGAAAATCTGCATGGGGGACCCCAAAAAAACCCCAAATCCGGATGGGGCACCCCAAAAACCCCAAAATCTGCGTGGGGGACCCCAAAAAAACCCAAAATCCGGATGGGGCACCCCAAAAACGCCAAAATCCGGATGGGGCACCCCAAAACCCCCAAAATCTGGATAGGGCACCCCAAAAACCCCAAAAATCTGTGTGGGGGACCCCAAAAACCCCAAAATCCGGATGGGGCACCCCAAAACCCCCAAAATCTGGATAGGGCACCCCAAAACACCGAAAATCTGGGGGGGGGACCCCAAAATCCGGATGGGGCACCCCAAAACCCCCAAAATCCGGATGGGGCACCCCAAAAGTGCCAAAATCCGGATGTGGCACCCCAAAAACCCCAAAATCCGGATAGGGCACCCCAAAACACTGAAAATCTGCGTGGGGGACCCCAAAAAAACCCAAAATCCGGATATGGCACCCCAAAAACCCTGAAAATCTGCGTGGGGCACCCCAAAACACCCCGGGGAACCCCAAAAACAAACCGGGCACCCCAAAACCCACGTGGAGACCCCAAAACCCCAAAATCTGAGTGGGGGACCCCAAAACCCAACCCGGGGGAACCCAAAACCAACCCGGGCACCCCCAAAACCCCAAAATCCACGTGGGCACCCCAAAAACAAACCGGGGGAACCCCCAAAACCCCCCCGCAAAAAAACCCCCATCCTGGGGACTCCAAAACAAATCGGGGGACCCCAAAATCCCCGTGGGGCGCCCCAAAACCGGCATGGGGACTCCAAAACCTGAGGGCACACCCCAAAAAAACCCCAAAAACAAACTGGGGGACCCCAAAATCGACATGGGGACCCCAAAAACATCTCGGAGGGACCACAAAAACCCCTAAATTTTTGGGGTCCCCGGCCCCGTTTTCGGGTGGATTTTGTGGGTTTTGGGGTCCCTGACCCCATTTTAGGGTGGTTTTTGGGGTCCCTGGCCCCATTTTAGGGTGGGTTTTTGGGGTCCCTGACCCCATTTTGGGGTGTTTTTTGGGGTTCCTGACCCCATTTTGAGGTGTTTTTTGGGGTCCCTGACCCCATTTTAGGGTGGTTTTTGGGGTCCCTGACCCCATTTTGAGGTGGTTTTTGGGGTCCCTGACCCCATTTTGGGGTGTTTTTTGGGGTTCCTGACCCCATTTTGAGGTGTTTTTTGGGGTCCCTGACCCCATTTTGAGGTGGTTTTTGGGGTCCCTGACCCCATTTTGAGGTGGTTTTTGGGGTCCCTGATTTTTGGGTTGTTTTGAGGGGTGTTTGGGTTTTTGGGATCCCTGACCCTTTTTTGGGGTGGATTTTGGGGTTATTGAGTTTTTTGGGGTGACTGACCCGATTGTGGGGTGGGTTTTTTGGGGTTTTTGAGGTGGGTTTTGGGGGTTTTTGGTGTCCCTGACCCCGTTTTGGGTTGGTTTTTGGGGGTTTGGGGTTTTTGGGGTCCCTGACCCCATTTTGGGTCAGTTTTTGGGGTCCCTGACCCCATTTTAGGGTGTTTTTTGGGGTCCCTGACCCCATTTTGGGGTGGGTTTTTGGGGTCCCTGACCCCATTTTGAGGTGGTTTTTGGGGTCCCTGGCCACATTTTGAGGTGATTTTTGGGGTCCCTGACCCCATTTTAGGGCGGTTTTTGGGGTCCCTGACCCCATTTTGGGGTGGGTTTTGGGGTCCCTGACCCCATTTTAGGGTGGGTTTTTGGGGTCCCTGGCCCCATTTTAGGATGGGTTTTTGGGGTCCCTGACCCCATTTTAGGGCGGTTTTTGGGGTCCCTGACCCCATTTTGAGGTGGTTTTTGGGGTCCCTGACACCTTTTGGGTTGTTTTGAGGGGTGTTTGGGTTTTTGGGGTCCCTGACCTCATTTTGAGGTGGTTTTTGGGGTCCCTGACCCCATTTTGGGGTGGGTTTTGGGGTCCCTGACCCCATTTTATGGTGGTTTTTGGGGTCCCTGGCCCCATTTTGGGGTGGGTTTTTGGGGTCCCTGACCCCATTTTGAGGTGGTTTTTGGGGTCCCTGGCCACATTTTGAGGTGATTTTTGGGGTCCCTGGCCCCATTTTAGGGCGGTTTTTGGGGTCCCTGACCCCATTTTAGGGCGGTTTTTGGGGTCCCTGACCCCATTTTGAGGTGGTTTTTGGGGTCCCTGACACCTTTTGGGTTGTTTTGAGGGGTGTTTGGGTTTTTGGGGTCCCTGACCCCATTTTGGGGAGGTTTTTGGGGTCCCTGACCCCATTTTGAGGTGGTTTTTGGGGTCCCTGACCCCATTTTGGGGTGGGTTTTGGGGTCCCTGACCCCATTTTAGGGTGGTTTTTGGGGTCCCTGACCCCATTTTGGGGTGGGTTTTTGGGGTCCCTGACCCCATTTTAGGGCGGTTTTTGGGGTCCCTCACCACATTTTAGGTGGCTTTTGGGGTCCCTGACCCCATTTTAGGGCGGTTTTTGGGGTCCCTGATTTTTGGGTTGTTTTGAGGGGTGTTTGGGTTTTTGGGATCCCTGACCCTTTTTTGGGGTGGATTTTGGGGTTGTTGAGTTTTTTGGGGTGACTGACCCGATTGTGGGGTGGGTTTTTTGGGGTTTTTGAGGTGGGTTTTGGGGGTTTTTGGTGTCCCTGACCCCGTTTTGGGTTGGTTTTTGGTGGTTTGGGGTTTTTGGTGTCCCTGACCCCATTTTGGGCCAGTTTTTGGGGTCCCTGACCCCATTTTGGGGTGGGGTTTTGGGGTCCCTGACCCCATTTTGGGTCAGTTTTTGGGGTCCCTGACCCCATTTTGAGGTGGTTTTTGGGGTCCCTGACCCCATTTTAGGGCGGTTTTTGGGGTCCCTGACCCCATTTTAGGTGGCTTTTGGGGTCCCTGACCCCATTTTGAGGTGGCTTTTGGGGTCCCTGACCCCATTTTGAGGTGGTTTTTGGCGTCCCTGACCCCATTTTAGGGTGGTTTTTGGGGTCCCTGACCCCATTTTAGGGCGGTTTTTGGGGTCCCTGACCCCATTTTAGGGCGGTTTTTGGGGTCCCTCACCCCATTTTAGGTGGCTTTTGGGGTCCCTGACCCCATTTTGGGGTGGGTTTTTGGGGTCCCTGACCCCATTTTGAGGTGGTTTTTGGGGTCCCTGGCCACATTTTGAGGTGATTTTTGGGGTCCCTGACCCCATTTTAGGATGGGTTTTTGGGGTCCCTCACCACATTTTAGGTGGCTTTTGGGGTCCCTGACCCCATTTTAGGGTGGTTTTTGGGGTCCCTGATTTTTGGGTTGTTTTGAGGGGTGTTTGGGTTTTTGGGGTCCCTGACCCTTTTTTGGGGTGGATTTTGGGGTTATTGAGTTTTTTGGGGTGACTGACCCGATTGTGGGGTGGGTTTTTTGGGGTTTTTGAGGTGGGTTTTGGGGGTTTTTGGTGTCCCTGACCCCGTTTTGGGTTGGTTTTTGGTGGTTTGGGGTTTTTGGTGTCCCTGACCCCGTTTCGGGGTGGCTTTTGGGGTTTTCTGGGGTCCCCGAGCCCGTTTTGGGGGTCCCTGACCCCGGTTTGGGGAGGGTTTTGCATTTTTTGAGGTCCCTGACCCCGGTTTGGGTTGGTTTTTGGGGTTTTTGGTGTGCCTGATGGGGTTTTGGGTCGGTTTTGGGGTTTTTGGTGTCCCTGACCCCGTTTTGGGTCAGTTTAGGAGGATTTTGGTGTCCCTGACGGGGGTTTTGGTCGGTGTTTGGGTTTTTGAAGTCCCTGACCCCATTTTGGGTTGGTTTTTGGGGTCCCTGACCCCATTTCGGGGCAGTTTTTGTTGTCCCTGGCCAGGTTTTGGGTCGGTTTTTGGGGTTTTGGGGTTTTTGGGGTCCCTGACCCCATTTCAGGGCAGTTTTTGGGGTCCCTGATGGGATTTTGGGTCAGTTCTTGGGGTTTTTGGTATCCCTGAGGGGGTTTTGGGTCGGTTTTTGGGGTTTTTGGTGTCCCTGATGGGGTTTTGGGACGGTTTTGGGGATTTTGGGGTTTTTGGTGTCCCTGGCCAGGTTTTGGGTCCGTTTTTGGGGGTTTTTGTGTCCCTGATGGGGTTTGGGGACAGTTTTTGGAGTTTTGGGGTCCCTGACCCCGTTTCGGGGCGGTTACTGGCGCCCCTGACCAGGTTTTGGGTTGTGTTTTTGGGTTTTTGGTGTCCCTGGCCAGGTTTTGGGTTGGTTTTTGGGGATTTTGGTGTCCCTGATGGGGTTTTGGGTCGGGTTTTGAGCTTTTGGTGTTTTTGGGGTCCCTGATGGGGTTTTGGGTCGGATTTGGGGTTTTTGATGTCCCTGACCAGGTTTTGGGTCAGTTTTTGGGGTTTTGGGGTTTTGGTGTCCCTGACCGGGTTTTGGGTCGGTTTTTTTGAGTTTTGGTGTCCCTGACCCCGTTCTGGGGATGGGTTTTGGGGTCCCAGACCCCGTTTTCAATTGGTTGGTTTTGGTTTTGTTGCTTTTGGGGTCCCTGACCGGTTTTGGGGCATTTTCTGGGTTTTTGGTGTCCCTGACCGGGTTTGGGGTTGTTTTCTTGGAGTTTTGGTGTCCCTGACCAGGTTTTGGGTCGTTTTTTTTGATTTTTGGGTTTTTCGGGTCCCTGACCGAGTTTTGGGTTGGTTTTTGTGGTCCCTGACCCCGTTTTGGTTTGGGTTTTGGGGAGTTTTGGGGTTTTTGGGGTCCCTGACCCCGTTTTGGGTTGGTTTTGGGGGTTTGGGGGTTTTTTTGTGGTCCTTGACCTCATTTTGGGGCGGTTTTTGGGGGTTTTTGTGTCCCTGATGGGGTTTTGGGTCAGTTTTTGGGGTTTTGGTGATTTTGGGGTCCCTGACCGGGTTTTGTGTCGGTTTTTGGGGGTTTTTAGGGTCCCTGACCAGGTTTTGGGGTGCTTTTTTGGGGTTTTTGGTGTCCCTGACCGGGTTATGGGTCGGTTTTTGGGGTTTTGGTGTTTTTGGTGTACCTGACGGGGTTTTGGGTCAGTTTTGGGGTTTTTGGGGTCCCTGATGAGGTTTTGGGTCGGGTTTTGAGGTTTTGGTGGTTTTGGGGTCCCTGACCCCATTTCGGGGCAGTTTTTGGGGTCCCTGATGGGGTTTTGGGTCGGATTTGGGGTTTTTGATGTCCCTGACGGGGTTTGGGGTCAGTTTTTGGGGTTTTTGGGTTTTTGGGGTCCCTGACGGGGTTTTGGGCCAGTTTTGGGGGTTTTGGTGTTTTTGGGGTCCCTGACCCCATTTCGGGGCCGTTTTCGGTGTCCCTGAGTCCATTTTGGGCCGGTTTTGGGGGTTTTGGTGTTTTTGGGGTCCCGGAGTCCATTTTGGGCCGGTTTTGGGGGTTTTGGTGTTTTTGGGGTCCCTGACCACATTTCGGGGCCGTTTTCGGTGTCCCTGAGTCCATTTTGGGCCGGTTTTTGGGGTTTTGGTGGTTTTTGGGTTCCTGAGTCCATTTTGGGGCAGTTTTTGGGGTTTTGGTGGTTTTGGGGTCCCTGAGTCCATTTTGGGCCGGTTTTGGGGGTTTTGGTGTTTTTGGGGTCCCTGAATCCTTTTCGGAGCCGTTTTCGGTGTCCCTGAGTCCATTTTGGGCCGGTTTTGGGGGTTTTGGTGTTTTTGGGGTCCCTGAGTCCATTTTGGGGCAGTTTTTGGGGTTTTGGTGTTTTTGGGGTCCCTGAGTCCATTTTGGGCCGGTTTTGGGGGTTTTGGTGGTTTTTGGGTTCCTGAGTCCATTTCGGAGCAGTTTTCGGTGTCCCTGAGTCCATTTTGGGCCGGTTTTTGGGTTTTGGTGTTTTTGGGGTCCCTGAGTCCATTTTGGGGCCGGTTTTTGGGGTTTTGGTGGTTTTGGGGTCCCTGACCCCATTTCGGGGCCGTTTTCGGTGTCCCTGACCCCATTTTGGGCCGGTTTTGGGGGTTTTGGTGTTTTTGGGGTCCCTGAGTCCATTTTGGGGCCGGTTTTTGGGGTTTTGGTGGTTTCGGGGTCCCTGACCCCATTTCGGGGCCGTTTTTGGGGTCCCTGATGGGGTTTTGTGTCGGATTTGGGGTTTTTGATGTCCCTGACAGGGTTTGGGGTCAGTTTTTGGGGTTTTTGGTGTTTTTGGGGTCCCTGACCCCATTTTGGGGCAGTTTTTGGGGTCCCTGAGTCCATTTTGGGGCGGTTTTTGGGGTCTCCAGGAGCTGGTGGAGTTCTACGGGCGGCACTCGCTGCGGGATTGCTTCAAGGGCCTGGACACGACGCTGGCGCTGCCCTACAGAGACCCCGAGAGCCCCGCGGGACCCCGAGAGCCCCGTACGGCGCCGGGCTTTGGGGTTCAGGGGGTTTCGTGGGGGGCGTTTTGGGGGTTTATGGGGGTTTTATGGGAATTTATGGGGGTTTGTGGGGGTTTAATGGGGTTTGGGATTGTGGGTTATGGGGTTTGATGGGGTTTAACGGGGTTTGATGGGGTTTTATTGGGGTTTGATGGAGTTTTATGGGGTTTAATGGGAATTTATGGGGGTTTATGGGGTTTGGGATGGGGGGTTATGGGGTTTTATGCGGTTTTTTGGGGTTTTATGCGGGTTTCATGGGGGTTTATGGGGTTTGGGATTGTGGGTTATGGGGTTTGATGGAGTTTTATGGGGTTTTATGGAAATTTATGGGAATTTATGGTGGTTTGATGGGATTTAATGGGGTTTTTTGGGGTTCTGTGGGGTTTTTTGGGGGTTTATGGGGGTTTAATGGGGGTTTTATGGGGTTTGGGATAGTGGGCTATGGCGTTTGATGGGGTTTTATGGGGTTTTTTGGGGTTTTTTGGGGTTTTTTGGGGTTTTTTGGGGTTTTTTGGGGTTTATGGGGGTTTTATGGGGGTTTAATGGGGTTTGGGATTGTGGGTTATGGGGTTCTATGGGGTTTGATGGGGTTTAATGGGGCTTTTTGGGGTTTATGTGGTTTAATGGGAATTGATGGGGGTTTATGGGGTTTGGGATTGTGGGTTATGGGGTTTGATGGGGTTTAATGGGGGTTTTGGGGGTTTTTTGGGGTTTTTTGGGGTTATTTGGATTTTTTGGGGTTTATGGGGGTTTTATGGGGGTTTAATGGGGTTTGGGATTGTGGGTTATGGGGTTTGATGGGGTTTAATGGGGCTTTTTGGGGTTTATGGGGTTTAATGGGAATTTATGGGGGTTTAATGGGGTTTGGGATTGTGGGTTATGGGGTTTTTTGGGGTTTTTTGGGGTTTATGAAGGTTTATGGGGGTTTATGGGGTTTGGGATTGGGGGTTATGGGGTTTTTTGGGGTTTTTTGGGGTTTTTTGGGGTGTATGGGGGTTTTATGGGGTTTGGGATTCTGGGTTATGGGGTTTATGGGGTTTTATGGTGTTTATGGGGTTTTTTGGGATTTATGGGGTTTGGGATTGTGGGTTATGGGGTTTGATGGGGTTTAATGGGGTTTGATGGAGTTTTATGGGGTTTTATGGAAATTTATGGGAATTTATGGTGGTTTGATGGGATTTAATGGGTTTTTTTGGGGTTCTGTGGGGTTTTTTTGGGGTTTATGGGGGTTTAATGGGGGTTTTATGGGGTTTGGGATAGTGGGCTATGGCGTTTGATGGGGTTTTATTGCGCTTTTTGGGGTTTTTTGGGGTTTTTTGGGGTTTTTTGGGGTTTTTTGGGGTTTTTTGGGGTTTTTTGGGGTTATATGGGGGTTTAATGGGGTTTGGGATTGTGGGTTATGGGTGTGATGGGGTTTAATGGGGCTTTTTGGGGTTTATGGGGTTTAATGGGAATTTATGGGGGTTTATGGGGTTTGGGATTGGGGGTTATGGGTTTTTTTGGGGTTTTTTGGGGTTTATGAAGGTTTATGGGGGTTTATGGGGTTTGGGATTGGGGGTTATGGGGTTTTTTGGGGTTTTTTGGGGTTTATGGGGGTTTTATGGGGTTTGGGATTCTGGGTTATGGGGTTTATGGGGTTTTATGGTGTTTATGGGGTTTTTTGGGATTTATGGGGTTTGGGATTGTGGGTTATGGGGTTTGATGGGGTTTAATGGGGTTTGATGGAGTTTTATGGGGTTTTATGGAAATTTATGGGAATTTATGGTGGTTTGATGGGATTTAATGGGGTTTTTTGGGGTTCTGTGGGGTTTTTTTGGGGTTTATGGGGGTTTAATGGGGGTTTTATGGGGTTTGGGATAGTGGGCTATGGCGTTTGATGGGGTTTAATGGGGTTTTTTGGGGTTTTTTGGGGTTTTTTGGGGTTTTTTGGGGTTTTTTGGGGTTATATGGGGGTTTTATGGGGTTTGGGATTGTGGGTTATGGGCTTTGATGGGGTTTAATGGGGGTTTTGGGGTTTTTTTTGGGTTTTTTTGGGTTTTTTTGGGGTTTTTTGGGGTTTATGGGGGTTTTATGGGGGTTTAATGGGGTTTGGGATTGTGGGTTATGGGGTTCTATGGGGTTTGATGGGGTTTAATGGGGCTTTTTGGGGTTTATGTGGTTTAATGGGAATTGATGGGGGTTTATGGGGTTTGGGATTGTGGGTTATGGGGTTTGATGGGGTTTAATGGGGTTTTTGGGGGTTTTTTGGGGTTTTTTGGGGTTATTTGGATTTTTTGGGGTTTATGGGGGTTTTATGGGGGTTTAATGGGGTTTGGGATTGTGGGTTATGGGGTTTGATGGGGTTTAATGGGGCTTTTTGGGGTTTATGGGGTTTAATGGGAATTTATGGGGGTTTATGGGGTTTGGGATTGTGGGTTATGGGTTTTTTTGGGGTTTTTTGGGGTCTATGTGGGTTTATGGGGGTTTATGGGGTTTGGGATTGGGGGTTATGGGGTTTTTTGGGGTTTTTTGGGGTTTTTTGGGGTTTATGGGGGTTTTATGGGGTTTGGGATTCTGGGTTATAAGGTTTATGGGGTTTTATGGTGTTTATGGGGTTTTTTGGGATTTATGGGGTTTGGGATTGTGGGTTATGGGGTTTGATGGGGTTTAATTGGGGTTTGATGGAGTTTTATGGGGTTTTATGGAAATTTATGGGAATTTATGGTGGTTTGATGGGGTTTTTGGGGTTTTTTGGGGTTTTTTTGGTTTTTTTGGGGTTTATGGGGGTTTTATGGGGGTTTAATGGGGTTTGGGATTGTGGGGTTTTATTGGGTTTTATGGGGTTTTTTGGGGTTTTTTGGGGTGTATGGGGGTTTTATGGGAATTGATGGGGTTTAATGGGGTTTGGGATTGTGGGTTATGGGGTTTTTTGGGGTTTTTTGGGGTCTATGTGGGTTTATGGGGGTTTATGGGGTTTGGGATTGGGGGTTATGGGGTTTTTTGGGGTTTTTTGGGGTTTTTTGGGGTTTATGGGGGTTTTATGGGGTTTGGGATTGTGGGTTATGGGGTTTATGGGGTTTTATAGGGTTTATGGGGTTTTTTGGGGTTTATGGGGTTTGGGATTGTGGGTTATGGGGTTTGATGGGGTTTAATGGGGTTTGATGGAGTTTTATGGGGTTTTATGGAAATTTATGGGAATTTATGGTGGTTTGATGGGATTTAATGGGGTTTTTTGGGGTTCTGTGGGGTTTTTTTGGGGTTTATGGGGGTTTAATGGGGGTTTTATGGGGTTTGGGATAGTGGGCTATGGCGTTTGATGGGGTTTAATGGGGTTTTTTGGGGTTTTTTGGGGTTTTTTGGGGTTTTTTGGGGTTTTTTGGGGTTATATGGGGGTTTTATGGGGTTTGGGATTGTGGGTTATGGGCTTTGATGGGGTTTAATGGGGGTTTTGGGGTTTTTTTGGGGTTTTTTGGGGTTTTTTGGGGTTTATGGCGGTTTTATGGGGGTTTAATGGGGTTTGGGATTGTGGGTTATGGGGTTCTATGGGGTTTGATGGGGCTTTTTGGGGTTTATGTGGTTTAATGGGAATTGATGGGGGTTTATGGGGTTTGGGATTGTGGGTTATGGGGTTTGATGGGGTTTAATGGGGTTTTTGGGGGTTTTTTGGGGTTTTTTGGGGTTATTTGGATTTTTTGGGGTTTATGGGGGTTTTATGGGGGTTTAATGGGGTTTGGGATTGTGGGTTATGGGGTTTGATGGGGTTTAATGGGGCTTTTTGGGATTTATGGGGTTTAATGGGAATTTATGGGGGTTTATGGGGTTTGGGATTGTGGGTTATGGGGTTTTTTGGGGTTTTTTGGGGTTTATGAAGGTTTATGGGGGTTTATGGGGTTTGGGATTGGGGGTTATGGGGTTTTTTGGGGTTTTTTGGGGTTTTTTGGGGTTTATGGGGGTTTTATGGGGTTTGGGATTGGGGGTTATGGGGTTTTTTGGGGTTTTTTGGGGTTTTTTGGGGTTTATGGGGGTTTTATGGGGTTTGGGATTCTGGGTTATGGGGTTTATGGGGTTTTATGGTGTTTATGGGGTTTTTTGGGATTTATGGGGTTTGGGATTGTGGGTTATGGGGTTTGATGGGGTTTAATTGGGGTTTGATGGAGTTTTATGGGGTTTTATGGAAATTTATGGGAATTTATGGTGGTTTGATGGGATTTAATGGGGTTTTTTGGGGTTCTGTGGGGTTTTGATGGGGTTTATGGGGGTTTAATGGGGGTTTTATGGGGTTTGGGATTGTGGGCTATGGCGTTTGATGGGGTTTAATGGGGTTTTTTGGGTTTTTTTGGGGTTTTTTGGGGTTTTTTGGGGTTTTTTGGGGTTATATGGGGGTTTTATGGGGTTTGGGATTGTGGGTTATGGGCTTTGATGGGGTTTAATGGGGGTTTTGGGGTTTTTTTGGGGTTTTTTGGGGTTTTTTGGGGTTTTTTGGGGTTTTTTGGGGTTTATGGGGGTTTTATGGGGGTTTAATGGGGTTTGGGATTGTGGGTTATGGGGTTTGATGGGGTTTAATGGGGCTTTTTGGGGTTTATGGGGTTTAATGGGAATTTATGGGGGTTTATGGGGTTTGGGATTGTGGGTTATGGGGTTTTTTGGGGTTTTTTGGGGTTTATGAAGGTTTATGGGGGTTTATGGGGTTTGGGATTGTGGGTTATGGGGTTTTTTGGGGTTTTTTGGGGTTTTTTGGGGTGTATGGGGGTTTTATGGGGTTTGGGATTCTGGGTTATGGGGTTTATGGGGTTTTATGGTGTTTATGGGGTTTTTTGGGGTTTATGGGGTTTGGGATTGTGGGTTATGGGGTTTGATGGGGTTTAATTGGGGTTTGATGGAGTTTTATGGGGTTTTATGGAAATTTATGGGAATTTATGGTGGTTTGATGGGGTTTTTGGGGTTTTTTGGGGGTTTTTTGGTTTTTTGGGGGTTTATGGGGGTTTTATGGGGGTTTAATGGGGTTTGGGATTGTGGGTTATGGGGTTTGATGGGGTTTTTTGGGGCTTTTTGGGGTTTATGGGGGTTTAATGGGAATTGATGGGGTTTAATGGGGTTTGGGATTGTGGGTTATGGGGTTTTTTGGGGTTTTTGGGGTCTATGTGGGTTTATGGGGGTTTATGGGGTTTGGGATTGGGGGTTATGGGGTTTTATGGGGTTTTTTGGGGTTTATGGGGGTTTATCGGGGTTTTATGGGGTTTGGGATTCTGGGTTATGGGGTTTATGGGGTTTTATGGTGTTTATGGGTTTTTTTGGGGTTTATGGGGTTTGGGATTGTGGGTTATGGGGTTTGATGGGGTTTAATGGGGTTTGATGGAGTTTTATGGGGATTAATGGGAATTTATGGGGGTTTATGGTGGTTTGATGGGATTTAATGGGGTTTTTTGGGGGTTTTTTGGTTTTTTGGGGGTTTATGGGGGTTTTATGGGGGTTTAATGGGGTTTGGGATTGTGGGGTTTTATTGGGTTTTATGGGGTTTTTTGGGGTTTTTTGGGGTGTATGGGGGTTTTATGGGAATTGATGGGGTTTAATGGGGTTTGGGATTGGGGGTTATGGGGTTTTTTGGGGTTTTTTGGGGTTTATGGGGGTTTATCGGGGTTTTATGGGGTTTGGGATTCTGGGTTATGGGGTTTATGGGGTTTTATAGGGTTTATGGGGTTTTTTGGGGTTTATGGGGTTTGGGATTGTGGGTTATGGGGTTTGATGGGGTTTAATGGGGTTTGATGGAGTTTTATGGGGATTAATGGGAATTTATGGGGGTTTATGGTGGTTTGATGGGATTTAATGGGGTTTTTTGGGGGTTTTTTGGTTTTTTGGGGGTTTATGGGGGTTTTATGGGGGTTTAATGGGGTTTGGGATTGTGGGGTTTTATTGGGTTTTATGGGGTTTTTTGGGGTTTTTTGGGGTGTATGGGGGTTTTATGGGAATTGATGGGGTTTAATGGGGTTTGGGATTGGGGGTTATGGGGTTTTTTGGGGTTTTTTGGGGTTTATGGGGGTTTATCGGGGTTTTATGGGGTTTGGGATTCTGGGTTATGGGGTTTATGGGGTTTTATAGGGTTTATGGGGTTTTTTGGGGTTTATGGGGTTTGGGATTGTGGGTTATGGGGTTTCATGGGGTTTTATGGGGGTTTTGGGGGTTTATGGGGGTTTTATGGGGGTTTAATGGGGTTTGGAAGTGTGGGTGATGGGGTTTTATGGGGGTTTATCGAGTTTTATGGGGTTTTATTGGGTTATGGGATTGTGGGGTTAAGAGATTTGGGGTTTTATGGGGTTTAATGGGAATTTATGGGGGTTTGTGGGGTTTGGGATTGGGGGTTATGGGGTTTTATGGGGTTTTTTTTTTTGGTTTTTTGGGGTTTATGGGGGTTTAATGGGGTTTGGGATTGTGGGTTATGGGGTTTGATGGGGTTTAATTGGGGTTTGATGGAGTTTTATGGGGTTTAATGGGAATTTATGGGGGTTTATGGGGTTTGGGATTGGGGGTTATGGGGTTTTATGGGTTTTTTTTTGGGTTTATGGGGGTTTTATGGGGGTTTATGGGGTTTGGGATTATGGGTTATGGGGTTCTATGGGGTTTTATGGGGGTTTAAGGGGGTATGGGGTTTTATCGGGTTTGGGGTTATGAGGTTTGGGGTTTGGGGTTTTATGGGGTTTTGGCTGGATTTGGGGGTGTCCCCGTGTCCCCTGTCACGGTGTCCCCTGTGTCCCCAGGTGCCACCCGCAGTTTCGGCTCGGCCAAGGCGCGTTACGCCTTCAGCGCGCGGGACAGGACGGAGCTGTCCCTGCGGGAAGGGGACATCGTGCGTGTCCTGAGCAAGAGGGGACAGCCGGGATGGTGGAAAGGGGAGATCTACGGCCGGGTATGGCACTGGGGACACTGGGGACACTGGGGACTCTGGGGACTCTGGGGACATTGGGGACGTTGGGGACACTGGGGACATGAGGGATGTTGGGGACATTGGGGACATTGGGGACACTGATGGGACATTGGGGACATTGGGGACATTGGGGACATGGGGGACACTGGGGACATTGGGGACTCTGGGGACATTGGGGTCATTGGGGACATTGGGGACATCGTGCGTGTCCTGAGCAAGAGGGGACAGCCGGGATGGTGGAAAGGGGAGATCTACGGCCGGGTATGGCACTGGGGACACTGGGGACTCTGGGGACTCTGGGGACACTGGGGACTCTGGGGACATTGGGGATGTTGGGGATGTTGGGGACATTGGGGACACAGGGACATTGGGGACGTTGGGGACACTGGGGACATGAGGGATGTTGGGGACATTGGGGACATTGGGGACACTGATGGGACATTGGGGACATTGGGGACACTGGGGACTCTGGGGACATCGGGGCATTGGGGACATTGGGGACATTGGGGACATTGGGGACATTGGGGACATGGGGGACACTGGGGACATTGGGGACTCTGGGGACATTGGGGACATTGGGGACATTGGGGACATCGTGCGTGTCCTGAGCAAGAAGGGACAGCCGGGATGGTGGAAAGGGGAGATCTATGGCCGGGTATGGCACTGGGGACACTGGGGACATTGGGGACACTGGGGACATTGGGGACATTGGGGACTCTGGGGACATTGGGGATGTTGGGGATGTTGGGGACATTGGGGACACAGGGACATTGGGGACGTTGGGGACACTGGGGACATGAGGGATGTTGGGGACATTGGGGACATTGGGGACACTGGGGACTCTGGGGACATCGGGGCATTTGGGACATTGGGGACATTGGGGACATTGGGGACATGGGGGACACTGGGGACACTGGGGACTCTGGGGACATCGGGGCATTTGGGACATTGGGGACATTGGGGACACTGGGGACATTGGGGACTCTGGGGACATTGGGGTCATTGGGGACATTGGGGACATCGTGCGTGTCCTGAGCAAGAGGGGACAGCCGGGATGGTGGAAAGGGGAGATCTACGGCCGGGTATGGCACTGGGGACACTGGGGACTCTGGGGACTCTGGGGACACTGGGGACTCTGGGGACATTGGGGATGTTGGGGACATTGGGGACACTGGGGACACAGGGACATTGGGGACGTTGGGGACACTGGGGACATGAGGGATGTTGGGGACATTGGGGACATTGGGGACACTGATGGGACATTGGGGACATTGGGGACACTGGGGACTCTGGGGACATCGGGGCATTGGGGACATTGGGGACATTGGGGACATTGGGGACATGGGGGACACTGGGGACATTGGGGACTCTGGGGACATTGGGGACATTGGGGACACTGGGGACATCGGGGACATCGTGCGTGTCCTGAGCAAGAGGGGACAGCCGGGATGGTGGAAAGGGAGAGATCTACGGCCGGGTATGGCACTGGGGACACTGGGGACATTGGGGACATTGGGGACATCGGGGGCGTTGGGGACACTGGGGACATTGGGGACAATGGAGACATGGAGGATACTGGGGACACTGGGGACATTGGGGACATTGGGGACACTGGGGACAGCGTGTGTGTCCTCAGCAAGAGGGGACATTGGGAATGGTGGAAGGGCAAGATCTATGGGCGGGTATGGCACTGTCCCCAACCCTGGGGACATTGGGGACACTGGGGACAATGGGGACAATATGGACACTGGGGATACTGGGGACCTTGGGGACATTGGGGGCTCTGGGGACATTGGGGGGACATTGGGGACATTGAGGGCATTGAGGACAATGGGGGTATTGGGGACATTGGGGACATGGGGGACATTGGGGACATTGGGGGGACATTGGGGACATTGGGGACACTGGGGGGACACTTGGGAGGGACAGAGGACAGAGGGGTCAGGAGACAGGGGGACACCTGGGAGGGGACACGGAACAGAGAAGGTGACACCAGGCAGGACGTTGGATGGGGAGAGAAGGTGACACCAGGCAGGACATGGGGACACCAGGTTGGGTGTCCCCCCTGAGTGTCCCCCAAGATGTCCCCATGTCCCCTGTCCGTGTCCGTCTCTCCCCAGGTCGGTTGGTTTCCCGCCAATTACGTCGACGAGGATTTCTCTGATTATTGCTGATTGTGGGGCCACCCCGATGTCCCCAATGCTGTCCCCAACGATGTCCCCAAGGATGTCCCAACGATGTCCCCAACGCTGTCCCCAACGATGTCCCAATGATGTCCCCAACGCTGTCCCCAATGATGTCCCAATGATGTCCCCAACGACGTCCCAATGATGTCCCAATGATGTCCCCAACGATGTCCCAACAATGTCCCCAACGATGTCCCCAACGATGTCCCAACAATGTCCCCAATGATGTCCCAACGATGTCCCCAACGATGCCCCAACGATGCCCCAACGATGTCCCCAACGATGTCCCAACAATGTCCCCAACGATGTCCCCAACGATGTCCCAACAATGTCCCCAACGATGTCCCCAATGATGTCCCCACGATGTCACAACAACGTCCCAATGATGTCCCCAACGATGTCCCAATGATGTCCCCACTATGTCCCCCACGATGTCCCCAACGATGTCCCCAAGGATGTCCCCACGATGTCCCCAATGATGTCCCCAAGGATGTCCCCAATAATGTCCCCAATGATGTCCCAATGATGTCCCCACGATGCCCCCAACGATGTCCCCAACGATGTCCTCAATGATGTCCCAATGATGTCCCAACGACGTCCCAATGATGTCCCCAACGATGTCCCCAACGATGTCCCCACGATGTCCCCAATGATGCCCCCAAATTGTTTCTGTCCCATTAAACCGGGTTTGGCTCCAGTATTGTGTGAATTCCGGGGATTTTGGGGTGAATTCTGGGGATTTTGGGGTGAATTTTGGGGGTTTTGGGTCAGGAGGGTCCCTCGCACACCCAGCTCAGGGGGTCCCACAGGGACAATCCCAGTATGATCCCAGTTCAATCCCAGTAGGATCCCAGTTCAATCCCAGTATGATCCCAGTTCAATCCCAGTATGATCCCAGTATGATCCCAGTTCCATCCCAGTTCAATCCCAGTTCGATCCCAGTTCAATCCCAGTTCAATCCCAGTTCAATCCCAGTTCAATCCCAGTTCGATCCCAGTTCGATCCCAGTTCAGTCCCAGTTCAATCCCAGTATGATCCCAGTTCGATCCCAGTTCAATCCCAGTTCAATCCCAGCTCGATCCCAGTTCAATCCCAGTTCAATCCCAGTTCGTTCCCAGTTCAATCCCAGTTCGATCCCAGTTCAATCCCAGTCCACACACACATTTATTGTTATTTTTCCCAATTCTGTGGCTTTTGGGATGAATTCCGGGGATTTTGGGGTGATTTTCCGGGGATTTTGGGGTGAATTTCGGGGGTTTTGGGTCAGGAGGGTCCCTCGCACACCCAGCTCAGGGGTTTCTCGCAGGGATAATCGGCCCAGAGCCCGTCGGGCCCCACGGCCGCGCAGTTCTCCCGGGTTCCCCCGTTGGGCTCGCCCGGCTGCCAAAAACTGACCCCAAAAAGAGAAAAAACGGGGTCAGGATCATGAAAATCCCAAAAATCCCAAAAATCCCACCCCAAATTACACCCAAATTGCAAAAAAAAATCCCGAAAATCCCAAGCAAATCTTCACAAAATCCCACTCAAATCCCAAAAATCCGCCCCCAAAATTGTCCAAAATCCCCAAGTGCACAAAAACCTGTAAATCCCATAAATAATCCCATAAATCCCCTAAATTATCCAAAATATCCCAAAATAATCCCATAAATCCCCTAAATTATCCAAAATATCCCAAAATAATCCCATAAATCCCCTAAATTAGCCAAAATTTCCCATAAATAATCCCAAAATTTCCCTAAATAGTCCCAAAATCCCTCCTCAAGTTCCACCCAAATCCCCAAAAATATCCAAAAAATCTCACAAAAATCCCCACCAAATTCTCCCCAAAAACCCCATAAAAATCCCATAAATGACCCCAAAACCCCCAAAAACCATCCCATAAATGCCTCAAAAAATCCCAGAAATGACCCCATTAAAAAATCCCCTAAATGACCCGAAAATCCCATTAATTATCCCAAGAACTCCATCAATGACCCCAAAAATCCCATAAAAATCCCATAAACTCCCCCAAAACCCCCACAAATTGCCCCAAAAATCCCCTAAAAATCCCATAAATGGCCCCAAAAATGACCCCAAAAATCCCATAAAAATCCTAAAACCCCATAAATGACCCCATATATCCCATAAATAATCCCACAAATTAACCCAAATACCTCATAAATAATCCCGTGGAGGACACCAAAAATCCCATTAAAACCCCATAAACGACCCCAAAAACCCCATAAATGACACCAAAAATGACCCTAAAACTCCCATAGAAATCCCAAAACCCCCATAAATGACCCCAAAAACCCCAAAATCCCAAAAATTACCCTAAACCTGTCCCTGGGTCCCCAGGGCGGTGCCGTCCCCACAGCTCCAGGCGCCATAAATGACCCCAAAAATCCCATAAATTACCCCAAATATGACCCCAAAACCCACATAAATGACCCCATAAATGACCCCAAAAATCCCATAAATGGCCCCAAAAATTACCCCAAAAATCCCATTAAAATCCCAAAAATTACCCCAAAAATCCCATTAAAATCCCATAAATGACCCCAAAAACCCCATAAATGACCCCAAAAATCCCATAAAAATCCCATAAATGATCCCAAAAACCCCAAAATCCCATAAAAACCCCAAACCTGTCCCTGGGTCCCCAGGGCGGTGCCGTCCCTGCAGCTCCAGGCGCCATAAATGACCCCAAAAATCCCATAAATGACCCCAAATATGACCCCAAAACCCACATAAATGACCCCATAAATGACCCCCAAAATCCCATAAATGGCCCCAAAAATTACCCCAAAAATCCCATTAAAATCACAAAAATTACCCCAAAAATCCCATTAAAATCCCATAAATGACCCCAAAAATCCCATTAAAATCCCATAAATGACCCCAAAAATCCCATAAATGACCCCAAAAATCCCATTAAAATCCCATAAATGACCCCAAAAACCCCATAAATGACCCCAAAAATCCCATAAAAATCCCATAAATGATCCCAAAAACCCCAAAATCCCATAAAAACCCCAAACCTGTCCCGTGTCCCCAGGGCGGTGCCGTCCCCGCGGCTCCAGGTCCCATAAATGACCCCAAAAATCCCATAAATGACCCCAAATATGACCCCAAAACCCACATAAATGACCCCATAAATGACCCCAAAAACCCCATAAATGACCCCAAATATGACCCCAAAACCCACATAAATGACCCCATAAATGACCCCAAAAATCCCATAAATGGCCCCAAAAATTACCCCAAAAATCCCATTAAAATCACAAAAATTACCCCAAAAATCCCATTAAAATCCCATAAATGACCCCAAAAATCCCATAAATGACCCCAAAAATCCCATTAAAATCCCATAAATGACCCCAAAAATCCCATAAATGACCCCAAAAATCCCATTAAAATCCCATAAATTATCCCAAAAACCCCATAAATGACCCCAAAAATCCCATTAAAATCCCATAAATGATCCTCAAAACCCCAAAATCCCATAAAAACCCCAAACCTGTCCCGTGTCCCCAGGGCGGTGCCGTCCCCGCGGCTCCAGGTCCCATAAATGACCCCAAAAATCCCATAAATGACCCCAAATATGACCCCAAAACCCACATAAATGGCCCCAAAAATGACCCCAAAAACCCCATAAAAATCCCAAAACCGCCATAAATGACCCCAAAAACCCTAAAATCCCATAAAATCCCCAAACCTGTCCCGTGTCCCCAGGGCGGTGCCGTCCCCGCGGCTCCAGGGCCCATTAATGACCCCAAATATCGCATAAATAATCCCATAAATGACCCCAAAAATCCCATAAATGACCCCAAAACTCCCCAAAAAATCCCATAAATTATCCCAAAATCCCCACAAATGACCCCAAAGACCCCATAAATGTCCCCAAACCCCCAAACCTGTCCGTGGGTCCCAGGGCGGTGCCGTCCCCGCGGCTCCAGGTCCCCTCCCGGTCGCTGTCGCGGATCCCGAGCCAGGACGGGCCCCGGAGCTGGGCCTGGACCAGGGCCTGAAACCAGTGCGGACCAGTACGGACCAGTACAAACCAGTATGGACCAGTACAGACCAGTACGGACCAGTACGGACCAGTACAAACCAGTATGGACCAGTACAGACCAGTACGGACCAGTACGGACCAGTACGGACCAGTATGGACCAGTATGGACCAGTACGGACCAGTACGGACCAGTACGGACCAGTATGGACCAGTACAGACCAGTACGGACCAGTACGGACCAGTACGGACCAGTACAAACCAGTATGGACCAGTACAGACCAGTACGGACCAGTACGGACCAGTACGGACCAGTACAAACCAGTATGGACCAGTACAGACCAGTACGGACCAGTACGGACCAGTACGGACCAGTGCGGACCAGTACGGACCAGTATGGACCAGTACGGACCAGTATGGACCAGTACGGACCAGTATGGACCGGTACGGACCAGTATGGACCAGTACGGACCAGTACGGACCAGTACGGACCAGTACAAACCAGTATGGACCAGTACAAACCAGTATGGACCAGTACAGACCAGTATGGACCAGTACAGACCAGTGCGGACCAGTACGGACCAGTATGGACCAGTACGGACCAGTACAAACCAGTATGGACCGGTATGGACCAGTATGGACCAGTACGGACCAGTACGGACCAGTATGGACCAGTACGGACCAGTATGGACCAGTATGGACCAGTACGGACCAGTACAAACCAGTATGGACCAGTACGGACCAGTACGGACCAGTATGGACCAGTACGGACCAGTACAAACCAGTACGGACCAGTACGGACCAGTACAAACCAGTATGGACCAGTACAGACCAGTACGGACCAGTACGGACCAGTACGGACCAGTATGGACCAGTATGGACCAGTACGGACCAGTACGGACCAGTACGGACCAGTATGGACCAGTATGGACCAGTACGGACCAGTACGGACCAGTATGGACCAGTACGGACCAGTACAAACCAGTATGGACCAGTACAGACCAGTACGGACCAGTACGGACCAGTACGGACCAGTGCGGACCAGTACGGACCAGTATGGACCAGTATGGACCAGTATGGACCAGTACAGACCAGTACAGACCAGTATGGACCAGTACGGACCAGTACAAACCAGTATGGACCAGTACGGACCAGTACGGACCAGTACGGACCAGTATGGACCAGTACAGACCAGTACAGACCAGTATGGACCAGTACGGACCAGTACAAACCAGTATGGACCAGTACGGACCAGTACGGACCAGTACGGACCAGTATGGACCAGTATGGACCAGTACAGACCAGTACAGACCAGTATGGACCAGTACGGACCAGTACGGACCAGTATGGACCAGTACGGACCAGTACAAACCAGTATGGACCAGTACAGACCAGTACAGACCAGTATGGACCAGTACGGACCAGTATGGACCAGTACAGACCAGTATGGACCAGTACAGACCAGTACAAACCAGTACAAACCAGTATGGACCAGTACAAACCAGTACAAACCAGTACGGACCAGTACGGACCAGTACAAACCAGTATGGACCAGTACAGACCAGTACGGACCAGTATGGACCAATATGGACCAGTACAGACCAGTACGGACCAGTACGGACCAGTATGGACCAGTACGGACCAGTATGGACCAGTATGGACCAGTACGGACCAGTACAAACCAGTATGGACCAGTACGGACCAGTACGGACCAGTATGGACCAGTACAGACCAGTACAAACCAGTATGGACCAGTACGGACCAGTACGGACCAGTACAAACCAGTATGGACCAGTATGGACCAGTACAGACCAGTATGGACCAATATGGACCAGTACAGACCAGTACGGACCAGTACGGACCAGTACGGACCAGTATGGACTGGGATAAACCAGTATAAACCAGTATGGGCCAGTATGGATTGATATAAACCAGTACAAACCAGTATGGGCCAGTATGGACCAGTATAAACCGGTATTGACCTATATGGATCATTATAAACCAGTATAAACCAGTATGGACCAGTATAGACCAGGATGGACTGGTGTGGACCAGTATAAACCAGTATAAACCAGTATGGACCGGGATAAACCAGTATGGACCAGTACAGACCAGTATAAACCAGTATGGACAAGTATAAACCGGTATGGACCGGTATGGACTGGGATAAACCAGTATAAACCAGTATGGACTGGGATAAACCAGTATAAACCAGTATGGACCAGTATGAACTGGGATAAACCAGTATAAACCAGTATAAACCAGTATAAACCAGTATGCACCAGTATGGACTGGGATAAACCAGTATGGACTGGGATAAACCAGTATAAACCAGTATAAACCAGTATAAACCAGTATGGACTGGGATAAACCAGTATAAACCAGTATGGACCAGTATGAACTGGGATAAACCAGTATAAACCAGTATAAACCAGTATAAACCAGTATGCACCAGTATGGACTGGGATAAACCAGTATAAACCAGTATAAACCAGTATAAACCAGTATAAACCAGTATGGACTGGGATAAACCAGTATAAACCAGTATGGACCAGTATGAACTGGGATAAACCAGTATAAACCAGTATAAACCAGTATAAACCAGTATGCACCAGTATGGACTGGGATAAACCAGTATAAACCAGTATGGACCAGTATGAACTGGGATAAACCAGTATGGACTGGGATAAACCAGTATAAACCAGTATGGACAAGTATAAACCAGTATAAACCAGTATGGACTGGGATAAACCAGTATAAACCAGTATAAACCAGTATAAACCAGTATGGACTGGGATAAACCAGTATAAACCAGTATGGACCAGTATAAACCAGTATGGACCAGTATGAACTGGGATAAACCAGTATAAACCAGTATAAACCAGTATGGACTGGGATAAACCAGTATAAACCAGTATGGACCAGTATGAACTGGGATAAACCAGTATAAACCAGTATAAACCAGTATAAACCAGTATGCACCAGTATGGACTGGGATAAACCAGTATAAACCAGTATAAACCAGTATGGACTTGGATAAACCAGTATAAACCAGTATGGACCAGTATGAACTGGGATAAACCAGTATAAACCAGTATAAACCAGTATAAACCAGTATGCACCAGTATGGACTGGGATAAACCAGTATGGACTGGGATAAACCAGTATAAACCAGTATAAACCAGTATAAACCAGTATGGACTGGGATAAACCAGTATAAACCAGTATGGACCAGTATAAACCAGTATGGACCAGTATGAACTGGGATAAACCAGTATAAACCAGTATAAACCAGTATGGACTGGGATAAACCAGTATAAACCAGTATGGACCAGTATGAACTGGGATAAACCAGTATAAACCAGTATAAACCAGTATAAACCAGTATGCACCAGTATGGACTGGGATAAACCAGTATAAACCAGTATAAACCAGTATAAACCAGTATAAACCAGTATGGACCGGGATAAACCAGTATAAACCAGTACGGACCAGTATTGGGATTTTAGGGTTTGTGGGGATTTCGGGATTTTTGGGAATTTATGGGATTTTTGAGCTTTCCAGAATTAATGGGATTTAGGGGGAAATTTGGGATTTATGGGAATTTTTGGGGGGATTTTTTTGGATATTTTTAAATTTTTTATATTCCCAGAATTAATGAGATTTATGGCAAATTTGGAATCATTTTTTGGAATTTTTTGGGGATTTTTTAGGGATTTTTAAAATTTTTGATATTCCCAGAATTACTGAGATTTATGGCAAATTTGGAATCATTTTTTGGATTTTTTTGGGCATTTTCTTAGGTTTTTTTGTTTTTTTTTTTTGATATTCCCAAAATTAATGAGATTGATAGGAAATTTGGGATATTTTTGGGGAATTTTTGGGGATTTTTGGCCTCACCTTCTCCTCGCTGTCGTCGACCTCGAGCAGGCGCGCGCCCAGGGCCCAGCAGAAAGTTCTGGAATTGTCCCAGGAGGCGGCGAAGGAGGAGAAGAAATAACAGGAACTGCGGAAAAACACCCAACCCTGCGAGCAGGGCAGGAGATCTGGGGGGAAAAACGAAAATTTTGGGTCAAAATGGGGAAAAATCAAAAAAAAATGGGGAAAATAAAAAAAAAAAAATGGGTCAGAACAGGGAAAATACAAAAAAATTGGGATAAAAATGGGGAAAATCACGAAAAAATTGGGGTCAAAATGGGGAAATCCTAAAGATTTGGGAAAAATCCACAAAAATTTGGGGTTGGGATGGAGAAAATCCTAAAAATTTGGGTCAGAATGGGGAAAATCCCAAAGATTTGGGGTCAAGATGGGAAAAATCAGGGAAATTTTTGGGAATATCCCAAAAATTTGGGGAAAATCCCCAAAATTTGGGGTCCAAATGAGGAAAATCTGGAAAACTTTGGGGTCAAAATGGGGAAAATCCCAAAAATTTGGGGTCAAGATTGGGGAAACCCCAAAAAGTGGGGTCGGAATGAGAAAAAAAAAATCCAAAAATTGGGGTCAAGATTGGGAAAATCCCAAAAATTTGGGGTCAGGTTTGGGGGAAATCCCAAAAATTTGGGGTCAAGATGGGGAAAATCCCAAAGATTTCGGGTCGGTATTGGAGAGAAACCTGAAAAATTTGGGTCAGGATGGGGAAAATTCCAAATATTTGGGGGAAATCCCAAAAATTTGGGATAGGGAAAGCGGAAATCCAAAGAAATTTGGGGTCAAAATGGGGAAAATCCCAAAAATTTGGGGTCAAAATGGGGAAAATCCCAAAAGATTTGGAGTCAAGATTGGGAGAAAAATCCCAAAAATTTGAGGTCAGGTTTGGGGGAAACCCCAAAAATTTGGGGTTGGGAGGGAGAAAATCCTAAAAATTTGGGCCAGAATGGGGCAAATCCCAAAGATTTGGGGTCAAGATGGGAAAAATCAGGGAAATTTTTGGGAATATCCCAAAAATTTGGGGAAAATCCCCAAAATTTGGGGTCCAAATGAGGAAAATCTGGAAAACTTTGGGGTCAAAATGGGGAAAATCCCAAAAATTTGGGGTCAAGATTGGGGAAACCCCAAAAAGTGGGGTCGGAATGAGAAAAAAAAAATCCAAAAATTGGGGTCAAGATTGGGAAAATCCCAAAAATTTGGGGTCAGGTTTGGGGGAAATCCCAAAAATTTGGGGTCAAGATGGGGAAAATCCCAAAGATTTCGGGTCGGTATTGGAGAGAAACCTGAAAAATTTGGGTCAGGATGGGGAAAATTCCAAATATTTGGGGGAAATCCCAAAAATTTGGGATAGGGAAAGCGGAAATCCAAAGAAATTTGGGGTCAAAATGGGGAAAATCCCAAAAATTTGGGGTCAAAATGGGGAAAATCCCAAAAGATTTGGAGTCAAGATTGGGAGAAAAATCCCAAAAATTTGAGGTCAGGTTTGGGGGAAACCCCAAAAATTTGGGGTTGGGAGGGAGAAAATCCTAAAAATTTGGGCCAGAATGGGGCAAATCCCAAAGATTTGGGGTCAAGATGGGAAAAAATCTGGGAAATTTTTGGGAATATCCCAAAAATTTGGGGAAAATCCCCAAAATTTGGGGTCAAAATGAGGAAAATCTGGAAAACTTTGGGGTCAAAATGGGGAAAATCCCAAAAATTTGGGGTCAAAATGGGGAAAATCACAAAAAATTTGGAGTCAAGATTGGGAGAAAAATCCCAAAAATTTGGGGTCAGGTTTGGGGGAAACCCCAAAAATTTGTGGTTGGGAGGGAGAAAATCCTAAAAAATTTGGATCAAGATGGGGGAAATTCCAAAAGTTTGGAGTCAAAATGGGGAAAAGATGGAAAAATTTGGGGTCAGGATTGGGAAAATCCCAAGAAATTGGGGAAAAGTGGGGGAAACTGGAGAAAAAATGGGAAACATTGGAAAAATTTGGAAACATTGGGGAACTCCAGAAAACTTGGGGAAAAATTGGGAAAATGTTGGCAACATTTTGGGGAAAAATGAGAAAAATCCAGAAAATATGTGGGAAAACTGGAGAAAACTTGGGAACATTTGTAAAAATTTGGGAAAATTTGCAAGAAATGTTGGAGGACTTGCAGAAAATCTGGGAAAATTGGGGAAAATTACAGAAAATAATTGGGGAAAATTACAGAAAATAATTGGGGAAAATGGGGAAAATTTGGGGAAAATTAGGGAAACCGTGGGAAAATTGTTGAAAATAATTAGGGGGAAATTTGGGGGAAAAATGGGAAAATTAGGGAAATCTGGGGAAAATGTGGGAAATATTGTAGCAAATTGGGAGAAAATTTGGGAAAAAAATTGGGGAAAATTAGGGAAAAAATGAGGAAAAATTAGAAAAAATGGAAATACTGGGAAAAATGGGGGGAAATTGGGAAAAACATGGAAAAACTTGGGAAAATTTTGGAAAATTGACTCACAGGCCTTGGAGCAAACGTCGCCGTCGGAGCCAAGCGGCTCCAGTTGCCCTTTTCCCAAATTTTCCCAAAAATTCGGGGAAAATTGGGGGGAAAATTGGAGGAAGTTGGGAAAATTGGGGGGAAAATTTTGGGGAAAATTGGGAAAAAATCTGGCAAAAATTAAAAAAAATTCTGCTGAAAATTGGGGAAAATAATTTGCGGAGATTGCAGAAAATTGGGGAAAATTTGGGAAATTTAGGGAGAATTTGGGGAAATTGTGGAAAAAAATTGGGGAAAATCCAGAAAAATTGGGGAAATATTGGCAAAAATTGGGAGAAAATTGGGGGAAAAATTGGGGAAAATTTTTAAAAAATCTAGGGGAAAATTGGGAAAATTCTAGGAAAATAATTTGGGGAAAATTGCAGAAAACTTTGAAAATATTGGATAAAATTGGGGAAACTTGGGAAAAATTTAGAGAAATTTAGGGAAAAGTCTGGAAAACTATTTTTGGAAAATTGGAGGAAAATTGGGGAAAATAATTAGAGGAAAATTGGAAAAATTGAGGGAAAATTGGGGAACTTAGGGAAAATTTAGGAAATTGCAGAAAATACGGTGAAAAGTGGAAGGAATTGAGAAAATAGAGGGAAAATTTGGGAAAATTTGGAAATATTGGGGAAATATTGGCAAAAATTGGGAGAAAATTGGGGGGAAAATTGGAGGAAGTTGGGAAAATTGGGGGAAAAATTTTGGGGAAAATTGGGAAAAAATCTGGCAAAAATTAAAAAAAATTCTGCTGAAAATTGGGGAAAATAATTTGCGGAGATTGCAGAAAATTGGGGAAAATTTGGGAAATTTAGGGAGAATTTGGGGAAATTGCAGAAAAAATTGGGGAAAATTTGGAAAAATTGGGGAAATATTGGCAAAAATTGGGAGAAAATTGGGGGAAAATTGGGGAAAATTTGAAAAAAATTGGGAAAAAATTGGGGGAAATGTGGGAAAAATGGGGGGAAAATTGGGAAAAATACTGGGAAAAAATGGGAAAATATTGGGAAAACTTGGGAAAAATTTTGAAAATTTCAGAAAAGTGACTCACGGGCCTTGGAGCAGACGTCGCGGTCGGAGCCGTGCGCCAGCCAGCGGCTCCAGTTGCCCTTTTCCCAAATTCCCCAAAAATTCGGGGAAAATTGAGAAAAATGGGGGGGAAATTGGGAAAAATTGGGAAAAATACTGGGAAAAAATGGGGAAAAAATGGGAAAAAATTGGGAAAACTTGGGAAAACTTTGAAAATTTCAGAAAAGTGACTCACGGGCCTTGGAGCAGACGTCGCGGTGGGAGCCGTGCGCCAGCCAGCGGCTCCAGTTGTGCTTTTCCCAAATTTGCCAAAAATTTGGGGAAAATTGCGAAAAATTGGGCGAAAATTGGGAAAAATACTGGGAAAAAATTGGGAAAACCTGGGGAATATTGGGGAAAATTTGTGAAAATTGACTCACGGGCCTTGGAGCAGACGTCGCGGTGGGAGCCGTGCGCCAGCCAGCGGCTCCAGTTGCCCTTTTCCCAAATTTCCCAAAAATTTGGGGAAAATTGCGAAAAATACTGGGAAAAAATGGGAAAAAAATGGGAAAAAATTGGGAAAACCTGGGGAACATTGGGGAAAATTTCAGAAAACTGACTCATGGGCCTTGGAGCAGACGTCGCGGTCGGAGCCGTGCGCCAGCCAGCGGCTCCAGTTGCCCTTTTCCCAAATTCCCCAAAAATTCGGGGAAAATTGTGAAAAATGGGGGGAAAATTGGGAAAAATTGGGAAAAATATTGGGAAAAAATGGGAAAAAAATGGGAAAAAATTGGGAAAACTTGGGAAAAATTTTGAAAATTTCCGAAAAGTGACTCACGGGCCTTGGAGCAGACGTCGCGGTGGGAGCCGTGCGCCAGCCAGTGGCTCCAGTTGCCTTTATCCCATATCTCCCAAAAATTCGGGCAAAATTGCGAAAAATGGGAGGAAAATTGGGAAAATTGGGAAAAATACTGGGAAAAAATGGGAAAAAAATGGGAAAAAATTGGGAAAACCTGGGGAACATTGGGGAAAATTTCCGAAAAGTGACTCACGGGCCTTGGAGCAGACGTCGCGGTCGGAGCCGTGCGCCAGCCAGCGGCTCCAGTTGCCCTTTTCCCAAATTCCCCAAAAATTCGGGGAAAATTGCGAAAAATGGGGGGAAAATTGGGAAAAATTGGGAAAAATACTGGGAAAAAAATGGGAAAAAAATGGGAAAAAAATGGGAAAAAATTGGGAAAACTTGGGAAAATTTTTGAAAATTTCCGAAAAGTGACTCACGGGCCTTGGAGCAGACGTCGCGGTGGGAGCCGTGCGCCAGCCAGTGGCTCCAGTTGCCTTTATCCCATATCTCCCAAAAATTCGGGCAAAATTGCGAAAAATGGGAGGAAAATTGGGAAAATTGGGAAAAATACTGGGAAAAAATGGGAAAAAAATGGGAAAAAATTGGGAAAACCTGGGAAAATTTTTGAAAATTTCAGAAAAGTGACTCACGGGCCTTGGAGCAGACGTCGCGGTGGGAGCCGTGCGCCAGCCAGCGGCTCCAGTTGCCCTTTTCCCAAATTCCCAAAAAAATCGGGGAAAATTACGAAAAATGGGGGGAAAATTGGGGAAAAAATTGGGAAAACTTGGGGAAATTTTTGAAAATTTCCGAAAAGTGACTCACGGGCCTTGGAGCAGACGTCGCGGTGGGAGCCGTGCGCCAGCCAGCGGCTCCAGTTGCCGGTGCCCGGGTAGAGCAGCACGCGCCGCTGGCGCTCGTGGCCGAAGTTGAAGTGCAGGGAGGTCCCGGCCAGGCCCAGCAGAGCCCCCCGGGCGCAGCCCCAGCGCTGCAGCCGCGACCCCGCCCGGCACGGCCGCAGGGCCACCAGCGCCGCGGGCGCGTCCCGGGTGGCGCCCGCGCAGAGCCCCGAGCCCGCGTGGCGCAGGAGACCCCCGGGCAGCCACTGCCAGCGCTGCCACGGAGACGAGGGGTCGCAGAGGGACAGCGACAGCCACTGGCCCGAGGCCACCACGCAGCCGGAGTGGTGCTGGTTGTAGAGCAGGAACCAGGGGGACGCTGCGGGGACACGAGGTGGCCGTCAGGAGATGGCCATGGCCACCAGGTGTTGGTTGGTGGCCACCAGGAGTTGGCTGGTGGCCATCAGCAGTTGGCCATGGTCACCAGGATTTGGTTGGTGGCCACCAGGAGTTGGTTGGTGGCCACCAGGATTTGGTTGGTGGCCACCAGGAGTTGGTTGGTGGCCATCAGGAGTTGGTTGGTGGCCATCAGGAGATGACCATGGTCACCAGGATTTGGTTGGTGGCCACCAGGAGTTGGTTGGTGGTCACCAGGAGTTGGTTGGTGGTCACCAGGAGATGACCGATGGACACCAGGAGTTGGTTGGTGGCCACCAGGAGTTGGTTGGTGGTCACCAGGAATTGGTTGGTGGTCACCAGGAGATGACCGATGGACACCAGGAGTTGGTTGGTGGCCACCAGGAGTTGGTTGGTGGCCATCAGGAGTTGGCCATGGTCAGCAGGACATGACCGGTGGCCACCAGGAGTTGGTTGGTGGCCACCAGGAGTTGGTCATGGAGCTCAGTGTAGAGCAGGGAGGAGATGGACACTGAGGGGACAATGAGGGGACAGGGACACAGGAGGGGTTGGGGACACGGTGGTGGCCACCAGGAACTGCCCAGTGGCCACCATGTAGTGGCCAATGCAGAGCAGGAAGGAGCCGGACGCTGTGGGGACAGGGGGACACTGAGGACACAAGGGTGGTGGCCACCAGGATTTGGGGCTTGGTGTAGAGCAGGAAGAACCGGACACTGAGGGGACACTGAGGGGACACAGGAGGGCTTGGGGACGTCCCGGGTGGCGCCCGCGCAGAGCCCCGAGCCCGCGTGGCGCAGGAGACCCCCGGGCAGCCACTGCCAGCGCTGCCACGGAGACGAGGGGTCGCAGAGGGACAGCGACAGCCACTGGCCCGAGGCCACCACGCAGCCGGAGTGGTGCTGGTTGTAGAGCAGGAACCAGGGGGACGCTGCGGGGACACGAGGTGGCCGTCAGGAGATGGCCATGGCCACCAGGTGTTGGTTGGTGGCCACCAGGAGTTGGTTGGTGGCCATCAGCAGTTGGCCATGGTCACCAGGATTTGGTTGGTGGCCACCAGGAGTTGGTTGGTGGCCACCAGGAGTTGGTTGGTGGCCACCAGGAGTTGGTTGGTGGCCATCAGGAGTTGGTTGGTGGTCACCAGGATTTGGTTGGTGGCCACCAGGAGTTGGTTGGTGGCCGTCAGGAGATGGCCATGGTCACCAGGAGTTGGTTGGTGGCCACCAGGAGTTGGTTGGTGGTCACCAGGATTTGGTTGGTGGCCACCAGGAGTTGGTTGGTGGCCGTCAGGAGATGGCCATGGTCACCAGGAGTTGGTTGGTGGCCACCAGGAGTTGGTTGGTGGTCATCAGGAGTTGGTTGGTGGCCACCAGGAGCTGGTTGGTGGCCATCAGGAGATGACCATGGTCACCAGGATTTGGTTGGTGGTCACCAGGAGTTGGTTGGTGGCCATCAGGAGTTGGTTGGTGGCCATCAGGAGATGACCATGGTCACCAGGATTTGGTTGGTGGCCACCAGGATTTGGTTGGTGGTCACCAGGATTTGGTTGGTGGTCATCAGGAGTTGGTTGGTGGTCACCAGGAGATGACCGATGGACACCAGGAGTTGGTTGGTGGCCACCAGGAGTTGGTTGGTGGCCATCAGGAGTTGGCCATGGTCAGCAGGACATGACCGGTGGCCACCAGGAGTTGGTTGGTGGCCACCAGGAGTTGGTCATGGAGCTCAGTGTAGAGCAGGGAGGAGATGGACACTGAGGGGACAATGAGGGGACAGGGACACAGGAGGGGTTGGGGACACGGTGGTGGCCACCAGGAACTGCCCAGTGGCCACCATGTAGTGGCCAATGTAGAGCAGGAAGGAGCCGGACACTGTGGGGACAGGGGGACACGTGGTGGCCACTGGGACATGTCCGGTGGTCACCAGAACTTGGTGTTGACACGGGAGGAGATGGACACTGGGGGGACACTGAGGGGACACTGAGGGGACACTGAGGAGACACTGAGGGGACACTGAGGAGACACTGAGGGGACACTGAGGGGACAATGAGGGGACACAGAGGGGACACTGGGGGGACACTGAGGGGACACTGAGGGGACAATGGGGGGACAATGAGGGGACACTGAGGGGACAATGGGGGGACACTGAGGGGACAATGGGGGGACAATGAGGGGACAATGGGGGGACACTGGGGGGACACAGAGGGGACACTGAGGGGACAATGGGGGGACAATGAGGGGACACTGAGGGGACAATGAGAAGACACTGAGGGGACACTGAGGGGACTGAGGGGACAATGGGGGGACACTGAGGGGCACTGGGGGCACAATGAGGGGACAATGGGGGGACAGGGAGGGGATAATGAGAAGACAATGAGGGGACAATGAGGGGACACTGAGGGGACAATGGGGGGACAATGAGGGGACAGGGAGGGGACACTGTGGGGACACTGAGGGGACAATGGGGGGACACTGAGGGGACAATGGGGGGGACATTGGGGGGACACTGAAGGGACAATGGGGGGGACAATGAGGGGACAATGAGGGGACAATGGGGGGACACTGAGGGGACAATGGGGGGACACTGAGGGGACAATGGGGGGGACATTGGGGGGACACTGAAGGGACAATGGGGGGGACAATGAGGGGACAATGAGGGGACACTGTGGGGACACTGAGGGGACAATGGGGGGACACTGAGGGGACAATGGGGGGGACATTGGGGGGACACTGAAGGGACAATGGGGGGGACAATGAGGGGACAATGAGGGGACAATGGGGGGACACTGAGGGGACAATGGGGGGACACTGAGGGGACACTGCGGGGACGTTGAGGGGACAATGAGGGGACACTGAGGAGACACTGAGGGGACACTGGGGGGACAATGGGGGGACACTGAGGGGACACTGAGGGGACAATGGGGGGACATTGGGGGGACAATGAGGGGACAATGGGGGGACACTGGGGGGACAGGGACACAGGAAGGGTTGGGGACACGGTGGTGGCCACCAGGAGCTGCTCGGTGGCCACCAGGGACGGTCCCAGGGCTCGGCGCAGAGCGGGGAGGGGACAATGGCGGGAGGGGACACGGGGACAGGGGGACATTGGGGGCAGGGAGGTGACACTGGGAGGGGACAGGTGACAGTGACAAGGACAGGTGACACCCAGGGACAGGTGACACCAGGAAGGGACAGGTGACCAGGGACAGGTGACACTGGGAGGGGACAGGTGACAGGGACAGGTGACAGGGACAGGTGACACAGGGACAGGTGACAGTGACAGGTGACAGTGACAGTGACAGTGACAAGGACAGGTGACAGGGACAGGTGACACAGGGACAGGTGACAGGTGACAGGTGACAGGTGACAAGGACAGGTGACAGTGACAGTGACAAGGACAGCGACAAGGACAGGTGAACAGTGACAGTGACAGTGACAAGGACAGGTGACACTGGGACAGGTGACACAGGGACAGGTGACAGTGACAGTGACAGGTGACAATGGCAGTGACAGTGACAAGGACAGGTGACAGGTGAGGTGACAGGTGACAGGGACAGGTGACAGTGACAGTGACAGCGACAAGGACAGGTGACACAGTGACAGTGACAGTGACAGGTGACAGTGACAGTGACAATGACAATGACAGGTGACAGTGACAGTGACAAGGACAGGTGACAGAGACAGGTGACAGGTGACACAGTGACAGTGACAGTGACAATGACAGGTGACAGTGACAAGGACAGGTGACACAGTGACAGTGACAGTGACAGGTGACAGTGACAGTGACAAGGACAGGTGACAGTGACAGGTGACAGTGACAGTGACAGTGACAATGACAATGACAGGTGACAGTGACAGTGACAAGGACAGGTGACAGTGACAGGTGACACAGTGACAGTGACAGTGACAGTGACAATGACAGGTGACAGTGACAGTGACAAGGACAGGTGACAAGGACAGGTGACACAGTGACAGTGACAGTGACAGGTGACAGTGACAGTGACAATGACAATGACAGGTGACAGTGACAGTGACAAGGACAGGTGACAGAGACAGGTGACAGGTGACACAGTGACAGTGACAGTGACAATGACAGGTGACAGTGACAAGGACAGGTGACACAGTGACAGTGACAGTGACAGGTGACAGTGACAGTGACAAGGACAGGTGACAGTGACAGGTGACAGTGACAGTGACAGTGACAATGACAATGACAGGTGACAGTGACAGTGACAAGGACAGGTGACAGTGACAGGTGACACAGTGACAGTGACAGTGACAGTGACAATGACAGGTGACAGTGACAGTGACAAGGACAGGTGACAAGGACAGGTGACACAGTGACAGTGACAGTGACAGTGACAGTGACAGTGACAATGACAGGTGACACCCACCCGCCGTTGGTGGCGGCTCCTTCGCCTTCTCGGCCTCCAGGGCGGCCTCCAGGTCAGAGACTGAGGGGACACCGAGGGGACACCGAGGGGACATTTTGGGGACATTGCCCCAAACCCCCAAAATGTCCCCAAATTGCCCCAGATCCCCCAAAGAACGCCAAAACAGAGGCAAAATGCCCCCAAAAAGCGCCCCCAAAACGACCCCAAAACCACAAAACCTCTCGAAAAATCCCCCCAAATTCAACCCCCAAAATCCCCCCCTCAAAATCTTCCCAAATCCCCCCAAATCCCCCTCAAAATCCCCACGAAAATCCCCAAATCCCCTAAACAGCAAAATTCCCCCTGAAAAATCCCCCCAAAATCCCAAAAATATATTTTAAAAAATCCTAAAATGATCCCACCAAATTCCACTAAAATCCCCAAAAATTTCCCTATAAAATTCCCAAAAAATCCTCAAAAAAATTCCTCAAAAATACCCCAAAATTTCCCTAAAAATGCCCCCCAAACCTGCCAGAAAAATCCCCCAAAATCCCCAAAATCATCCCAAAAAAACCATCCCCAAAAATTCCAAAAATTCCAAAAAAACACCAACACTTCCCTTAAAAATTCCAAAAATAATCCCCAAAAATCCCCCCAAAAGAACGCCAAAGGAGATGCAAAATACCCCAAAAAGCCCCCACAAAACGACCCCAAAACCACAAAACCTCTCGAAAAATCCCCCCAAATTCAACCCCCAAAATCCCCCCCTCAAAATCTTCCCAAATCCCCCTCAAAATCCCCACAAAAATCCCCACAAAAATCCCCAAATCCCCTAAACAGCAAAATTCCCCCTGAAAAATCCCCCCAAAATCCCAAAAATATATTTTAAAAAATCCTAAAATGATCCCACCAAATTCCGCTAAAATCCCCCAAATTTCCCTATAAAATTCCCAAAAAATCCTCAAAAAGTTCTTAAAGAATTCCTCAAAAATACCCCAAAATTTCCCTAAAAATGCCCCACCAACCTGCCAGAAAAATCCCCAAAATCATCCCAAAAATCCATCCCCAAAAAACCCAAAAATTCCAAAAAAACACCAACACTTCCCTTAAAAATTCCAAAAATAATCCCCAAAATTCCCCCCAAAATAAAAGTGGTCTCAACAAAATCCCCCAAAAATTCCCCCAAAATCCCCAAATAAATCCCAAAATTTCCCTACAAAATTCTGAAAAAAAATCCCCAAAGAAATCCCCAAATTTCCCCCAAAATTCTGAAAAAAATCCCCAAAAATTCCCAAAATTTCCCTACAAAATTCTGAAAAATATCCCCAAAGAAATCCCAAAATTTCCCTACAAAATTCTGAAAAAAAAATCCCCAAAGAAATCCCAAAATTTCCCTACAAAATTCTGAAAAGAATCCCTCAAAATTCCCAAAATTTCCCTACAAAATTCTGAAAAAAATTCCCCAAAAATTCCCCCAAAATCCCCAAAGAAATCCTAAAATTTCCCTACACAATTCTGAATAAAAATCCCCAAAATTCCAAAAATTTCCTTACAAAATTCTGAAAAAAAAAATCCCAAAAATTCCCAAAATTTCCCTACAAAATTCTGAAAAAAATTCCCCAAAAATTCCCAAAATTTCCCCAAAAATTCCCCCCAAATCCCCAAAGAAATCCTAAAATTTCCCTACACAATTCTGAATAAAAATCCCCAAAATTCCAAAAATTTCCTTACAAAATTCTGAAAAAAAAATCCCAAAAATCCCCAAAATTTCCCTGCACAATTCTGAAAAAAAATCCCCAAAATTTCCCAAAATTTCCCTGCACAATTCTGAAAAAAAAATCCCCAAAATTTCCCAAAAATTCCCTGCACAATTCTGAAAAAAAATCCCCAAAATTTCCCTACAAAATTATGAAAAAAAATCTCCAAAAATTCCCAAAATTTCCCCAAAAAATTCTGAAAAAAAATCCCCAAAAATTCCCAAAATTTCCCTACAAAATTCTGAAAAAAAATCCCCAAAGAAATCCCAAAATTTCCCTAAAAATTTCTGAAAAATATCCCCAAAATTTCCCTACAAAATTCTGAAAAAACATCCCCAAAATTTCCCAAAATTTCCCTACAAAATTTCTGAAAAAAATCCCCAAAATTTCTCTACAAAATTCTGAAAAAAAATCCCCAAAAATTCCCAAAATTTCCCCAAAAAATTCTGAAAAAAATCCCCAAAATTTCCCTACAAATTTCTGAAAAAAATCCCCAAAAATTCCGAAAAAAAAAATCCCCAAAAATTCCCAAAATTTCCTTTCAAAATTCTGAAAAAAAAATCCCCAAAAATCCCCAAAAAAGAAAAAAAAAAACTTCAAAATTTCCAAAAAATTCCCAAATAAATCCCGAAAAAATTCCCCAAAATCCCCAAAGAAATCCCAAAATTTCCCTAAAAATTCTGAAAAAAAATCCCCCAAAATTCCCCTACAAAATTCTGAAAAAAAATCCCCAAAAATTCCCAAATTTCCCTACAAAATTCTGAAAAAAATCCACAAAATTTCCCAAAATTTCCCTGCACAATTCTAAAAAAAAAAATCCCCAAAATTTCCCTACAAAATTATGAAAAAAAATCTCCAAAAATTCCCAAAATTTCCCTACAAAATTCTGAAAAAAATTCCCCAAAAATTCCAAAAATTTCCCTACAAAATTCTGAAAAAAATTCCCCAAAAATTCCCAAAATTTCCCCAAAAATTCCCCCAAAATCCCCAAAGAAATCCTAAAATTTCCCTACACAATTCTGAATAAAAATCCCCAAAATTCCAAAAATTTCCTTACAAAATTCTGAAAAAAAAATCCCAAAAATTCCCAGAATTTCCCTACAAAATTCTGAAAAAAATCCCCAAAAATTCCCAAAATTTCCCCAAAAATTCCCCCCAAATCCCCAAAGAAATCCTAAAATTTCCCTACACAATTCTGAATAAAAATCCCCAAAATTCCAAAAATTTCCTTACAAAATTCTGAAAAAAAAATCCCAAAAATCCCCAAAATTTCCCTGCACAATTCTGAAAAAAAATCCCCAAAATTTCCCAAAATTTCCCTGCACAATTCTGAAAAAAAAATCCCCAAAATTTCCCAAAAATTCCCTGCACAATTCTGAAAAAAAATCCCCAAAATTTCCCTACAAAATTATGAAAAAAAATCTCCAAAAATTCCCAAAATTTCCCCAAAAAATTCTGAAAAAAAATCCCCAAAAATTCCCAAAATTTCCCTACAAAATTCTGAAAAAAAATCCCCAAAGAAATCCCAAAATTTCCCTAAAAATTTCTGAAAAATATCCCCAAAATTTCCCTACAAAATTCTGAAAAAACATCCCCAAAATTTCCCAAAATTTCCCTACAAAATTTCTGAAAAAAATCCCCAAAATTTCCCTGCACAATTCTGAAAAAAAATCCCCAAAAATTCCCAAAATTTCCCTGCACAATTCTGAAAAAAAAATCCCCAAAATTTCCCAAAAATTCCCTGCACAATTCTGAAAAAAAATCCCCAAAATTTCCCTACAAAATTATGAAAAAAAATCTCCAAAAATTCCCAAAATTTCCCCAAAAAATTCTGAAAAAAAATCCCCAAAAATTCCCAAAATTTCCCTACAAAATTCTGAAAAAAAATCCCCAAAGAAATCCCAAAATTTCCCTAAAAATTTCTGAAAAATATCCCCAAAATTTCCCTACAAAATTCTGAAAAAACATCCCCAAAATTTCCCAAAATTTCCCTACAAAATTTCTGAAAAAAATCCCCAAAATTTCTCTACAAAATTCTGAAAAAAAATCCCCAAAAATTCCCAAAATTTCCCCAAAAAATTCTGAAAAAAATCCCCAAAATTTCCCTACAAATTTCTGAAAAAAATCCCCAAAAATTCCGAAAAAAAAAATCCCCAAAAATTCCCAAAATTTCCTTTCAAAATTCTGAAAAAAAATCCCCAAAAATCCCCAAAAAAGAAAAAAAAAAACTTCAAAATTTCCAAAAAATTCCCAAATAAATCCCGAAAAAATTCCCCAAAATCCCCAAAGAAATCCCAAAATTTCCCTAAAAATTCTGAAAAAAAATCCCCCAAAATTCCCCTACAAAATTCTGAAAAAAAATCCCCAAAAATTCCCAAATTTCCCTACAAAATTCTGAAAAAAATCCCCAAAATTTCCCAAAATTTCCCTGCACAATTCTAAAAAAAATCCCCAAAATTCCAAAAATTTCCTTACAAAATTCTGAAAAAAAAATCCCAAAAATTCCCAGAATTTCCCTACAAAATTCTGAAAAAAATCCCCAAAAATTCCCAAAATTTCCCTGCATAATTCTGAAAAAAATCCCCAAAATTTCCCTGCACAATTCTGAAAAAAAATCCCCAAAATTTCCCTACAAAATTCTGAAAAAAAATCCCCAAAAATTCCCAAAATTTCCCTGCACAATTCTGAAAAAAAATCCCCAAAATTTCCCTACAAAATTCTGAAAAAAATCCCCAAAAACTCCCAAAATTTCCCTACAAAATTCTGAAAAAAATCCCCAAAATTCCCAAAATTTCCCTACAAAATTCTGAAAAAAAATCCCCAAAATTTCCCTACAAAATTCTGAAAAAAAATCCCCAAAAACTCCCAAAATTTCCCTACAAAATTCTGAAAAAAATCCCAAAATTTCCCTACAAAATTCTGAAAAAAAATTCCCAAAAATTCAAAAAAAAAAAAAATTCAAAATTTCCAAAAAATTCCTAAATAAATCCCGAAAAAATCCCCCCCAAAATCCCCAAAATTTCCTAAAAAATTCCCAAAAAATTTAAGAAAAAATCCCAAAATCCCCAAATTTGCCCAAACGGCCGAGGCCGCACTCACTGCGCCGCGCCCCGAGCGTCCCCAGCAGCAGCAGCAGCGTCACCGCCAGGGCCACCAGGGCCACCAGGGCCACCAGGGCCACCCTCGGTGCCACCCGCGCTGTCCCCGAGGTCGCCGCTGTCCCCGCGGTGGGGGAGGGGCGGCCCTTGGGGGGTCCCGCGGTGGGGGAGGGGTCCAGGGGCTCGTAGGGGTCCTCGTCGGGGGGGGGATGGGGACAGCCTGGGGGGGACACCGGGGACACTCGGGGTGGCACTTGGGGACAGCGCTGGGGACGTCCGGAGGGGTTGGGGACATCTAAAGGGGGTTGGGGACGGAGCTGGTGGCACTTGGGGACAGCGCTGGGGACATCTAAAGGGGTTGGAGACAAGCTTGGGGACATCTGGAGGGGTTGGGGACACCTCTGGTGGCACCTGGGGACATCTGGAGGGGTTGGGGACAGAGCTGGTGGCACTTGGGGACATCTGGAGGGGTTGGGGACAGAGCTGGTGGCACTTGGGGACAGCGCTGGGGACATCTGGGGACAGGTTGGGGGACATCTAAAGGGGTTAGGGACAGAGCTGGGGACATCTGGAGGGGTTGGGGACACCTCTGGTGGCACCTGGGGACATCTGGAGGGGTTGGGGACAGAGCTGGTGGCACTTGGGGACATCTAAAGGGGGTGGGGACAGAGTTGGTGGCACTTGGGGACATCTAAAGGGGTTGGGGACAGAGCTGCTGGCACTTGGGGACAGCGCTGGGGACGTCTGGGGACAGGTTGGGGGACATCTAAAGGGGTTGGGGACATCTGGAGGGGTTGGGGACACCTCTGGTGGCACCTGGGGACATCTGGAGGGGTTGGGGACAGAGCTGGTGGCACTTGGGGACATCTAAAGGGGTTGGGGACATCTGGAGGGGTTGGGGACACCTCTGGTGGCACCTGGGGACATCTGGAGGGGTTGGCGACAAGCTTGGGGACATCTGGAGGGGTTGGGGACAGAGCTGGTGGCAAGTGAGGAGATTTGGAGGAGTTGGGGACACCCTTGGGGACATCTGGAGGGGTTGGGGACACCTCTGGTGGCACCTGGGGACATTTGGAGGGGTTGGGGACAGAGCTGGTGGCACTTGGGGACATCTAAAGGGGTTGGGGACAGCGCTGGTGGCACTTGGGGACATCCTTGGGGACATCTGGAGGGGTTGGGGACACCTCTGGTGGCACCTGGGGACATCTAAAGGGGTTGGGGACAGAGCTGGTGGCACTTGGGGACAGCTGGGGGGAGGCTAAAGGGGCTGGGGACAAGTTTGGGGACATTTGGAGGGGTTGGGGACAGGTTTGGGGACACCTAAAAGGGGTTGGGGACATCTAAAAGGGGTTGGGGACAACTCTGGTGGCACTTGGGGACAGCACTGGGGACACCTAAAAGGGGTTGGGGACAGTGGTGGTGGCACCTGAAGGGCTTGGGGACATCCTTGGGGACATCTGAAGGGGTTGGGGACAGCTTTGGGGACATCTGGAGGGGTTGGGGACAGTGGTGGTGGCACCTGGGGACATTTGAAGGGCTTGGGGACAGCTCTGGTGGCACTTGGGGACATCTTTGGGGACATCTGGAGGGGTTGGGGACAGCTTTGGGGACATCTGGAGGGGTTGGGGACAGTGGTGGTGGCACCTGGGGACATCTGAAGGGGTTGGGGACAGGTTTGGGAACCTCTGGAGGAGTTGGGGACAAGTTTGGGGACATCTAAAGGGGTTGGGGACAGTGGTGGTGGCACTTGGGGACAGCGCTGGGGGCACATGGGGACAGGTTTGGGGACATCTAGAAGGGTTGGGGACAGTTCTGGTGGCACTTGGGGACATCTAAACGGGGTTGGGGACAGCTGCCAGGTGCCACCACCCACCCTGGGGACACCTTTTGGTCACCTGGGACGGGGAGGTGACATCGAGGACAGGGAGGTGACATTGAGGTGACACTGGGGGACGGGACAGGGAGGTGGCACTGGGGACAGGGAGGTGACATTGAGGTGACACTGAGGTGACATTGGGGACAGGACCTGGAGGTGGCACTGAGGACATGGAGGTGACATTGAGGTGACATTGAGGTGGCACTGGGGGACGGGACAGGGAGGTGGCACTGAGGACAGGGAGGTGACATTGGGGACAGGACAGGGAGGTGACACCGAGGACAGGGACGTGACATTGAGGTGACACTGAGGTGACATTGGGGACGGGACAGGGAGGTGACACCGAGGACATGGAGGTGACACTGAGGTGACATTGGGGACAGGGAGGTGACACTGAAGGATAGGACAGAGAGGTGACATTGGGGACGGGGAGGTGACACCGAGGACATGGAGGTGACACTGAGGTGACATTGGGGACAGGACAAGGGAGGTGACATCAGGGACGGGGAGGTGACATCGGGGACGGGACAGAGAGGTGACATCAAAGGCAGGGAGGTGACACCGAGGACAGGGAGGTGACACCAAGGTGACATTGGGGAGAGGATAGGGGAGGTGACACCGAGGACAGGGAGGTGACACTGAGGTGACATTGGGGATGGGGAGGTGATGTTGAGGTGACATTGGGGACATTGAGGTGACATTGGGGACATGGAGGTGACACCAGGGACAGAAGATGACATTGAGGTGACACCGAGGACAGGACAGGGAGGTGACACTGAGGTGACACTGAGGACAGCACAGGGAGGTGACACCAAAGACAGGGAGGTGACACTGAGGACAGGACAGGGAGGTGACGCCGAGGATGAGGAGGTGACACTTGGGACATTGAGGTGGCATTGGGGACAACACAGGGAGGTGACATCGAGGTGACATTGGGGACATTGAGGTGGCATTGGGGACAACACAGGGAGGTGACACTGAGGTGACATTGGGGACATTGAGGTGACACTTGGGACATTGAGGTGACATTGGGGACAACACAGGGAGGTGACACCGAGGTGACATTGGGGACATTGAGGTGACATTGGGGACAACACAGGGAGGTGACATCGAGGACAGGGGAGGTGACATTGGGGACAGGGAGGTGACACCAAGGACATTGAGGTGACACCAAGGACAGGACATTGAGGTGACATTGAGGTGGCATTGGGGACAGGGGAGGTGACACTGAAGTGACGCTGGGGGTGGGACAGGGAGGTGACACCAAGAACAGGGAGGTGACACCGAGGTGACATTGGGGACAGCACAGGGAGGTGACATTGAGGGACAGGACAGGGAGGTGACACCGGGGACAGGGAAGTGACACCAAGGATGGGGAGGTGACACTGGGGACATGGAGGTGACACCGAGGACGAGCAGGTGACACCGAGGACAGGGAGGTGACACTGAGGTGACACCAGGGACAGGGAGGTGACACTGGGGACAGGACAGGGAGGTGACATCAAGGGCAGGGAGGTGACACAGGGGACAGGACAGGGAGGTGACACTGAGGACACTGAGGTGACACCAGGGACAGGACAGGAGAGGTGACACCAAGGATGGGGAGGTGACACTGACGACAGGACAGGGAGGTGACACGGAGGTGACATGGACAGGACAGGGAGGTGACACCGAGAATGAGGAGGTGACACCAAGGATGGGGAGGTGACACTGGGGACATTGAGGTGACACCGAGGATGAGCAGGTGACACCGACGACAGGGAGGTGACACTGAGGATGGGGAGGTGACATTGGGGACAGGACAGGGAGGTGACACCAAAGACATTGAGGTGACACTGGGGACAGGGAGGTGACACTGGGGACAGAAGGTGACACTGAGGTGACACTGGGGATGGGACATGGAGGTGACACCGAGGACAGGGAGGTGACACTGAGGTGACATTGGGGACAGGGAGGTGACACCAAGGACATTGAGGTGACACCAAGGACAGGACATTGAGGTGACATTGAGGTGGCATTGGGGACAGGGGAGGTGACACTGGGAGCAGGACATGGAGGTGACATTGGGGACAGAGAGGTGACACCAAGGACAGGGAGGTGACACTGAGGTGACATTGAGGATGGGGAGGTGACACCAAGGACAGGGAGGTGACACTGAGGATGGGAAGGTGACACTGAGGTGACACAGGGGACAGGACAGGGAGGTGACACCAAGGACAGGGAGGTGACACTGAGGGGACATTGGGGACAGAGAGGTGATACAGGGGACAGGGAGGTGACACTGAGGGGACATTGAGGATGGGGAGGTGACACCAAGGACAGGGAGGTGACACTGAGGTGACACCAAGGACAGGACACTGAGGTGACACCAAGGACAGGGAGGTGACACCGAGGATGGGAAGGTGACACTGAGGTGACACCAAGGACAGGACAGGGAGGTGACACCAAGGATGGGAAGGTGACACTGAGGATGGGAAGGTGACACTGAGGTGACACAGGGGACAGGACAGGGAGGTGACACCGAGGACAGGGGAGGTGACACTGAGGTGACATTGGGGACATCGGTGGCTGTACCTTCCCCGGCTGCCCAGGCCGTGTCCAGCGCCGTCTCCATGTTCCCGTACATTGTCCCCACTGTCCCCAATGTCCCCAACAGTGTCCCCACTGTCCCCAATGTCCCCAGTGTCCCCAATGTCCCCAACAGTGTCCCCAGTGTCCCCAATGTCCCCACTGTCCCCAATGTCCCCAGCCCTGTCCCCGCTGATAACGCCCGCAGGGGACAAGGGGGGGGACAGGATGTGGCCTCGGTGTCCCCTCCCTGTGGTGGCCTTGGTGGCCTCAGTGTCCCCTCCCCCTCGTCCCAATGGAGGTGGCACCAGGGCACTGTCCCCAGCTGGGGGGTGGCCGGGGTGTCACTGTCCCCAAGGTGTCCCCAGGGGTGTCCCTGTCCCCAAGGTGTCCCCAAGGTTGTGATGTCCCCAAGGTGTCCCCAAGGGTGTCACTGTCACCAAGGTGTCCCCAGGGGTGGCACTGTCCCCAAGGTGTCCCCAAGGTTGTGATGTCCCCAAGGTGTCCCCCGGGGTGGCACTGTCCCCAGGGTGTCCCCAAGGGTGGCACTGTGCCCAGGGTGGTGGCCAGGGTGGCACTGTCACCACCCCAAGGGTGTCATTGTCACCAGAATGTCCCCAAGCCCAGGGTGGCCTCCAGGGTGTCACTGTCACCAGCGTGTCCCCAAGTCAGTGTCCAGGCCGTCACTGTCCCCAAGATGTCCCCAAGGGTGGCCCTGTCACCGTAGTGTCTCCAGGGTGTCCCCAAGGGTGTCACTGCCCCCAGGATGTCCCCACAGCCGGGATGTCCCCAAGGTGGCCTCCAGGGTGGCACTGTCACTAGAGTGTCCCCAAGGGTGTCCCTGTCCCCAGGGTGTCCCCAAGGGTGTCACTGTCACCATGACGTCCCCATGCTCAGGGTGTCCCTGTCACCAAGGTGTCCTCATGGCCGTGGTGTCACCGTCACTGGGATGTCCCCAAGGTGGCCTCCAGGGTGGCACTGTCACCGGGGTGTCCCCAAGGGTGTCCCTGTCCCCAGGGTGTCCCCAAGCCCAGGATGTCACTGTCACCATGATGTCCCCAAGCCCAGGGTGTCCCTGTCCCCAAGGTGTCCCCATGGCAGTGTCACAAGGTCCCTGTCCCCAAGGTGTCCCCAAGCCCAGGCTGTCCCTGTCCCCGCAATGTCCCCAGGGCGTCCCCAGAATGTCCCCACAGTGTCCCCAAGCCCTGGCTGTCCCTGTCCCCAAGATGTCCCCATGGCAGTGGCACAAGGTCCCTGTCCCCAAGGGGGGTGGCACTGTCCCCACAGTGTCCCCACAGTGTCCCCAGGCTGTCCCTGTCCCTACAATGTCCCCACAATGTCCCCAAGCCCTGACTGTCCCTGTCCCCAAGGGGGGTGGCACTGTCCCCACAGTGTCCCCACAGTGTCCCCACAGTGTCCCCAGGCTGTCCCTGTCCCCAAGGGGGGTGGCACTGTCCCCACAATGTCCCCACAGTGTCCCCAGGCTGTCCCTGTCCCCAAGGGGGGTGGCACTGTCCCCACAGTGTCCCCAGGCTGTCCCCACCCCCGGATGTCCCCAGGGCCCCACAGGAAGAGCCGGGCGCTATCGGCCCCCGCCAGACCCGGCCACCAAATGTCACCGAATGTCACATCAATGTCACCTCCTGTCCCTTCATTGTCACCTCCTGCCTCCGAATGTCACCAATGTCACCTCAGTGTCCCCTCATTGTCCCCTCGGTGGCCTCCTGACACCAAATGGCACCAAATGTCCCCTCAGTGCCACCTCCTGTCCCCTCAGTGTCCCCTCTGTGCCACCTCCTGTTCCCTGGGTCACCCCCTGCCACCAAATGTCATCTCACTGTCCCCTCAGTGTCACCTCCTGACCCCTCTGTTCCCTCCTGGCATCTCCTGTCCCTTCACTGTCACCTCAGTGTCCCCAAATGTCCCCCCAGTGTCATCTCCATGTGTGAGGGGACACTGTAGGGACACTGGGGGACATTTGGGGACACTGAGGGGACATTTGGGGACCTTGAGGTGACAGAGGGCACTTGGGGACACTGAGGGGACACTGAGGTGACACTGAGGGGGCCCTTGGGGACATTCGGTGACACTGAGGTGCCACGGCCACATTTTCCCGCCCACACAGCATGCCGCGCTCTCATTGGTCCATTGCGCTGATTGACACACACGGAGACCAATCGGAAGCGAGCACCGCCCAAGCGCGGAAGTGCTGTTGTTCAAGCAGGAATGTCCCGCTCCCTCCATGCTATGATTGGCTTGAGCTCCTGATTGACAGGTGAGCAGACCAATAAGAACAAAGAACCCACGCGCTTTGATTGACGCAGACGCGGGCCAATCAGAACAAAGCACCGCCCAAACCCGGAAGAGGCGCGTTCGTCGCTGGAATTTTGGGGTCTCCCCATTCCAGATGTTGGGGCCCTGACCCAAAATTCAACGTCCTCATCCAGATGTTGGGAGTCTCCACCCAGATTTCGAGGTCCTCATTCCAGATGTTGGGGGTCCCATCTCCCAAATTTTCAGGTTCCAGATGTCGGGGTACCCCATCACCCTTGACCTTTGGGGGTCACGGCCCAGATGCTGAAGTTCTCGCCCAGATGTTGGGGGTCCCATCACCCCCCAGGGTCTCTCCCCATCCAGATGTTGGGGTCCCGACCCAGATTTCCATGTCCTCATCCAGATGTTGGGGGGGGGGGGGGTCTCGTCACCCACAGGGATCCCCCATTCCAGATGTTGGGGTCCCCACCCTGGCCATGGGATCCCCACCCAAATGTTGGTGTTCTCATCCAGATGTTGGTGTTCTCATCCAGATGTTGGGGGTCCCATCACCCTCCAAGGGTCCCCCATCCAGATGTTGGGGGTGTCACCCAAATTTCCAACGCCTCATTCCAGATGTTGATGTCCCCATTCCAGATGCCGGGGTCCCAACCAGGATTACCCACCAGGGTCCCCCTTCCAGATGTTGAGGTCCCACCCCCTCCCATCCAGATGTTGGGAGCCCCCCCCCCCCCCCCCAACCCCGCCCTTCCCCCACCCCCTCTCAGCCCCGCCCCCCTCCCCCCCATCCTGGGCGTGGCTACGACCCCTCCTCGGCCCCTCCTCCCAGGAACTCTCCAATCAGCTTGGCCAGGAGGTGGGGCGCCTCCTCGGGCAGCCAATGGGAGGCGCCGGGCAGGATGCGGAGGCGGGCGGAGGGGCGGAGCCAGCGCAGGTGGGCGGGGCCAAGGCGCGGGTCCAGGAAGGCGTCGCGGGAGCCCCAGAGCAGCAGCGTGGGGGGAGGGGGCGGCTCCCGGGGAATGGGCGTGGCCCTGGAAAGGGGGAGGGGACAGTGAGGGACACCTGGGGACAGGTGAGGGACACCTCGGGGACACCTTTGGGACACCCTGGGAGAGACAGGGACAGGGTGAGGGACACCTGGGGGACAGGTAAGGGACACCTGGGGACAGGTGAGGGACACCTTGGAGACACCTTGGGGACAACTTGGGAGCACCTTGGGGACACAGGAACAGGGTTAAGGACACCTGGGGACTCCTGGGGACAGGTGAGGGATACCTGGGGAGAGGTGAGGGACACCTGGGGACAGTTTGGGGACACAGGGACACAAGGACAGAGTCAGGAACACTTGGGGACAGGGGCAGGGACACCTGGGCACAGGTAAAGGACACCTGGGGGACATCTTGGGGACACCTGGGGACAGGCAGCTCCGGTGGGATGGGTGTGGCCCTGAAAAGGGGGAAGGGGACAGGTGAGGGACACCTGGGGACACCTGGGGGGCTGCTGGGCACAGCCTGGGGATACCTGGGGGACACCTGGGGACAGCTTGGGGACACCTGGGGGACATTGGGACAGGTCGGGGACACCTTGGGGGACACCTTTGGGACACGTCAGAGGCACCTGGGGACACCCTGGGGACATGGGGGACACTTTGGGGATACCTGGGGACAGGTAAGGGACACCTGGGGACACCTGGGGGACATTGGGACCACCCAGCTCAAGAGAACCCAACCGGGATCCCCCAAACCCAACTGGGGTCACCCAATGGGGTCCCACCACCCAACTGGGACCACCCAAACCCAGCTGGGACCACCCAATGTGATCCCATCCCCCAAGTGGGACTGCACAATGGGGTCCCACCACCCCACTGGGAACATCCCGATGGGGTCCCACCACCACCAGCACCCAACTGGAAGAATCCAAACCCAACTGGAGTCACCCAATGGGCTCCCACCACCCAACTGAGACCACCCAAACCCAACTGGAAGAAATCAATGGAGTCCCACCACCCAACCTGGACAACCCAAACTCAACTGGGGGCACTCAAATCCAAGTGGGAACATCCAAACCCAACTGGGATCCTCTCAAACCCAACTGGGAGCACCCAGTGGGGTCCCACCACCCAAATGGGACCACCCAAACCCAGCTGGAGACAACCCAAACCCAACTGGGATCACCCCAAACCCAAGTGAACCCAACTGGAAACACCCAAACCCAACTGAGAACAACCCAAACCCAACTGGGACCACCCAACCCAACCCAAGGGAACGGAACTGGAAGCACCCAAACCCAACTGGAAGCACCCAAACCCAACTGGGATCATCCCAAACCCAACTGGAAGAACTCAAACCCAACTGGGATCACCCAATGGGGTCCCACCACCCAACTGGGAGCCCCCAAACCCAACTGGGACCACCCAATGTGGTCCCACCACCCAACTGGGGTCACCCAATGGGGTCCCACCACCCAACTGGGAACATTCCAATGGGGTCCCAGCACCCAACTGGGACCACCCAAACCCAATTGGGATCCTCCAAACCCAACTGGGGTCACTCAACGGAGTCCCACCACCCAACTGGAAGAAACCAAACCCAACTTGAAGAATGCAAACCCAACTGGGAGCCCCCAAACCCAACTGGGGTCACCCAATGGGGTCCCACCACCCAACTGGGAGCCCCCAAACCCAACTGGGATCACCCAAACCCAACTGGGGTCACCCAGTGGGGTCCCAGCACCCAACTGGGAGCCCCCAAACCCAACTGGGATCACCCAAACCCAATTGGGAGCACCCAATGGAGTCCCACCACCCAACTGGAAGAAACCAAACCCAACTTGAAGAATGCAAACCCAACTGGGACCATCCCAAACCCAACTGGGATCACCCAAACCCAATTGGGAGCACCCAGTGGGGTCCCACCACCCAGATGGGGTCCCACCACCCAGGGTGGTCCCACCACGCACCCGAAGAGGTTTCGGTAGTAGTGGATGGGGGGGCTGAGCCCCCCGGGCTGGGAGAGGCCGAACAGGAACGCGTCGAGCTCCTGCTCCGAGAGGCGCCGCGCCGGGTCCTGGATGCCGGTCAGGGCGCTGGTCATGAACCACCGCACCAGCTGGGGACACCAAAATTGGGGACATCCGAAACTGGGGACATCCGAAATTGGGGACATCCAAAATTGGGGACATCCGATATTGGGGACATCCGAAATTGGGGACATCCGAAATTGGGGACATCCGATATTGGGGACATCCGAAATTGGGGACATCCAAAATTGGGGACATCCAAAACTGGGGACATGCGAAATTGGGGACACCCGAAATTGGGGACACCAAAACTGGGGACATCCAAAATTGGGGACATCCAAAACTGGGGACACCGAAATTGGGGACATCCGAAATTGGGGACATCCAAAACTGGGGACATCCGAAATTGGGGACATCCGAAATTGGGGACACCGAAATTGGGGACATCCGAAATTGGGGACATCCAAAATTGGGGACATCCGAAATTGGGGACATCCAAAATTGGGGACATCCGATATTGGGGACATCCGAAATTGGGGACATCCAAAATTGGGGACATCCAAAACTGGGGACATCCGAAATTGGGGACATCCGAAATTGGGGACACCGAAATTGGGGACATCCGAAATTGGGGACATCCAAAATTGGGGACATCCGATATTGGGGACATCCGAAATTGGGGACATCCAAAATTGGGGACATCCAAAACTGGGGACATGCGAAATTGGGGACACCTGAAATTGGGGACACCAAAACTGGGGACATCCAAAATTGGGGACATCCAAAACTGGGGACACCGAAATTGGGGACATCCGAAATTGGGGACATCCAAAACTGGGGACATCCGAAATTGGGGACATCCGAAATTGGGGACACCGAAATTGGGGACATCCGAAATTGGGGACATCCAAAATTGGGGACATCCGAAATTGGGGACATCCGAAATTGGGGACATCCAAAATTGGGGACATCCAAAACTGGGGACATCCGAAATTGGGGACATCCGAAATTGGGGACACCGAAATTGGGGACATCCGAAATTGGGGACATCCAAAATTGGGGACATCCGAAATTGGGGACATCCAAAATTGGGGACATCCGATATTGGGGACATCCGAAATTGGGGACATCCAAAATTGGGGACATCCAAAACTGGGGACATGCGAAATTGGGGACATCCGAAATTGGGGACATCCAAAACTGGGGACATGCGAAATTGGGGACACCTGAAATTGGGGACACCAAAACTGGGGACATCCAAAATTGGGGACATCCAAAACTGGGGACACCGAAATTGGGGACATCCGAAATTGGGGACATCCAAAACTGGGGACATCCGAAATTGGGGACATCCGAAACTGGGGACATCCAAAACTGGGGACATCCGAAATTTGGGACATCCGAAATTGGGGACACCGAAATTGGAAACATCCGAAATTAAAGACATCCGAAATTGGGGACATCCGAAATTTGGGACACCAAAACTGGGGACATCCAAAATTGGGGACATCCGAAACTGGGGACATCCAAAACTGGGGACATCCGAAATTGGGGACATCCGAAATTGGGGACATCCAAAACTGGGGACATCCGAAATTGGGGACATCCGAAATTGGGGACACCGAAATTGGAAACATCCAAAATTAAAGACATCCGAAATTGGGGACATCCGAAATTTGGGACACCAAAACTGGGGACATCCAAAATTGGGGACATCCGAAACTGGGGACATTCAAAATTGGGGACATCCAAAACTGGGGGCATCCAAAATCAGGGACATTCAAAATTGGGACAAAATGGGGAAATCAGGGCTAGGGGGACACTGAACATTGGGGACACCAAAATTGGGGACACCCAAATTGGGTACATCCAAAACTGGGGACACCGAAACTGGGGACATTCAAAATTGGGGACATCCAAAATTGGGGACATCCGAAATTGGGGACATCTGAAATTGGGGACACCGAAATTGGGGACATCCGAAACTGGGGACATCCGAAATTGGGGACACCAAAATTGGGGACATCAGAAATTGGGGACATTCAAAACTGGGGACACCAAAATTGGGGACAAAATGGGGAAATCAGGGCTGGGGGACACTGAACACTGGGGACACCCAAATTGGGGACATCCAAAATTGGGGACATCCAAAATTGGGGACATTCAAAGTGGGGACATCTGAAATTGGGGACCTCCAAAACTGGGGACATCCAAAATTTGGGACATTCAAAATTGGGGACACCAAAATTGGGGACATCCAAAATTGGGGACATCCAAAATTGGGGACATCCGAAATTGGGGACAAAATGGGGGAAATCAGGGCTGGGGGTACACCGAAAATTGGGGACACCAAAACTGGGGGGAAAATGGGGGAAATCAGGGCGGGGGGGGACACCAAAAATTGGGGACAAAATGGGGAAAATGGGAGTGCCAGGACCCCCAAAATTGGGGACAAAATGGGGAAAATCAGGGCTGGGGGGGACACTGAAAATTGGGGACACCAAAACTGGGGAGAAAGTGGGGAAAATCGGGGCTGGGGGGACACCCAAAATTGGGGACAAAGTGGGGAAAATGGGGACACCGCAAGGACACCCAAAATTTGGGACAAAATGGCGGCTGAGTGGTGGCAAATGGCCCAAAACTGGGGACAAAATGGGGGAAATCAGGGCTGGGGGTACACCGAAAATTGGGGACACCAAAATTGGGGACAAAATGGGGGAAATCAGGGCTGGGGGTACACCGAAAATTGGGGACACCAAAATTGGGGACAAAATGGGGGAAATCAGGGCTGGGGGGACACCGAAAATTGGGGACACCAAAATTGGGGACAAAATGGGGGAAATCAGGGCTACACCGAAAATTGGGGACACCAAAATTGGGGACAAAATGGGGGAAATCAGGGCTACACCGAAAATTTGGGACACCAAAATTGGGGACAAAATGGGGGAAATCAGGGCTACACCGAAAATTGGGGACACCAAAATTGGGGACAAAATGGGGGAAATCAGGGCTACACCGAAAATTTGGGACACCAAAATTGGGGACAAAATGGGGGAAATCAGGGCTGGGGGGACACCGAAAATTGGGGACACCAAAATTGGGGACAAAATGGGGGAAATCAGGGCTGGGGGTACACCGAAAATTGGGGACACCAAAATTGGGGACAAAATGGGGGAAATCAGGGCTACACCAAAAATTGGGGACACCAAAATTGGGGACAAAATGGGGGAAATCAGGGCTGGGGGTACACCGAAAATTGGGGACACCAAAATTGGGGACAAAATGGGGGAAATCAGGGCTACACCGAAAATTGGGGACACCAAAATTGCGGACAAAATGGGGGAAATCAGGGCTGGGGGGACACCGAAAATTGGGGACACCAAAATTGGGGACAAAATGGGGGAAATGGGGGTTGGGGGGTGCCAGGATCCCAAAAATTGGGGACATTGAATACTGGGGACAAAATGGGGGAAATGGGGGTGCTGGGACCCCAAAAACTGGGGATTCCTAAAATTGGGGACCCCAAAAATTGGGGACAAAATGGGGAAAATCAGGGCTGGGGGACACCAAAAACTGGGGACAAAGTGGGGGAAGTCAGGGTTGTGGGGCGCTGGGACCGCAAAAATTGGGAACACCCAAAATTGGGGGACAAAATGGGGAAAATGGGGGTTTGGAGTGGCAGGATCCCGAAAACCGGGGACAAAATGGGGACAAAATGGGGACAAAATGGGGACAAAATGGGGACACGAGGTCGTGGTGACACCAAACCCCCAAAACTGAGGACAAAGGGGGGAGGGGAGGTCTGGGTGGTGCCACCAGCCCTGAAATCGGGGTCAAAGTGGGGGACACCAGGTCTGGGTGACATCAAAGCCCCAAAACTGGGGACAGAGAGGGGGACAAAGCTTCGGGGATCGGTGTCACCCCTTGAGGAGCTCCTTGGGGTGGGAGATGGCAGTGAGGGGACAGAGGGGACAGGGAAGGGACAGGGAGGAGATGGAGGGGACAGGGGGGACAGGGAGGGGACAGAGAGGTGACAGAGGGGACAGGGAGGGGATGGAGGGGACAGGGAGGGGATGGTGGGGACAGAGAGGGGACAGAGAGGGGACAGGAGGGACAGGGAGGGGACAGGGAGGGGACAGGAAGGGGACAGACAGGATAGAGGGGGGATGGAGGGGACAGAGGGGACAGGGAGGGGACAGAGAGGTGACAGAGGGGACAGGGAGGAGATGGAGGTGACAGAGGGGACAAGGAGGGGACAGAGAGGGGACAGAGGGGACAGGAGGGGACAGAGATGTGACAGAGGGGACAGAGGGGACAGGGAGAGGACAGGAAGGGGACAGACAGGGGATAGAGGGGGGATGGAGGGGACAGGGAGGGGACAGGAGGGGACAGGGAGGTGACAGAGGTGACAGAGGGGACAGAGGGGACAGCCTGACCTGGAAGTCGGCCAGGGACAGCAGCAGCTCGGGCAGCCACGGCAGCTGGAACAGGAACATGTAACAGGAGCGGAGCAGCTGCGACGGGTGACGGGCCGTGAAGGCTGTGACAGGGAGGGGACACCGTGGGGACACCGTGGGGACAGGGCCAGCACGGTGTCACCATGGGGCCACCGCAGGGACAGGGACAGGGACAGGGACAGCATGGTGTCACCGTGGGGCCAGCACAGGGACAGGGACACCGTGGGGACAGGGACAGGGATCCCACCAACCCCAATATCCCCAGTGTCCCCAGCATCGCCCAACGTCCCCGATCCCCTCAGTGTCCCCATTGTCCCCAACATCCCCCAACGTCCCCGATATCCCCAATGTCCCCAACACCCCCAATATCCCCAATGTCCCCGGTGTCCCCAATGTCCCCGGTGTCCCTGGTGTCCACAATGTCCCCAACATCCTCCACTGTCCCTATTGTCCCCTATGTCCCCAATGTCCCCTCATGTCCCCAATGTCCCCAATGTCCCCAATGTCCCCAACATCCCCAACATCCTCCACTGTCCCCACTGTCCCCATTGTCTCCAATGTCCCCAATATCCCCAAGTGTCCCCGCTGTCCCCTGTGTCACCTGCCATCACCGCCCTGTGCGGTGCGTCCATCACCACCAGCTTCTCCACCAGCCGCGGGTGCCTCGATGCCACCTCCCTGTGTGTCCCCAATGTCCCAACATCCCCAATGTCCCCTTGTGTCCCCAATGTCTCCAATGTCCCCAGCATCTCCAATGTCCCCAATATCCCAAATGTCCCCAATGTCCCCAATGTCCCCAATCTCCCCAATGTCCCCACTGTCCCCAGCCTCTCCAATGTCCCCATTATCCCAAATGTCCCCAATCCCGTGAATGTCCCCAACGCCCCCTCGTGTCCCCGCTGTCCCCCGTGTCACCTGCCATCACCGCCCTGTGCGGCGCGTCCATCACCACCAGCTTCTCCACCAGCCGCGGGTGCCTCGACGCCACCTCCCAGGCCAGGACGCCGCCCCAGTCGTGTCCCACCAGGACGCAGCGCGGCGACGCCGCCGGCGTCCCCAGGGCCTCGATGAGGTCGCGGACGTCCCCGAGCAGCAGCTCCAGCCGGTAGCTGTCCCTGCCCGGCGGCTTCTCCGAGTCCCCGTAACCGCGCAGGTCCGGGGCCACCACCCGGAACCGCGCCCCGAACTCCCGCAGGAGGTGGCGCCAGCAGAACCTGGGGACAGCGCAGGGACACGCTGGGGACACCTTGGGGACACCTTGGGGACAAGAGCAGGGGTGGTATGGGGACAGCTGGGGACACTTGAGGGACTCCTGGGGACACCTGAGGAACACCTGGGGACACCTTGGGGACACTTGAGAGACACCTGGGGACAGCTGGGGACACCTGGGGACACTTGAGGGACTCCTGGGGACAGCTGAGGACACCTGGGGACACCTGGGGGACACCTGGGGACAGCTGGGGACACCTTGGGGACACTTGAGAGACACCTGGGGACAGCTGAGGACACCTGGGGACACCTGGGGGACACCTGGGGACAGCTGGGGACACCTGGGGACACTTGAGGGACACCTGGGGACAGCTGAGGACACCTGGGGACACTTGAGGGACACCTGGGGACAGCTGAGGACACCTTGGGGACACCTTGGGGACACCTTGGGGACACGGGGACAGTGGTGGCACTGTGGGGACAGCAGGAGGGGGACACCTGGGGACACCTGGGGACACCTGGAGACATCTGGAGACAGGAGCAGAGGGGACATGGGGGACACCTTGGAGACACCTGAGGGTACCTGGGGACACCTGGGGGACGCTTGGTGACACTTGGGGACATCTGGGGACACTTGAGGCACCACTGGGGACAACTGGGGGACACCTGGGGCACATGGGGACAGGAGCATGGGGGACATGGGGACATGGGGACAACTGGGGACATTTGGTGACACTTGGGGGACACCTGTGGACACATGGGGACACCTTGGGGACACCTGAGGGACACTTGGTGACATTTGTTGACACCTGGGGACACCTTGGGGACACTTGGTGACACCTGGGGAGAGCTGGGGACACTTGGAAGATACCTGGGAGACACCTGAAGGACATCTGGTGACACTTGGGGACACTTGGGGGGGGATGAGCCTTGGTGGCCCTTGGGAGACCCAGGTGACGCCTTGAGGACACTTGGGGGGACATTTGGTGACACCTTGGTGGCACTTGGGGACATTTGGTGGCACTGACCAGTTCTGGGGGAAGCCGTGGAGCAGCAGCATCAGGGGGGCGTCGGGGGGACCCCGAGTGACGTAATGGAGACGCAGCCCCGAGCTCTGGGGACAGTGGGGACATTGGGGACATTGGGGGGGGGTCACAAAGGGGACAGGGACATTGTGGGGACACCCCCAAATCAGCCCCGCCCCTGAAATTCCCCCAAAATCCACCAAAAATCCACTGAAATGGCCCTGAAATGCCCCAAATCTCCCCCAAAATGCCCCCAAAAATCCCCAAAACCATCCCAAATCCCCCCAAAACCATCCCAAATCCCCAAAACCATCCCAAATCCCCCCAAAACCATCCCAAATCCCCAAAACCAAAAATCCCAAAAAATCCCCGAAAAAAGTTCCAAAAAACTCCCCAAAAATCCCCCAAAAAATCCCTAAAAATCTTAAAATCCCCAAAAAATCCCCCCAAAAATCCCCCAAAAATCCCAAAAAAAATCCCCAAAAATCCCCAAAAAAATCCCCCCAAAAATCTCCCCAAAAATCCCCCCAGAAATCCCAAAAAGTCCCCAAAAAGTCCCCAAAAAAATCCCAAAAAATCCCCCAAAAAATCCCAAAAAATCCCCCCAAAATCCCCCAAAAATCCCAAAAAATCCCCGAAAAATCCCAAAAAATCCCCCCAAAAAGTCCCAAAAAACTCCCCAAAAATCCCCCCAAAAATCCCCAAAAATCCCCCAAGAAATCCCAAAAAAATCCCAAAAAATCCCCCCAAAAATCCCCCAAAAATCCCCCAAGAAATACCCAAAAAAATCCCAAAAAATCCCCAAAAATCCCTCCAAAAAATCGCAAAATAATCCCCAAAAAGTCCCCAAAAAAATCCCAAAAAATCCCCAACAAATCCCCAAAAATCCCCAAAAATCCCCAAAAAATCCCGAAAAATCCCCCAAAAAACCCCAAAAAATCCCCCAAAATCCCCCCAAAATCCCCCAAAAAACCCCAAAAAAATCCCCAAAAATCCCCCCAAAAACCCCAAAAAATCCGCCAAAAAATCCCCAAAAATCCCCCCCAAAAAATCGCAAAATAATCCCCAAAAAGTCCCCCAAAATCCCAAAAAATCCCCAAAAAAACCCAAAAAATCCCCCAAAAACCCCCCAAGAATTCCCCAAAAAATCCCCCCAAAACCCCCCAAAAATCCTCAAAAATCCCCCAAAACCCCCCAAAAAATCCCCCAAAAATCCCCAAAAAATCCCCAAAAATCCCCAAAAAAACCCCAAAAAACCCCCCAAGAATTCCCCAAAAAATCCCCAAAACTCCCCAAACTCCCAAACGCCGCCCCCCGGCGGTGTCCGCGTACCCGCAGCCGGAGGTGGCGCCGCTCTCCGCAGTCGCGGTCCCGCAGCGCGGCCGGGGCGCTCTCCCGGCGGCGCCGCCCGAAGGCGGCTCCGGGCCCGCGGCGCAGCAGCAGCGCCACCGCCCACAGCGCAAAGGCCGCGCCCGAGGCCACCGCGGCCACCGCGAGGCCACCGCGGGCCAGCAGCGACCGCAGCGACAGCAGCAAACGCGTGGGGGCCAGGAGCAGCGACAGCAGGCGGCGCGGCATGGCCACACCTGGGGACAGAGGGACACGGACATGGGGACAGAGGGACACGGACATGGGGACATGGGGACAGCAGCAAACGCGTGGGGGCCAGCAGCAGCGACAGCAGGCGGCGCGGCATGGCCACACCTGGGGACAGAGGGACAGGGGGACATGGGGACAGCTGGGGACAGCTGGGGACAGAGGGACACGGACATGGGGACATGGGGACAGAGGGACAGGGACATGGGGACACCTGGGGACAGAGGGACAGGGACATGGGGACATGGGGACAGAGGGACAGGGACATGGGGACACCTGGGGACACAGGGACATGGGGACAGCTGGGGGGACAGAGGGACACAGGGACATGGGGACACAGGGACACCTGGGGACAGAGGGACAGAGGGACATAGGGACAGCTGGGGGGACAGTGGGGACACCTGGGGACAGAGGGACAAGGACATGGGGACATCGACACAGGGACAGCCGGTGGCACGGCATGGGGACAGTGGGACACCTGGGGACATGGGGACACAGGGACATGGGGACACCCGGGGACAGAGGGACATGGGGACATTGGGACAGTGGGGGCCAGGAGCAGCGACAGCAGGCGGCGCGGCATGGCCACACCTGAGGGGACATGGGGACAGCTGGGGACACCTGGGGACAGAGGGACATGGGGACAGCTGGGGACACCTGGGGACAGAGGGACATGGGGACAGCTGGACACAGGGACAGCAGGCGGCGCAGGATGGGGACACCTGGGGACATGGGGACACAGGGACAGGGACATGGGGACATGGGGACAGAGGGACATGAGGACACCTGAGGGGACATGGGAACAGCTGGGGACAGTGGGGGCCGGCTGGGGGACATGGGGACAGCTGGACACAGGAACAGCAGGCAGCGCAGCACAGGGACAGTGGGGACACCTGGGGACAGTGGGGACACCTGGGGGGACAGAGGGACAGCTGGGGACACAGGGACAGGGACATGGGGACAGGGGGGACACCTGGGTGTCCCATCCCCAAGGTGTCCCCTATGGCAGGGTGGCCTCGTCACCGATGTCCCACGTCCCCACGGTGTCCCAAAGCCAGGGTGGCCCTGTCCCCAGGGTGTCCCCTCAGTGTCTCCATCGTCCCCCACAGTGTCCCCACCTTGTCCCCCAAAGCCCCTCAGTGTCCTCAACGTCCTGTCAGTGTCCCCATTGTCCCCACCTTGTCCCCACGGCCCCTGCAGTGTCCCCCATTGTCCCCAAAGTCCCCTCAGTGTCCCCACCTTGTCCCTACGACCCCCACAGTGTCCCCATTGTCCCCAAATTCCCCGGAGTGTCCCCAAAGCCCCCTCAGTGTCACCACATTGTCCTCGCCTTGTCTCCCCATTGTCCCCTCAGTGTCCTCACTGTCCCCACTGTCCTCACTGTCCCCTCAGTGTCCCCATTGTCCCCTCAGTGTCCCCACTGTCCCCTCAGTGTCCCCACTGTCCCCACTGTCCCCACCTTGTCCCCAAAGCCCCCAGAGTGTCCCCACTGTCCCCACAGCCCCTGCAGTGTCCCCAAAGTCCCCTCAATGTCCCCACTTTGTCCCCTAAGCCCCCAGAGTGTCCCCCAGTGTCCCCACCTTGTCCCCACGGCCTCCTTGGTGCCGCTCCCGGGATGTGCCACCGCCTGTTGTGCCACCAGCTGTCCCAATCCCCGGGTGGCACCGCCCGGATGTCACCCGGATGCCACCACCCCCGGGGTGTCACCATTGTCTGGATGTCACCGCCCCCAGGGTGTCACCGCCCCCAGGGTGTCCCCATTCCTTGGATGTCACCACCCCTGGGATGTCACCATTGTCTGGATGTCACTGTCACCTGGGTGTCACCACTGTCCCAGTGTCCCCACGCCCAGGGTGGCATCTGCAGGGTGTCACCACCCCCTGGGTGTCACCATCCCCAGGATGTCCCCGTCCCAGGGTGGCACCGTCAGAGGTGTCACCATCCCCAGGATGTCCCCGTTCCTTGGATGTCACCACCCCTGGGTGGCACCATTGTCTGGGTGTCACCAACCCCAGAATGCTCCTTGGATGTCACTGTCCCCTGGGTGTCACCACCCCCAGGGTGTCGGCACTGTCAGGGGTGTCACCACCTTGAGGACGTCACTGTCCCCTGGGTGTCACCACTGTCCGGGTGTCACCAACCCCAGGGTGGCACTGTCCGGGTGGCTCTGTCAGGGATGTCACCATCCCCAGGGTGTCACTGTGTGGGTGTCACCATCCCCAGGGTGTCACTGTGTGGGTGTCACCACCCCCAGGGTGTCACTGTCAGGGGTGTCACCATCCCCAGGGTGTCACCACTGTCTGAGTGTCACCATTGTCCAGGTGCCACCACCCCCAGGGTGGCACTGTCAGGGGTGTCACCATCCCCAGGGTGTCACCACTGTCTGAGTGTCACCATTGTTTGGGTGCCACCACCCCCAGGGTGGCACTGTCAGGGCTGTCACTACCTCGGGTGTCACCACCCCCTGAGTGTCACCGTTGTCTGGGTGTCACCATTGCTGGGGTGGCACTGTCAGGGGTGTCACCATCCCCAGGGTGTCACCAGCCCCTGAGTGTCACCATCACCTGGGTGGCACAGTCAGGGGTGCCATCACCTTCAGGATGTCACTGTCCCCTGGGTGTCACCGTCCCCAGGGTGGCACTGTCAGGGGTGTCACCACCTTCAGGATGTCACCATCCCCAGGGTGTCACCATCGCCAGGGTGGCACAGTCAGGGTGTCACTACCCGAGTGTCACCACCCCCTGGGTGTCACCGTCCCCAGGGTGGCACTGTCAGGGGTGTCACCACCTTCAGGTTGTCACCATTGTTGCCGTGTCCCCACGCCCAGGGTGGCACCGTCCCAGCCCTGAGGTGCCACATCAGGGGGTGACCCCAGGGTGTCCCGATCTGTCCCCAAGGGGTGTCACGACATTGGGGTGTCCCTGTCCCCAGGGATGCCACTGTCACAGTCCCTGGGGTGTCCCATAATCGGGGCGCTGTCCCTGTCACCGCGCTGTCCCTGTCCCGGTGTCCTTGTCACCAGGGGGGTGTCACGACACGGGGGTGGCCCTGTCACTGAGGTGTCCCGTAAATGGGGTGTCCCTGTCCCCAAGGGTGTCCCTGTCATGGTGTCCTTGTCCCTGGGGTGTCACGACACTGGGGTGTCCCTGTCGCGGTGTCCCTGTCCCCAGGGGGTGTCACGACACTGGGGTGTCCCTGTCCCCAAGGGTGTCCCCGTCCCTGGGGTGTCCCCGTCCCCGGGGTGTCCCACAATCGGGGCGCTGTCCCTGTCACAGTGTCCTTGTCACCAGGGGGGTGTCACGACACGGGGGTGGCCCTGTCACTGAGGTGTCCCAGAAATGGGGTGTCCCTGTCCCCAAGGGTGTCCCTGTCATGGTGTCCTTGTCCCTGGGGTGTCACGACACTGGGGTGTCCCCGTCCCTGGGGTGTCCCACAATCGGGGCGCTGTCCCTGTCACCGCGCTGTCCCTGTCACAGTGTCCTTGTCACCAGGGGGGTGTCACGACACTGGGGTGTCCCTGTCTCCAAGGGTGTCCCTGTCATGGTGTCCCCGTCCCTGGGGTGTCCCTGTCGCGGTGTCCCTGTCCCCGGGGTGTCACGACACTGGGGTGTCCCTGTCATGGTGTCCCCGTCCCTGGGGTGTCCCACAATCGGGGCGCTGTCCCTGTCACAGTGTCCTTGTCACCAGGGGGGTGTCACGACACGGGGGTGGCCCTGTCACTGAGGTGTCCCAGAAATGGGGTGTCCCTGTCCCCAAGGGTGTCCCCGTCCCCGGGGTGTCCCTGTCGCGGTGTCCCTGTCCCCAGGGGGTGTCCCCGTCCCCGGGGTGTCCCACCATCGGGGCGCTGTCCCTGTCACCGCGCTGTCCCCGTCCCGGTGTCCCTGTCACGAGGTGTCCCGACATGGGGGTGTCCCCGTCCTTCGGGTGTCGCTGTCCCCCAGGGGCTGTCCCGACACGGGGGCGTCCCTGTCCCCCAGGGGGGTCCCTGCCATGGTGTCCTTGTCACGACATGTCACGACAGAGCGGTGTCCCATAAATGAGGTGTCCCTGTCACCGCGGTGTCCCCGTCACGGTGTCCCTGTCTCGATGTGTCGCGACATTGAGCTGTCCCCGTCCCCGTCCCCGCCCGGCGCTGTCGCGACATTGAGCCGTCCTTGTCCCCGCTGCGGCGCTCTCCCAGCCCCGCCCCTATCGCGACATCCCCGCCGCGCGTGTCCCCTCCCCCCCAGCCCCGCCCCCGCCAGCCCCGCCCCTATCGCGACATTGCTCCGTCCCCTCCCCATCCGGGGCTTTCCCGCCGCCTCTATCGCGACATGGCGGGGTTCCCGCCGCCATCACCGACCTGTCGCGACAGCGGGCGGGTCCCGGGGCCTTTTCTGTCGCCTCTGTCGCGATCGCGGCGCTGTCACCGCCCCCGCCCCCCCCCAGCGCCGCTTCCGCCTCAAACCGCGCTGGCCCCGCCCCCGAGCGCTGATTGGGCAGTGGGAAAAGAGGGTGGAGCCTTCAGTGATCAACCAATCAACGCGCGAGGGGCGTGGCCTGGTGCACCCAAGGGGCGTGGCCTAGTGCGCCCAAGGGGGCGGAGCTTCAGGGGAATTTTTTTGTTTTTTTTTCTATTTTTTCTCCTTTTTTAAACTTTTTGTGGCGTTTTTTGACTTTTCCCCGTTTGTTCCTTTTTAGTTTTCATTTTTTTGGTCACTTTCGTGTCTTTTGGGGCCTTTTTATCCTCAGAATTTTAATTTATTTTTCATTTTTCTGCCTTTTCTGGTTTTTTAACCTTTTTTTCCCCCATTTTCTTTCCCCTTTTCCATTTTCCCTCCTTTCCCTCACTTTTATATTTTTGGCCATTTTTAACTTTATTTTTTTTTTTTTTTTTTTACTTTTCTTACTTATTTCTCTATTTCCCCCCAATTCTCCTTTTTTCCCCCCTTTCCTTCTTTCTACAAATTAAAATTTTAAAATCCCAACTGAAATTTAAATGGGAATCTCAAATTCGACCCGTTTTAGTTGGAAGTCAAATATTTAAAATCGAAAATTTTCCATTTAAATTCAAATCTCAATTCCTCTCAATTCAGATCTAAAATTTCCCAAACTTCACCTTCAAAAATTTCAGTTTTTGTCCACTTTTGGTCAAATTTTGAATTTGTAAAACAAACAAAAAAAATATTAAAATTTCAATTTCAAAACCAGAAAATTTCAACTTTTTAAAATCCCAATTTCTGTCCATTTCCATGTAAACCTTCAAAAATTGAAATTTAAACTCCCAATTTCTCTCAATTTCCATCTAAAATTCAAATTTCTGGGGCCTTTAACTCCCTTAAATTCCCATTTCAATTCAAATATTTTAAATTTAAATTCCCAAATTCTCTCAATTTCAACTTAAACCTTCCAAATTTCGCAGTTTCTATGAATTTTGACTCCCTTAAATTCCTGTTTTAATGGAAAGATTTTAATTTTAATCCCCAATTTCTGCCAATTTCCGCGTTAAAATTCCAATTCTGTCTATTCCCAAACCTTAAAAAATTGAATTTCAATTCCCAATTTCTCTCAATTTCCCCTTAAAATTTAAATTTTGGAGGACTTAAACTCCCTTAAATTCCTATTTTAATTCAAATATTTTAATTCTCAATTTCTCTGGATTTCCACCTAAAATTCGAATTTCTGGGGGTTTCAACTCCCTTAAATTCCCATTTTAATTCAAATATTTTCAATTTTCATTCTCAATTTCTCTCAATTTCCCCTTAAAATTTAAATTTTGGAGGACTTCAACTCCCTTAAATTCCTATTTTAATTCAAATATTTTAAATTTTAATTCTCAATTTCTCTGGATTTCCACCTAAAATTCAAATTTCTGGGGGTTTCAACGCCCTTAAATTCCCATTTTAATTCAAATATTTTCAATTTTAATTCTCAATTTCTCTGGATTTCCACCTAAAATTCAAATTTCTGGGGGTTTCAACTCCCTTAAATTCCCATTTTAATTCAAATATTTTCAATTTTCATTCCCATCTTTTTCCCCCTTTCCCCCCTCCCCCACCCTTTTCAATTTTTGGGGCATTTTTGGGATAAAAAAACCTGAAAAATTCGGGATTTTTTTTTTTGTTGTTTTTTTGCTGTTTTTTTATACAAAACCAAACTCGCAGCGTTTTTTATTCCACGATCGGCGAAACCCCGGCGGGGAAAAAACCCAACCCAAATAAAATTAATTAATTATTAATAATTAATCCAACCCCGGGGGGGAGGGGAGGGGGAAACGGGGAGAATTCCCGGGATTTTGGGTAAAAAGGGATGAGAAAAAGTAAAAAAAAATGGAATTAAAATGGGGGAAAAATGGGAATTATTTAAAAAATCCAAATTGCGGGCGTGGCGGCGATTTTGGGGGAAAAGGGGGAGGGCAGGGAGGGAAAAGGGGGGGAATTAAAAAATTAAAAAAAAAAAAAAGAAATTCATAAAAAATGGGGAAAAATGGGGAAAAAAAAAGGGAATTTTGAAGGAGAAATTCAAATTAAAAAAGGGAAACGGGGGAAATGAAAAAGGAATTAAAAGGGAAAATAAAAATGAAATTAAAGGGGGAAGAAGGATAAAAATGGGAAAAATGAGGGAAAATAAAAAAGGGAAGGGCAAAAAGGAAAAGAAGGGAAAAAATTGGGAAAATTTTAAAAATGGGGGGAAAGCAAAAAGAGAAAAAACAAAGAAAATTAAGATTAAATCAGGGAAAAATTTGAAAAATAATGAAGGAAAAAAATCAGGAAAAATTGAAAAAAATAGAGAAAAAAATCGAGAAAAATTTAGGAAAAATCAGGAAGGAAAAAGAAAAACAAGAGGAAAATTTAAAAAAACAGAAAAAAAAAGAAAAGAAAAACAGGAAAAAATCAAAGAGAAATGAGGAAAAATTTGGAAAAAAAATGAGGGAAAAAATTTAAAATTTTGAATAAAAAGCAGGAAAAAAGGTAAAACACTGAGGAATAGAATCAAAAGAAATCAGGGGGAAAAAATAAAAAGAAATCAGGAAAAATTTGGGAAAAATTTAAAAACAAGGGAAAAAAATGAAAAAAAAAAAAGGAAAAATAATCAGGCAAGTTTGAAATAAAAACCAGGAAAAAATTAAAATAAATCAGGGAAAAAATTGATAAAAAATGAGGAAAAACCCCAGAAAAAATTGGAAAAAATGAAAAAAAAAATCAGGAAAATTAGGAAAAAATTCAGGGAAAAATTAAAATAAAGAGGAGAAAAATTGATTAAAAATGAGGAAAAAAATCAGAAAAAATTAGGAAGAAATGAAAAAAAAATCAGGAAAATTAGGAAAAAAATCAGGGAAAAAAGGGGAATTTTGGAAAAGGAAGGGAATAGAAAAAGGAGGGAAAAATTGGGAAAAAACCCAGAAAAAATAGGAAAAAATGAAAAAAAATCAGGAAAATTAGGAAAAAAATCAGGGAAAAAAAAAGGGAATTTTGGGAAAGGAAGGGAATAAAAAAAGGAGGGAAAATTGGGAAAAAAATCAGGAAAATTAGGAAAAATGAAAAAAAATCAGGGGAAAAAAAGGGGAATTTTGGGAAAGGAAGGGAATAAAAAAAGGAGGGAAAAATTGGGAAAAAACCCAGAAAAAATAGGAAAAATGAAAAAAAATCAGGGGAAAAAAAGGGGAATTTTGGGAAAGGAAGGGAATAAAAAAAGGAGGGAAAAATTGGGGAAAAATTAGGAAAAATTGAAAAAAAATTCAGTAAATTAGGAAAAAAATTAGGAAAAAAAGGGAATTTTTGGGAAGGGAAGGGAATAAAAAAAGGAGGGAAAAAATGGGGAAAAAATGGGAAAAAATGAAAAAAAATCAGGAAAATGAGGAAAAAATCGGGAGAAAAAAGGGGAATTTTGGGAAAGGAAGGGAATAAAAAAAAGGGAAAATTGGGAAAATTTCCGGGGATGGAAAAGGGGAAGGGGGGAAGTCCCTGAGGCCGCGGGTGGGGGAGGGGCCGCGCCCCTCCCCCCATCACCCCTCCCCCCCCAATCCCTCCCCAGGAGCCCCAAATCCGCCCAAAAATAAAAAAATTTGGGATTTTTTTCCCATTTTTTTTTGCCGCCGCCGGAGGAAAAAAAACCCCAAAAATTCAAAAGAAACGCAAAAAAATCCCCCCAAAAATTCAAATTAAAATCCCGGCAATTCCCAGGAATTCTGGTGGGGTTTTTTTTTCATTTTTTTGGCGTGAAAAAAGGGAAAAAAGGAGAAAAATGAAATTGGAATTCCGGGCTAAGGCAGCCCCGCCCCCGCTCCCATTCCCGAATTTTTCCGCCATTTAACGGAGAGTCCGAACTTCGCGTTTTTTTTTGGTTTTTTTTTCATTTTTTTTCTCGTTTTTCGCGTTGTTTTTGTTTTTTTTTTGGCCAGGAAAAAAAAAAAAAAAAAAAAAGGGAAAAAATAAAGAAAAAAAAAAAAAAAAAGGAAAATTTTTTTTTTTGTTGATATTTTTCCACTTTTTTTTTTTTTTTTTTTTCCGGAATTTTTTTTTTTCTTTTTTTTTTTTTTTTGGGAAAAGTGAAAATTCCCGGCCGGAGTCGCCTCTCCTAGAAAAGATTCTCCTCGAAAATGGCCAAGAGGTCGCTCTGGAAGTTCATGTCGATCGTCGCCGCCATCTGCAAAAAAAACGGAAAAATGGGAAAAAATTCCAGGGAAATTTCATCCCAATTTTGGTTGATTTTTTTGGGGGCATTTCTGGGATTTTTGGGGCTTTTTTTGGGCGTTTTTGGGGTTTTTTTGGGCTTTTTTGGGGTAATTTTTGGGTTGTTTTTGGGGTAATTTCCAGGCTTTTTGTGGTTTATTTTTTGGCCTTTTTTGGGAGTATTTTTGGCTTTTTTTGAGGTAATTTTTGGGTTATTTCTGGTTTTTTTTTGGGCTTTTTTGGGGTAATTTTTGGGTTGTTTTTGGGGTAATTTCCGGGCTTTTTGTGTTTTATTTTTATTTTTATTTATTTTTAGATTTTCTGGATTTTCTGGGCTCATTCTTGTCCTTCCTGGGGCATTTTTGGGCTTTTTTGGGGCATTTTTGGGGTAATTTTGGGGCTATTTCTGGTTTTTTTTGGGGTAATTTTTGGGTTGTTTTGGGCTTTTTTGGGGTAATTTCCGGGCTTTTTGTGTTTTATTTTTATTTTTATTTATTTTTAGATTTTCTGGATTTTTTTGGACATTTTTGGGCTCATTCTTGTCCTTCCTGGGGCATTTTTGGCCTTTTTTGGGGCTATTTTTGGCTTTTTTTGAGGTAATTTTTGGGTTATTTCTGGATTATTTTTTTGTCTTTTTTGGGGTAATTTCCGGGCTTTTTGTGGTTTTATTTTTATTTATTTTTAGATTTTCTGGATTTTTCGGCCTCATTCTTGTCCTTCCTGGGGCATTTTTGGGGCTATTTTGGGCTTTTTTGGGCATTTTTGGGTTATTTCAGGTTTTTTTGGGCTTTTTTGGGGTAATTTTTGGGTTGTTTTTGGGGTAATTTCCGGGCTTTTTGTGTTTTATTTTTATTTTTATTTATTTTTAGATTTTCTGGATTTTCTGGGCTCATTCTTGTCCTTCCCGGGGCATTTTTGGGGCTATTTTGGGCTTTTTTGGGGCATTTTTGGGGCTATTTTGGGCTTTTTTTGGGCGTTTTTGGGATAATTTTTGGGTTATTTCTGGATTTTTTTTTTCTCTTTTTTGGGGTAATTTTTGGGCTTTTTTGGGGTAATTTCCGGGCTTTTTGTGTTTTATTTTTATTTTTATTTATTTTTAGATTTTCTGGATTTTTTGGGACACTTTTGGGCTCATTCTTGTCCTTCCTGGGGCATTTTTGGCTTTATTTTTTTGCATTTTTGAAGGTAATTTCTGGAAACTTTTGGCACTTTTGGGTCTTTCAGGACTTTTTTGGGGCTTTGTTTTGGGCATTTTGGGGCTCATTTTCTGCTTTTGTCGGGGTCAGGTTTTGGGGTCATTTTTGATTTTTTTGGGGCATTTTGGGGGAAATTTCTGGATTTTTTTGGGATAATTTTTGGCTTTTTTGGGAGCTTTTCTGCTCATTTTTGGTGCTTTTTTTTGCAATTTTGGGGGGAATTTCTGGATTTTTTTGGGTCATTTCAGGGCTTTTTTTTTTTTTGGCCATTTTGGGGTCTTTTTTTGGCATTTTTGGGTTCAGTTTTGGCTGTTTTGGGGTCAATTTTTGGGTCATTTTTTGGGACTTTTCAGGGCTTTTTTGGGCACTTTTTGGTCACTTTGGTATTTTTGGGGTATTTTTGGCCCTTTTGGGCATTTTTCTGGGTCGTTCCTGAATTTCTGGGACATTTTTGGAGAAATTTCTGACTTTTTTGGGGCATTTTTGGGGAGAAGATTCCCAGAATTCCCAATTTTTTTTCCCTTTCCCAGGAATATTCTGATTATTCCCCCATTTTTGGGGCCCTTTTTCCAGGAATATTCTGATTATTCCCCCCATTTTCAGGGCCCTTTTTCCAGGAATATTCTGATTTTTCCCCTCATTTTTGGGGCCCTTTTCCCAGGAATATTCTGATTATTCCTTCCCATTTTTGGGGCCCTTTTTTGGGAATATTCTGATTATTTCCCCATTTTCAGGGCCCTTTTCCCAGGAATATTCTGATTATTCCCCCATTTTTGGGACCCTTTCCCAGGAATATTCTGATTATTCCTTCCCATTTTTGGGGCCCTTTCCCAGGAATATTCTGATTATTCCTTCCCATTTTTGGGGCCCTTTTTTGGGAATATTCTGATTATTCCTTCCCATTTTCGGGCCCCTTTTTCCAGGAATATTCTGATTATTCCCCCCATTTTTGGGGCCCTTTTTTGGGAATATTCTGATTTTTCCTTCCCATTTTCGGGCCCCTTTTTCCAGGAATATTCTGATTATTCCCCCCATTTTTGGGGCCCTTTTTTGGGAATATTCTGATTATTCACCCCATTTTTGGGGCCCTTTTTTGGGAATATTCTGATTATTCCTTCCCATTTTCGGGCCCCTTTTTCCAGGAATATTCTGATTATTCCCCCCATTTTTGGGGCCCTTTCCCAGGAATATTCTGATTATTCCTTCCCATTTTTGGGGCCCTTTTTCCAGGAATATTCTGATTATTCCCCCCATTTTTGGGGCCCTTTTTTGGGAATATTCTGATTATTCACCCCATTTTTGGGGCCCTTTTTTGGGAATATTCTGATTATTCCTTCCCATTTTCGGGCCCCTTTTTCCAGGAATATTCTGATTATTCCCCCCATTTTTGGGGCCCTTTTTTGGGAATATTCTGATTTTTCCTTCCCATTTTCGGGCCCCTTTTTCCAGGAATATTCTGATTATTCCCCCCATTTTTGGGGCCCTTTTTTGGGAATATTCTGATTATTCACCCCATTTTTGGGGCCCTTTTTTGGGAATATTCTGATTATTCCTTCCCATTTTCGGGCCCCTTTTTCCAGGAATATTCTGATTATTCCCCCCATTTTTGGGGCCCTTTCCCAGGAATATTCTGATTATTCCTTCCCATTTTTGGGGCCCTTTTTTGGGAATATTCTGATTATTCCTTCCCATTTTCAGGGCCCTTTTTCCAGGAATATTCTGATTATTCCCATTATTTCCCCCATTTTTTGCTCCCCATTTCTGTGATTATTCCCATTATTTCCTATATTTTTTGTGCCCCATTTCTGTGATTATTCCCAATATTTCTCCCCATTATTTCCCCCATTTTTTCCTCCCCATTTCTGTGATCATTCCCATTATTTCCCCCATTATTTCCCCCCATTTCTGTGATTATTCTCATTATTTCCTATATTTTTTGCACCCCTTTTCTGTGATTATTCCCATTATTTCTCCCCATTTCTGTGATTATTCCCATTATTTTCCCCATTTTTTAGCTCCCCATTTCTGTGATTATTCCCATTATTTCCTGTATTTTTTGCTCCCCATTTCTGTGATTATTCCCATTATTTCCTATATTTTTTGCGCCCCATTTCTGTGATCATTCCCATTATTTCCGATATTTTTTGCTCCCCATTTCTGTGATCATTCCCATTATTTCCCCCATTATTTCCCCCATTTTTTGCTCCTCATTTCTGTGATCATTCCCATTATTTCCCCCATTATTTCCCCCCATTTCTGTGATCATTCCCATTATTTCCCCCATTATTTCCATCCATTTCTGTGATCATTCCCATTATTTCCCCCATTATTTCCTGTATTTTTTGCTCCCCATTTCTGTGATCATTCCCATTATTTCCCCCATTTTTTGCTCTCCATTTCTGTGATCATTCCCATTATTTCCCCCATTATTTCCTGTATTTTTTGCTCCCCATTTCTGTGATCATTCCCATTATTTCCCCCATTTTTTGTGCCCCATTTCTGTGATCATTCCCATTATTTCCCCCATTATTTCCTGTATTTTTTGCTCCCCATTTCTGTGGTCATTCCCATTATTTCCCCCATTTTTTGCTCTCCATTTCTGTGATCATTCCCATTATTTCCCCCATTATTTCCTGTATTTTTTGCTCCCCATTTCTGTGATTTTTCCCGTTAATCCCCCCCATTTTCGTCCCGATTTAACCCTTCCCTCACCGCTTCCCGGCGCCTCCTCTCCTGCTCCCTCTTCCGCGCCATCTCGCGCTGCTGGTCCAGCATGGCCTGCGAGGAGCCGCCCGGGCCCGGGGGCTGCGGAGCCGCCGCCGACACCGGCACCGAGCCGGGCACGGGCACCGAGCCGGGCACCGAGCCGGGCACCGAGCCGGGCACCGGCACCGAGCCCGCGGCCGCCGGCGGCTGCTGCTGCTGCTGCTCCTGGCGCCGCCGAACCTCCTCGTGCACCCGGCGCGCCTGCTCCAGCGCGTCCTCGTCCTCCCGGGTCCTGCGGAGTGACCACAGTGACCGTGAGTGACCACTGAGTGACCACTGAGTGACCATGAGTGACCATCAGTGACCACTGAGTGACCATGAGTGACCATCAGTGACCATGAGTGACCACAGTGACCACTGAGTGACCATGAGTGACCAGGAACCCCCAGACTGTTCTAGAACCTCCTCGTGCACCCGGCGCGCCTGCTCCAGCGCGTCCTCGTCCTCCCGGGTCCTGCGGAGTGACCACAGTGACCGTGAGTGACCATGAGTGACCAGGAGTGACCACTGAGTGACCATTGAGTGACCATCAGTGACCATGAGTGACCATGAGTGACCACAGTGACCATGAGTGACCATGAGTGACCAGGAACCCCCAGACTGTTCTAGAACCTCCTCGTGCACCCGGCGCGCCTGCTCCAGCGCGTCCTCGTCCTCCCGGGTCCTGCGGAGTGACCACAGTGACCATGAGTGACCACTGAGTGACCATGAGTGACCATGAGTGACCATCAGTGACCACTGAGTGACCACAGTGACCATGAGTGACCATGAGTGACCATGAGTGACCACTGAGTGACCATCAGTGACCACTGAGTGACCACAGTGACCACTGAGTGACCACTGAGTGACCACTGAGTGACCATGAGTGACCATGAGTGACCAGGAACTCCCAGACTGTTCTAGAACCTCCTCGTGCACTCGGCGCGCCTGCTCCAGCGCGTCCTCGTCCTCCCGGGTCCTGCGGAGGGACCGTGAGTGACCGTGAGTGACCATGAGTGACCATGAGTGACCATCAGTGACCACTGAGTGACCATCAGTGACCACTGAGTGACCACAGTGACCACTGAGTGACCACTGAGTGACCATGAGTGACCATCAGTGACCATGAGTGACCAGGAACCCCCAGACTGTTCTAGAACCTCCTCGTGCACCCGGCGCGCCTGCTCCAGCGCGTCCTCGTCCTCCCGGGTCCTGCGGAGTGACCACAGTGACCGTGAGTGACCATGAGTGACCACAGTGACCATGAGTGACCATTGAGTGACCATCAGTGACCATGAGTGACCATGAGTGACCACAGTGACCATGAGTGACCATGAGTGACCAGGAACCCCCAGACTGTTCTAGAACCTCCTCGTGCACCCGGCGCGCCTGCTCCAGCGCGTCCTCGTCCTCCCGGGTCCTGCGGAGTGACCACAGTGACCGTGAGTGACCATGAGTGACCATGAGTGACCATGAGTGACCATCAGTGACCACTGAGTGACCATCAGTGACCATGAGTGACCAGGAACCCCCAGACTGTTCTAGAACCTCCTCGTGCACCCGGCGCGCCTGCTCCAGCGCGTCCTCGTCCTCCCGGGTCCTGCGGAGGGACCGTGAGTGACCGTGAGTGACCATGAGTGACCATCAGTGACCATGAGTGACCACTGAGTGACCATGAGTGACCATGAGTGACCACTGAGTGACCACAGTGACCATGAGTGACCACAGTGACCATTGAGTGAGTGACCACTGAATGACCACTGAGTGACCAGGAGTGACCATAAGTGCCCACTGAGTTACCATCAGTGACCACAGTGACCATCAGTGACCACTGAGTGACCAGGAGTGACCATGAGTGACCATCAGTGACCATGACCCGGACACAAGTCAGGAAATGTGGCAAAGGGGTCGTGGAGTGACCAGGAGTGCCCAGCGGTGTCTCTGGTGTTCCTGATGGTGCTTGAGTAGCTCCTGGTGCTGTTTGTGGAGTTCTGGTGATGTTTGTGGGTAATGTGCTGAAAACTGTGGTGTCTCTGGTGGTGTTTATGGAGTCCCTGCTGGTGTTTGTGGTGTCTCTGGTGGTGTTCCTGATGTTCCTGCTGGTGTTTGTGGTGGATCTGGTGATGGTTCTGGTGTCTCTGGTGGTGTTTTGGAGTCCCTGCTGGTGTTTGTGGTGTCTCTGGTGTTCCTGATGATGGTTCTGATGTCCCTGCTGCTGTTCCTGGTGTCCCTGCTGCTGTTTGTGGTGTTGATGGTGGCGTTCTGGAGTCCCTGCTGATGTCTGTGATGTTCCTGGAGATGTTCCTGGTGTCCCTGCTGCTGTTTGTGATGTTCCTGGTGGTGTTTATGGAGTCCCTGCTGCTGTTTGTGGTGTCCCTGCTGCTGTTTGTGGTGTCTCTGGTGGTGTTTTGGAGTCCCTGTGACGTTCTGTGACGCTCCCGGAGCTGTTCCCGGTGTCCCTGCTGCTGTTTGTGATGTTCCTGGAGCTGTTCCTGGTGTCCCTGCTGCTGTTTGTGATGTTCCTGGTGGTGTTTGTGGAGTCCCTGCTGCTGTTTGTGATGTTCCTGGAGCTGTTCCTGGTGTCCCTGGTAGTGTTTGTGGTGTCTCTGGTGGTGTTTGTGGAGTTCCTGGTGGTGTTTTGGAGTCCCTGTGATGTTCTGTGATGTTCCTGGAGCTGTTCCTGGTGTCCCTGCTGCTGTTTGTGATGTTTCTGGTGGTGTTTGTGATGTTCCTGGTGGTGTTTTGGAGTCCCTGTGATGTTCTGTGATGTTCCTGCTGCTGTTTGTGGTGTCCCTGCTGCTGTTTGTGGTGTTCATGGTGGTGTTATGGAGTCCCTGTGATGTTCTGTGATGTTCCTGCTGGTGTTTGTGATGTCCCTGCTGCTGTTTGTGGAGTTCCTGGTGGTGTTTATGGAGTCCCTGCCAATGTTCTGTGATGTTCCTGGAGCTGTCTGTGGTGTCCCTGCTGGTGTTTGTGGTGTGTCTGGTGGTGTTTGTGGTGTCCCTGCTGCTGTTTGTGGAGTTCCTGGTGGCATTCTGGAGTCCCTGTGATGTTTGTGATGTCCCTGCTGCTGTTCCCGGTGTCCCTGCTGCTGTTTGTGGAGTTCCCGGTGGCATTCTGGAGCCCCTGTGATGTTCTGTGATGTTCCTGGAGCTGTTCCCGGTGTCCCTGCTGCTGTTTGTGGTGTTCATGGTGGTGTTATGGAGTCCCTGTGATGTTCTGTGGTGCTCCTGGAGCTGTTTGTGGTGTCCCTGCTGCTGTTTGTGGAGCTCCCGGTGCCATTCTGGAGCCCCTGAGATGTTCTGTGATGTTCCTGGAGCTGTTCCTGGTGTCCCTGCTGCTGTTTGTGGTGTCCCTGCTGCTGTTTGTGGAGCTCCTGGTGGTGTTATGGAGTCCCTGTGACGTTCTGTGATGTTCCTGGAGCTGTTCCTGGTGTCCCTGCTGCTGTTCCCGGTGTCTCCGCTGCTGTTTGTGGAGCTCCTGGTGCCATTCTGGAGCCCCTGAGATGTTCTGTGACGCTCCCGGAGCTGTTCCTGGTGTCCCCGCTGCTGTTTGTGATGTCCCTGCTGCTGTTTGTGGTGTCTCTGTGATGTTCTGTGGTGTCCCTGCTGCTGTTCCTGGTGTCCCCGCTGCTGTTTGTGGTGTCCCTGCTGCTGTTTGTGGTGTCTCTGTGATGTTCTGTGGTGTCCCTGCTGCTGTTTGTGGTGTCCCCGCTGCTGTTTGTGGTGTCTCTGTGATGTTCTGTGGTGTCTCTGTGATGTTCTGTGGTGTCTCTGTGATGTTCTGTGGTGTCCCTGCTGCTGTTTGTGGTGTCTCTGTGATGTTCTGTGGTGTCTCTGTGATGTTCTGTGGTGTCCCTGCTGCTGTTTGTGGTGTCTCTGTGATGTTCTGTGGTGTCTCTGTGATGTTCTGTGGTGTCCCTGCTGCTGTTTGTGGTGTCCCCGCTGCTGTTTGTGGTGTCTCTGTGATGTTCTGTGGTGTCTCTGTGATGTTCTGTGGTGTCTCTGTGATGTTCTGTGGTGTCCCTGCTGCTGTTTGTGGTGTCTCTGTGATGTTCTGTGGTGTCTCTGTGATGTTCTGTGGTGTCCCCGCTGCTGTTTGTGGTGTCTCTGTGATGTTCTGTGGTGTCTCTGTGATGTTCTGTGGTGCCCCTGCTGCTGTTTGTGGTGTCTCTGTGATGTTCTGTGGTGTCCCTGGTGGTGTTTGTGGTGTCTCTGTGATGTTCTGTGGTGTCCCTGCTGCTGTTTGTGGTGTCTCTGTGATGTTCTGTGGTGTCCCTGGTGGTGTTTGTGGTGTCTCTGTGATGTTCTGTGGTGTCCCTGGTGGTGTTTGTGGTGTCTCTGTGATGTTCTGTGGTGTCCCTGGTGGTGTTTGTGGTGTCTCTGTGATGTTCTGTGGTGTCTCTGTGATGTTCTGTGGTGTCCCTGCTGCTGTTTGTGGTGTCCCTGGTGGTGTTTGTGGTGTCCCTGTGATGTTCTGTGGTGTCCCTGGTGGTGTTTGCGGAGCTCCCGGTGCCATTCTGGAGCCCCCGTGGCGCTCCCGGCGCCGTTCCCGGTGTCCCCGCAGCCTCTCCCGCCCGTCCCCCCGTGCCGCCGGCGCCGCCCTCACCTCATCCTCTCCTGCTCGCGGCGCAGCCGCTCCTTCTCGCGCTCGGCCTGCTCGGCCTGGGCCTTGAGGGCCTTCTCGCGCTCCTCCTTCTCGCGCGCCGCCCGCTTGAACTGCTCGAAGGAGTCGCTCGAGGACTTGGCCGCGGCCGCCGGCGCCGCCGGGTGCTTCTGCACCAGCGACGCCCACGAGCCCATGTTCTTGATCTTCAGGTCCTAAGGGAGACGCGCGCGTCACCGCGGGGCCGCCGCGGGGTCCACCAGGATCCGGCAGAGCCGCGGCGGACGCCGTGGGACCCTCCGGTGGCTTTGTCCTGAGGACCTGGAGCCAAGCTGGTGGCATCTCAGGGGCTTCCCCAGGTCCCTCAGCCTGGTGGCATCTCAGGGGCTTCCCCAGGTCCCTCAGCCTGGTGGCATCTCAGGAGGCTCTCCCACATCCAACCCTGGAGTTTCCTCAGCCTGGTGGCATCTCAGGGGCTTCCCCAGGTCCCTCAGCCTGGTGGCATCTCAGGGGCTTCCCCAGGTCCCTCAGCCTGCTGGGATCTCAGGAGGCTCTCCCACATCCAACCCTGGAGTTCCCTCAGCCTGGTGGGATCTCAGGGGCTTCCCCAGGTCCCTCAGCCTGGAGGGATCTCAAGGGGTTCTCCCACATCCAACCCTGGAGTTTCCTCAGCCTGGTGGGATCTCAGGGGCTTCCCCAGGTCCCTCAGCCTGGTGGCATCTCAGGAGGCTCTCCCACATCCAACCCTGGAGTTTCCTCAGCCTGCTGGGATCTCACGGGCTTCTCCCACATCGAACCTCAGAGTTCCCTCAGCCTGGTGGGATCTCAGGGGCTTCACCAGGTCCCTCAGCCTGCTGGGATCTCAGGAGGTTCTCCCACATCCAACCTTGGAGTTCCCTCAGCCTGGTGGGATCTCAGGAGGTTCTCCCAGACCCAATCATGGCGCTCCCCAGGCTCCTCAGCCTGGTGGGATCTCAGTGGCTTCTCCCACATCCAACCTCAGAGCTCCCTCAGCCTGGTGGGATCTCAGGGGCTTCCCCAGGTCCCTCAGCCTGGAGGGATCTCAGGAGGTTCTCCCAGACCCAACCTTGGAGTTTCCTCAGCCTGGTGGGATCTCAGGAGGTCCCACACCCAATCCTGGGGTTCCCTCAGCCTGATGGGATCTCAGGAGGTTCTCCCAGACCCAGCCCTCGAGTCCCACAGGTCCCTCAGGCTGGTGGGATCTCAAGGAGTTCTCTGACACCCAACCATGGAGCTCCCCAGGTCCCTCAGCCTGGTGGGATCTCCGAGACCCAACCCTGGAGGTCCTCATGTCCCTCAACCTGGTGGGATCTCAGGGGCTTCTCTTGAGCCCAACCATGGAGCTCCACAGCTCCTTCAGCCTGGTGGGATCTCAAGGGGTTCTCCCAGACCCAACCCTGGAGTTCCCTCAGCCTGGTGGGAACTCAGAGGCTTCTGAAGGTCCCTCAGCCTGGTGGGATCTCAAGAAGTTCTCCCAGATCCAACCATGAGGTCTGGGACCCACCAGAACTGTGGTGGACACCATGGGATCCTCCGGTGGCTTTGTCCTGAGGACCTGGAGCCAAGCCGGTGGGATCTCAGGGGCTTCTGAAGGTCCCTCAGGCTGCTGGGATCTCTTAGACCCCATGCTGAAGTTCCTCAAGTCCCTCAGCCCGGTGGGATCTCAGAGGCTTCTCCCAGATGCAACCGTGAGGTCTGGGAGCCACCAGGAGCTACCAGAACTGTGGTGGACACCATGGAAACCTCTGGTGGCTTTGTCCTGAGGACCTGGAGCCAAGCTGGTGGCATCTCAGGAGGTTCTCCCAGACTCAATCCAGGAGTCCCACAGGTCCCTCAGCCTGGTGGGATCTCAAAGGGTTCTCTGAGATCCAACCTTGGAGTTCCCTCAGCCTGGTGGGATCTCCGAGACCCAACCCTGGAGTTCCTCATGTCCCTCAACCTGGTGGGATCTCAGGGGGTTCTCCTAGATACAACCATGAGCTCCACCAGCAGCTACCAGAACCGTGGTGGCCTCCATGGGATCCTCCAGTGGCCCTGTCCTGAGGACCTGGAGCCAACCTGGAGGTCCCTCAGCCTGATGGGATCTCAGGAGGTTCTCCAAGACCCAGCCCTCGAATCCCACAGGTCCCTCACCCTGATGGGATCTCAGAGGCTTCTGAAGGTCCCTCAGCCCGGTGGGATCTCAAGAAGTTCTCCCAGATCCAACCATGAGGTCTGGGATCCACCAGAACCGTGGTGGCCTCCATGGGATCCTCCAGTGGCTTTGTCACGAGGACCTGGAGCCAACCTGGTGGGATCTCAGAAGGTTCTTCCACATCCAACCCTGGAGCTCTCCAGGTCCCTCAGCCTGGAGGGATCTCAGGAGGTTCTCCCACATCCAACCTTGGAGTTTCCTCAGCCTGGTGGGATCTCAGGAGGTTCTCTGAGACCCAATCATGGCGCTCCCCAGGCTCCTCAGCCTGGTGGGATTTTTTTTCCCCCAAAATCTGTGATTTTTTTTCCCCCAAAAACTGGAATTTTTTCCCCAACACTTGTGGATTTTTTCCCAAAAACTGAGATTTTTTTGCCCCAAAATATTGGGATTTTTGCCCAAAAATTGTTGTTTTTTTTATTCCCAGAACGTTGAGGGTTTTTTCCCCAGAATGTTGGGATTTTTTAGCCCCGAATTCTTTAGTTTTTGCCCGAATTTGTAATTTTTGTTACCTTTTTTGGGGCCACGGGGGTTTTGGGCTCCGCCTTCGGCCGCTCCTTGTCGGGGCCGGGCGGGGCCGGCTCGGGGGGGCGGATCACGGCCCGCGCCCCTCCCCCCTCCAGCGCCTTCAGCTCCGGCCCTGCAGCCAAAAACGGGAGATTTGGGATTTGGGAACCCAAAAAACAAAAACTTCCACATTTTGGAACCCAAAAATGGGAATTATGGGGATTTGGGAACCCAAAAAACAAAAATTTCGGGATTTTGGAACCCCAGAATTGGGGATTCTGAGCCCAAAACTGGGCTGGGTCACAGCCCCTCCCCCCTCCAGCGCCTTCAGCTCCGGCCCTGGACACACAAAAAGGGGAAATTTGGGGATTTGGAACCCAAAAATGGGAATTATGGGGATTTTGGAACCAAAAAAATGGGAATTATGGGGATTTGGGAACCCCAAAATTGGGGATTCTGAGCCCAAAACTGGGCTGGGTCACAGCCCCTCCCCCCTCCAGCGTCGTCAGCTCCGGCCCTGCAGCCAAAAATGGGAAATTTGGGATTTTGGAACCCAAAAAACAAAAACTTCCACATTTTGGAACTCCAAAATGGGAAATTTGGGGATTCTGGAACCCAAAAATGGGAATTATGGGGATTTGGGAACCCAAAAAATGGGAGATTTCGGCATTTTGGGTTCCAAAACCCAAAAATTTCCACATTTTGGAACCCAAAACCCAAAAATTTCGGGATTTTGGAACCCAAAAATGGAAAATTATGGGGATTTGGGAACCCCAAAATTGGGGATTCTGAGCCCAAAACTGGGCTGGCCCGCGCCCCTCCCCCCTCCAGCGTCGTCAGCTCCGGCCCTGCAGCCAAAAATGGGAAATTTGGGATTTTGGAACCCAAAAAACAAAAACTTCCACATTTTGGAACCCAAAAATGGGAATTATGGGGATTTGGGAACCCAAAAAACAAAAATTTCGGGATTTTGGAACCCCAGAATTGGGGATTCTGAGCCCAAAATTGGGCTGGGTCACAGCCCCTCCCCCCTCCAGCGCCTTCAGCTCCGGCCCTGGAAACCCAAAAAGGGGAAATTTGGGGATTTGGAACCCAAAAATGGGAATTATGGGGATTTGGGACCCAAAAATTGGAATTATGGGGATTTGGGAACCCCAAAATTGGGGATTCTGAGCCCAAAACTGGGCTGGCCCGCGCCCCTCCCCCCTCCAGCGTCGTCAGCTCCGGCCCTGCAGCCAAAAATGGGAAATTTGGGATTTTGGAACCCAAAAACCAAAAACTTCCACATTTTGGAACTCCAAAATGGGAAATTTGGGGATTCTGGAACCCAAAAATGGGAATTATGGGGATTTGGGAACCCAAAAATGGGAATTATGGGGAGTTTGGAACCCAAAAAATGGGAGATTTCGGCATTTTGGGTTCCAAAACCCAAAAATTTCCACATTTTGGAACCCAAAACCCAAAAATTTCGGGATTTTGGAACCCAAAAATGGAAAATTTTGGGATTTGGGAACTCAAAATTGGGGATTCTGAGCCCAAAACTGGGCTGGCCCGCGCCCCTCCCCTCTCCAGCGTCGTCAGCTCCGGCCCTGCAGCCAAAAATGGGAAATTTGGGATTTTGGAACCCAAAAAACAAAAACTTCCACATTTTGGAACCCAAAAATGGGAATTATGGGGATTTGGGAACCCAAAAAACAAAAATTTCGGGATTTTGGAACCCCAAAATTGGGGATTCTGAGCCCAAAATTGGGCTGGGTCACAGCCCCTCCCCCCTCCAGCGCCTTCAGCTCCGGCCCTGGACACACAAAAAGGGGAAATTTGGGGATTTGGAACCCAAAAATGGGAATTATGGGGATTTTGGAACATAAAAATGGGAATTATGGGGATTTGGGAACCCCAAAATTGGGGATTCTGAGCCCAAAACTGGGCTGGCCCGCGCCCCTCCCCCCTCCAGCGTCGTCAGCTCCGGCCCTGCAGCCAAAAACGGGAGATTTGGGATTTTGGAACCCAAAAAACAAAAACTTCCACATTTTGGAACCCAAAAATGGGAATTATGGGGATTTGGGAACCCAAAAAACAAAAATTTCGGGATTTTGGAACCCCAAAATTGGGGATTCTGAGCCCAAAATTGGGCTGGGTCACAGCCCCTCCCCCCTCCAGCGCCTTCAGCTCCGGCCCTGGACACACAAAAATTGAAAATTTTGGGATTTTGGAACCCAAAAATGGGAAATTTTGGGATTTTGGAACCAAAAAAATGGGAATTATGGGGATTTGGGAACCCCAAAATTGGGGATTCTGAGCCCAAAACTGGGCTGGGTCACAGCCCCTCCCCCCTCCAGCGCCATCAGCTCCGGCCCTGGAAACCCAAAAAGGGGAAATTTGGGGATTTGGAACCCAAAAATGGGAATTATGGGGATTTGGGAACCAAAAATGGGAATTATGGGGATTTGGGAACCAAAAATGGGAGATTTTGGGATTTTGGAACCCAAAAATGGGAATTATGGGGATTTTGGAACCCAAAAATGGGAATTATGGGGATTTTGGAACCAAAAATGGGAGATTTGGGATTTTGGAACCCAAAAATGGGAAATTTTGGGATTTGGGAACCCAAAAATGGGAATTATGGGGATTTTGGAACCTAAAAAGGGAAATTTTTGGGATTTTGGAACGCAAAAAATGGAAATTTTCAGCATTTTGGAACCCAAAAATGAGAAATTTCGGGATTTTTGGGGTTTTTGACTCACTTCCATTAAATTTTATGGAATTTTTTGGGGTTTTTTTGGACTCACTTCCATTAAATTTTATGGGATTTTTTGGGGTTTCTTTGACCCACTTCCATTAAATTTTATGGGATTTTTGGGGGTTTTTTGACTCATTTCCATTAAATTTTATGGGATTTTTTTGACTCACTTCCATTAAATTTTATGGGATTTTTTTGGGTTTTTTTGACTCACTTCCATTAAATTTTATGGGATTTTTTGGGTTTTTTTGACTCACTTCCATTAAATTTTATGGGATTTTTTTGGGTTTTTTTGGACTCACTTCCATTAAATTTTATGGAATTTTTCGGTTTTTTTGGACTCACTTCCATTAAATTTTATGGGAATTTTTGGGGTTTCTTGACTCACTTCCATTAAATTTTATGGGATTTTTCGTGGTTTTTCTCTCTCCCCGTGACACTTTATGGGATTTTAATCTGATTTTAATGGGATTTTTTGGGTTTTTCTCTTTCCCCAGGGCACTTTATGGGATTTCAAAGGGATTTTTATTGGTTTTCCTCTTTCCCATGGCATTTTATGGGATTTTAATGGGATTTTTTTTTTGAGCTTTTCTCTCTCCCCATGACACCTTATGGGATTTCAATGGGATTTTTTGGGTTTTCTCTTTCCCCATTTCTCTTTCCTTCATGGATTTTAATGGGATTTTAATTTGTTTTTCTGGGGTTTTCTCTTTCCCAATGATACTTTATGGAATTTTAATGGGATTTTAATGGGATTTTTTTTTTTTTATTTCAATGGGATTTTTTGGGTTTTCTCTTTCCCCATTTCTCTTTCCTTCATGGATTTTAATGGAATTTTTTTTATTTTTTTTTTTCTGGGGTTTTCTCTTTCCCAATGATACTTTATGGAATTTTAATGGGATTTTAATGGGATTTTTTTTTTTTTATTTTTCTCTCTTGCTGAGAAGTTTTACGGGATTTTAACGGGATTTTTTTTTGGTTTTTTTGGCTTTTCATGGCCTCACTCACGCTGCGGGAGGTGCGGGGCCGCCTTGATGCCCTCGGGGTGGCCCTTGGGGGGCTCCTGGCGCAGGGGGGGGCTGAAGGTCTCGGTGCGGATCACGGGCGAGTGCAGCTTCTCCTCCTTCCCCGCGCCGAGCGGCTGCGACTGCACCACCGAGGCCGCGCGCAGCTCCTGCACGGAAACGCGGGATCAGGATTGTCCTAAAATCCCAAATCCTGACCCAAATCCCAATCCCGATACCGAGGCTGCTCGCAGCTCCTGCACGGAAACGCGGGATCAGGATTGTCCTAAAATCCCAAATCCTGACCCAAACCCCAATCCTGATCCTGACCCCAAACCCAATCCTGATACCGAGGCCGCGCGCAGCTCCTGTACGGAAACGTGGGATCAGGATTGTCCTAAAATCCCAAATCCTGACCCAAATCCCGATACCGAGGCTGCTCGCAGCTCCTGCATGGAAACGCGGGATCAGGATTGTCCTAAAATCCCAAATCCTGATCCTGATCCCAATCCCGATCCTGACCCCAAACCCAATCCTGACCCTGACCCCAAACCCAATCCTGATACCGAGGCCGCTCGCAGCTCCTGCCAGGGAAACGTGGGATCAGGATTGTCCTAAAATCCCAAATCCTGACCCAAATCCTGACCCAAATCCTGACCCAAATCCTGATACTGAGGCCACGCGCAGCTCCTGCCAGGGAAACGCGGGTTTGGGATGGACCCAAAATCCCAAATCCTGACCCAAATCCTGATCCTGACCCTGACCCCAAACCCAATCCTGATACCAACGCTGCTCACAGCTCCTGCCAGGGAAATTCGGGTTCAGGATCTGTTCTAAAATCCCAAATCCTGACCCCAATCCTGATCCTGACCCCAAACCCAATCCTGATACCGAGGCCGCTCGCAGCTCCTGCACGGAAACGTGGCTTTGGCATGGTCCCAAAATCCCAAATCCTGACCCCAAATCCCGATCCTGACCCCAAACCCAATCCTGATACCGAGGCCGCACGCATCTCCTGTATGGAAATGTGGCTTTGGGATGGACCCAAAATCCCAAATCCTGACCCCAAATCCCGATCCTGACCCTGACCCCAAACCCAATCCTGATACCGAGGCCGCTCGCAGCTCCTGTACAGAAACGTGGCTTTGGGATGGACCCAAAATCCCAAATCCTGACCCCAATCCTGATACCAACGCTGCTCGCAGCTCCTGCACGGAAATGTGGCTTTGGGATGGTCCCAAAATCCCAAATCCTGACCCCAAATCCCAAATCCTGACCCAAATCCTGACCCAAATCCTGATACCGAGGCCGCTCGCAGATCCTGCATGGGAACGTGGGTTTGGGATGGACCCAAAATCCCAAATCCTGACCCAAATCCTGATCCTGACCCTGACCCCAAACCCAATCCTGATACCAACGCCGCTCACAGCTCCTGCATGGAAATGTGGGTTTGGGATGGACCCAAAATCCCAAATCCTGACCCCAAATCCTGACCCAAATCCTGACCCTGGCGCTGCTCGCAGCTCCTGCACAGAAATGTGGGATCAGGATTGTCCTAAAATCCCAAATCCTGACTCCAATCCTGATACCAAGGCTGCTCGCAGCTCCTGTATGGAAATGTGGGATCAGGATTGTCCTAAAATCCCAAACCCTGACCCAAACCCCAATCCTGATCCTGACCACAACCCTGACTGTAATTTCTGCAGAAATGTGGGATCTGGATTGTCCTAAAATCCTAAATCCTGACCCCAATCCTGACCCTGGTGCTGCTCGCAGCTCCTGCAGAAATCTGGGTTTAGGATCTGTCCTAAAATCCCAATCCTGACCCCAATCCTGACACTGCTCCCAATTCCTGTGGATCCCCAAATCTCGTTTCTTCACTTGATCCCAAAACTCAAACCTGTTATTTTTCACCTGACCCCAAAACTGACCCCAAACCCCAAAATCCCATTTTTTCAGCCACCCTCAAACCCCAAACCCTGTTTGTTTCACCTGACCCCAAACCCCAAAATCCCATTTTTTCAGCTGCCCCCAAAACCTGCTGTTTTTCACCTGACCCCAAACCTCAAACCTCAAATCCCAAATCCCAAGCCCCAAAATCCCATTTTTCAGCTGCCCCCAAACCCCAAACCTGCTGTTTTTCACCTGACACCAAACCCCAAATCCCAAACCCAAAATCCCATTTTTTCAGCCGCCCCCAAATCCCAAACTGTGCTTGTTTCACTTGCTCCTAAACCCCAAAAATCCCATTTTTCAGCCAAACCCCAAACCCCAAATCTGCCGTTTCTCACCTGACCCCAAACCCCAACCCCCAAAATCCCATTTTTCATCTCCCCAAAACCCAAAGTTGGGTTGTTTCACCTAAACCCAAAGCCCAAACTCCAAACTCTAGCTGTTTCACCTGACCCCAAACCTCAAACTCCAAACCCCAAATCCCAAAAATCCCATTTTTCAGCACCTCAAACCCCAAATCTGTTGTTTCTCACCTGACCCCATACCCCAAAATCCCATTTTTCAGCCCCTCAAACCCCAAACCTCAAACCCCAAACCCCAAAATCTCATTTTTCAGCCCCTCAAACCCCAAATCCCAAACTCCAAAATCTCATTTTTCAGCCCCCCAAACCCCAAACTCGAAACCCCAAAACCCAAACCCCAAACTCAGGTTGTTTCACCTGACCCCAAACCCCAAACTTCAAGTCCCAAACTCACATTTTTTCACCCTCCCCGAACCCCAAATTCCCATTTTCCAGCCCCCGAACCCCAAACTCCCATTTGCCAACCCAAACCCCAAATTCCCATTTTCCAGCCCAAACCCCAAATTCCCATTTTTCACCCTCCCTGAACCCCAAATTCCCATTTTCCAGCCCCGAACCCCAAACTCCCATTTTCAGCCCCAAACCCCAAACTCCCATTTCCAACCCAAACCCCAAACTCCCATTTTCCACCCCTGAACCCCAAACTCCCATTTTCCAGCCCCAAACCCCAAATTCCCATTTTCAGCCCCGAACCCCAAATTCCCATTTCCAGCCCCAAACCCCAAATTCCCATTTCCAGCCCCAAACCCCAAACTCCCATTTTCAGCCCCAAACCCCCAAATTCCTGTTTCCGGCCCCAAACCCCAAACTCCCGTTTTCAGCCCCGAACCCCAAATTCCCATTTTCCAGCCCCAAACCCCAAACTCCCATTTTCAGCCCCAAACCCCAAATTCCCATTTTCCAACCCAAACCCCAAACTCCCATTTTCCAGCCCTGAACCCCAAACTCCCATTTTCCAGCCCCAAACCCCAAATTCCCATTTTCCAACCCAAACCCCAAATTCCCGTTTCCAGCCCCGAACCCCAAACTCCCATTTTCCACCCCTGAACCCCAAACTCCCATTTCCAGCCCCAAACCCCAAACTCCCATTTCCACCCTCCCCGAACCCCAAATTCCCGTTTTTCAGCCCCGAACCCCAAACTCCCATTTTCAGCCCCAAACCCCAAACTCCCATTTTCCAACCCAAACCCCAAATTCCCATTTCCAGCCCCGAACCCCAAACTCCCATTTTCAGCCCCGAACCCCAAATTCCCATTTCCAGCCCCGAACCCCAAACTCCCATTTTCCAACCCAAATCCCAAATTCCCATTTTCCAACCCAAATCCCAAATTCCCGTTTTCAGCCCCAAACCCCAAACTCCCATTTCCACCCTCCCCGAACCCCAAATTCCCATTTCCCACCCTGAACCCCAAACTCCCATTTTCCAGCCCCGAACCCCAAATTCCCATTTTCCAACCCAAATCCCAAATTCCCATTTTCCAACCCAAACCCCAAACTCCCATTTTCAGCCCCGAACCCCAAATTCCCATTTCCCACCCTGAACCCCAAACTCCCATTTCCAGCCCCAAACCCCAAATTCCCATTTCCAGCCCCGAACCCCAAACTCCCATTTTCCAACCCGAACCCCAAATCCCCGTTTCCGGCCCCCACCTGTTTTTTTGGCTGGATGTTCTGCTGGGGGGGCGACTGAGGCACGAGGCCCTGGAACGGCATCTGTGGGGAAGGCATCATCAGGGGGGAGGGGGCTTCCCGCAGGTGACCTGCAACAGGTGGGCACCGGTCAGTCACCGTCGTCACCGTCGTCACCGTCGGCGTCGTCACCGTCGGCATCGGCGTCGTCGCCACCGCTGACCCCGACGTGCACCCAAAAAAATCCCAGCGTGGACCCAAAGAACCCCAAATTCTCTTGAGGGACACCAGGGTTTCCTCAAAGAACCTCGGGATGGCCTCAAAGAACCCCAAGATGACCGTGAGGGACACCAGGATGTTCTCAAAGAACCTTGGGAGGGCCACAAAGAACTCCAAGATGTTCTTGAGGGACACCAGGATGTTCTCAAAGAACCCCAAATTCTCGAGGGACACCAGGATGTTCTCAAAGAACCTTGGGATGGCCTCAAAGAACCCCAAGATGTTCTTGAGGGACACCAGGATGTTCTCAAAGAACCCCAAGATGCTCTTGGGGAACGTTGGAGTTTCCTCAAGGAACCTCAAGATGCTCTTGAGGGACACCAGGATGTTCTCAAAGAACCCCAAATTCTCGAGGGACACCAGGATGTTCTCAAAGAACCCCAAGATGTTCTTGAGGGACACCAGGATGTTCTCAAAGAACCTTGGGATGGCCTCAAAGAACCCCAAGATGTTCTTGAGGGACACCAGGATGTTCTCAAAGAACCTTGGGAGGGCCACAAAGAACCCCAAGATGGCCTTGAGGGACACCAGGATGTTCTCAAAGAACCCCAAGTTGTTCTTGAGGGACACCAGGATGTTCTCAAAGAACCTTGGGATGTTCTTAAGGGACACCAGGATGTTCTCAAAGAACTTTGGGATGTTCTCAAAGAACCCCAAGATCTTCTTGAGGCACACCAAGATGTTCTCAAAGAACCCCAAGATGCTCTTGGGGAATGTCGGAGTTTCCTCAAGGAACCTCAAGATGCTCTTGAGGGACACCAGGGTTTCCTCAAAGAACCTCAGAATGGCCTCAAAGAACCCCAAGATGACCGTGAGGGACACCAGGATGTTCTCAAAGAACCTTGGGATGGCCTCAAAGAACCCCAAGATGCTCTTGAGGGACACCAGGATGTTCTCAAAGAACCCCAAGATGCTCTTGGGGAACGTCGGAGTTTCCTCAAGGAACCTCAAGATGTTCTTGAGGGACACCAGGATGTTCTCAAAGAACCTTGGGATGGCCTCAAAGAACCCCAAGATGCTCTTGAGGAACATCAATATCCTCAACACCTGGAGATCCCCAATACCTGGAGATCCCCAACACCTGGAGATCCCACAACACCCAGAGATCCCCAACACCTGGAGATCCCCAACACCTGGAGATCCCCAACATCTGGAGATCCCAACAGCTGCAAACTCTCAGAGCTCCCTGATGTGCTGAGCCCTCGCCAGGCGATTCCAGCCCACCCTTCCTGTCCACGCATCCATCATCCATCCACGGGTCTGTGTGTCCATCCATCATCCATCCATCGTCCGTCCATCCATCAACCATCCATCCCTCCACATGTCCGTCTGTCCCTCCATCCCCATCCATCCTTCATCCATCCATCCATGTGTCTGTCTGTCCATCCAGCATCCTCCCATTGTGTGTCCATCCATCATCCATCCATCCATCATCCTTCCATTGTGTCCATCCATCCATCATCCATCCATCCATCCATCATCCATCCATCCATGTGTCTGTCTGTCCATCCATCCATCCATCCATCCATCCATGTGTCTGTCTGTCCATCCATCATCCATCCATCCCTCATCCATCCATCATCCATCCATCATCCATCCATCCCTCATCCATCCATCCATCATCCATCCATCCATCCATCCATCCATCCATCCATCCATCCATCCATCATCCATCATCCATCCATCATCCATCCATCATCCTTCCATTGTGTCCATCCATCCATCATCCATCCATCCATCATCCATCCATCATCCATCATCCATCCATCCATCATCCATCCATCCATCATCCATCCACCCATCATCCATCCATCATCCATCCATCCATCCATCCATCATCCATCCATCCATCCATCCATCCATCCGTCATCCATCCATCATCCATCCATCATCCATCATCCATCATCCATCCATCCATCCATCCATCCATCATCCATCCATCCATCATCCATCCATCATCCATCCATCCATCCATCCATCCATCCGTCATCCATCCATCATCCATCCATCCATCCATCCATCCATCATCCATCCATCCATCCATCCATCATCCATCCATCCATCATCCATCCATCCATCATCCATCCATCATCCATCCATCCATCCATCCATCCATCCATCCATCCATCCATCCATCCGTCATCCATCCATCATCCATCCATCCATCCATCATCCATCATCCATCCATCCATCCATCCATCATCCATCCATCCATCCATCCATCATCCATCATCCATCCATCCATCCATCCATCCATCCATCCATCATCCATCCATCATCCATCCATCCATCCATCATCCATCCATCCATCCATCCATCCATCATCCATCATCCATCCATCCCTCATCCATCCATCCATCATCCATCCATCCATCATCCATCCATCCATCCATCATCCATCATCCATCCATCCATCCATCATCCATCCATCCATCATCCATCATCCATCCATCATCCATCCATCATCCATCCATCATCCATCCATCATCCTTCCATTGTGTCCATCCATCCCTCATCCATCCATCCATCATCCATCCATCCATCATCCATCCGTCATCCATCCATCATCCATCCATCATCCATCCATCATCCATCCATCATCCATCCATCCATCCATCCATCATCCATCCATCCATCCATCCATCATCCATCCATCCATCCATCCATCATCCATCCATCATCCATCCATCCATCCATCCATCCATCCATCATCCATCCATCTTCCATCCATCTTCCATCCATCATCCATCATCCATCCATCCATCATCCATCCATCCATCATCCATCCATCCATCCATCCATCCATCCATCATCCATCCATCTTCCATCCATCTTCCATCCATCATCCATCCATCATCCATCCATCCATCCATCCATCCATCCATCCATCCATCCATCCATCATCCATCCATCTTCCATCATCCATCCATCCATCCATCCATCATCCATCCATCATCCATCCATCATCCATCCATCATCCATCCATCCATCCATCCATCCATCATCCATCCATCCATCCATCCATCCATCCACCCATCCATCCATCATCCATCCATTGTGTCTCCATCCATCATCCATCCATCAACCATCCATCATCCATCATCCTTCCATTGTGTCCATCCATCATCCATCCATCATCCATCATCCATCATCCATCCATCCATCATCCATCCATTGTGTCCATCCATCCATCCATCCATCCATCCATCCGTCATCCATCCATCCATCCATCCATTATGTCTCCACCCATCATCCATCCATCCATCATCCATCCATTGTGTCCATCCATCCATCATCCATCATCCATCCATCATCCATCCATTGTGTCTCCATCCATCATCCATCCATCATCCATCATCCATCCATCATCCATCCATCCATCCATCATCCATCCATCATCCATCCATCATCCATCCATCCATCCATCCATCCATCCATCATCCATCCATCCATCCATCATCCTTCCATTGTGTCCATCCATCCATCATCCATCCATCCATCATCCATCCCTCCATCCATCCATCATCCATCCATTATGTCTCCATCCATCATCCATCCATCCATCATCCATCCATCATCCCTCCCTCCATGTGTCCGTCCATCCATCCATCTCTCCATGTCCGTCCATCCCTCCATCCACCCTCCCACCCCTCCGTCCCTCCCCTCCCTCCCTGCGTGTCCGTCCGTCCGTCCCTCACCGCTGCCGTAGGGGTCGTTTTTGTGCTGCCGCGGTGACGGGTGGTGCTGGATGACCTGCTGCGCTTTGCCCGTCTGCTGCGCCGTTTGCTGCGCCTGCTGCTGCTGCTGCTGCTGCTGCTGCTGCACCTGCTGGGGCTGCGGCTGCTGCGGCTGCGGCGGCGCCGGCGGCTGCGCCAGGTGCGCGGGGAAGGGCAGGGGCGGCTGCAGGTGCAGCGGGCGCGGCGGCGGCGGCGGCTGCAGCGGCTGCACCGCGGGATGCGCCGAGGGCGGCGGCGGCGGCTGCAGCTGCGCGGGGGGAGGCTGCGGCTGCGGCTGCGGCGCCGCCTGCGACTGGACCTTCACTGAAGGGAGAAGCGGAGTCTGCGGCTGCACCTTCTGCAGCTGCTGCAGGTACAGCTGCATCTGGCTGGCGCTCAGGGGGAGGCCGTGGTGCGGCGGCGGCGGCACCGGCGGCGGCGGCACCGGCGGCGGCGGCTCCTCGTCCTCCAGCAGCACCTGCGGCGGCTGCGGCAGCGGCGGCTGCGGCAGCAGCGGTTGCGGCGGAGGCTGCGGCGGCGGCGGCAGCGCCGGGGACACGGCCGGCGGCCGGGGCGGCTTCGGGGGCAGCGCGGCCGCCCGGTTGCTGGGCCTCGAGGGCTGCTGAGGCAGAGCGTTGTGCAAAGCTGCGGAGGAAGGACGGGCAGGAGGTCAGGAGAACTTGCAGGGCGTGGTCCATCAGCCCCAAACCCCACCCACCCAATGCTCTCCTTTCCTTCTGAGATGTCCCAGGAAGGACGGGCAGGAGGTCAGGAGAACTTCCATGGCGTGGTGCATCAACCCCAAACCCCACCCAGTGTTGGTCTTCTGGAATGTCCCAGGAAGGACACGGCGGTGAGGTCAGGAGAACTTGCAGGGCACGGTCTTTCAAACCCAAACCCCACCCAGTGTTCTCCTTTCCTTCTGGGATGTCCCAGGAAGGACACGGCGGTGAGGTCAGAAGAACTTCCATGGGATGGTCCATGACCTTCCAATCCCATCCCATCATCTTCCAGAAGGAACCAAGCCCACCCACCACCATCCTCTACCTCTGAGATGTTTGGACAGCCCAACAAGACCACAGCAGACACCAAGACCCACAACCCTCCCTTTCCCCACCCACCACCATCCCCTTCCTCTTTCTTTTGGAACATCCCAACAAGACCGTGGTGGACACCAAGACCCAAGAACCTCCCTTTCTACACCCACCACCATGTTCTTCCTCTCGGGCCATCCCAACAAGACGATGGTGAACATCCAGAGAGAAGAACCTCCCTTTCCCCATCCACCACAATCCTCACTCTTTTCCTCCTGGGCCCTCCCAACAAGATGATGGTGGACACCAAGAGAGAAGAACCTCCCTTTCCCCACCCACCACCATCCTCATCCTCCTCTGGGGCCATCCCAACAAGATGATGGTGGACACCAAGAGACAAGAACCTCCCTTTCCCCATCCACCACCATGTTCTTCCGCTTGGGCTATCCCAACAAGACCACGGTGGACGCCAAGACCCAAGAACCTCCCTTTTCTGCATCCACCGCCATCCTGATCCTCTGGGGCCATCCCAACAAGATGATGGTGGACACCAGGAGTGAAGAACCTCCCTTTCCCCACCCACCACCCTCCTCCTCCTCCTCCTCCCGGTCCCTGCTCCCCAGCGCCTCACCTGGAGGAGACACCACGTGCTGGTTGAGGTGGGGCGGCGTGCCGTGCTCGGGCGGCGCCGGGGGCAGGTGCGGCGGCGGGGGCAGCTCGGGCTGGGGCAGGTGCAGCATGGGTTGCCCGAAGTGGGCCATGGTGTCGAACATGGCGCCGGGCAGGGGGTGCTCCAGGACGGGCACCTGCGCGGCCACGAACGGCGGCGGCGGCGGCGGCGACGCCTTCAGGGGCGCGGCGGGCGGCGGGACGGGCGGCGGCGGCTGCTGCAGCGCCGGCGGGACGGGCTGCGGCGGCGCCGGGGGCGGCTGCGGCGGCGCCGCCGAGGGGTGGTGGTGGTGGTGGTGCTGCGGGAGGAGGGAGGGGTTAGGAGGAAGCGGAGATGGGGTGGTGGGGTGGAGAAAAAGGGGGTTTGGGTAAGGAGTGAGGCGGTGGGGGCATCAAAACGGGCTGGTGGGGCTTCAGAGTTGGTGGTCACCGAGATTTTGGCTGTCAAAGTGAGGTCTGGAGTCATCTAAGGTGATTTTCGACACTAAAATGAGCTCTTGGGTCATCTAAAGGTGGTTTTGGACACCAAAATGTTCTTCTGTGTCATCAAAAAAGGCTTCTGGTCATCAAAATGACCAATCCAATCCCAATCCATGGATCCCATCCAAATCCATGGATCCGACCCCACCCCAAGTGGATCCAATCCCAATCCATGGATCCCATCCCAACCTAACCCAAATTAATGGATCCAACCTCAATCCATGGATCCCATCCCAACTTAATCCATGGATCCCACCCCACCCCAATTAATTGATCCAACCCAATCCCATGGATCCCATCCAAATGCATGGATCCAACCCCACCCCAATTAATGGATCCCATCTAAATCCATGGATCCAACCTCAACACAATAAATGGATCCAACCCCCATCCATGGATCCAACCCCAATCCACAGATCCTATTCCAATCCATGGATCCAACCCCAACCCAATTAACGATCCAATCCCAATCCATGGATCCCAATCTCAAAACATGGATCCCAACCCCAACCCAATCCAGGGATCCCATCCAAATCCATGGACCCAGCCCCACTCCAACCCCAATCCCAATCCAACCCCAACCCATGGATCTCATCCCAATCCATGGATCCAACCCCAATCCCAATCCATGGATCCAATCCCAATCCATGGATCCTATCCCAATCCAAATCCATGGATCCCAATCCCAATCCATGGATCCAACCCCAACCCCAATCCATGGATCCCAATCCCAATCCATGGATCCCAATCCCAATCCATGGATCCAACCCCAATCCCAACCCATGGATCCCAACCCCAATCCCAATCCATGGATCCCAATCCCAACCCATGGATCCCAACCCCAATCCCAATCCATGGATCCCAACCCCAATCCCAACCCATGGATCCCAACCCCAATCCATGGATCCAACCCCAACCCAATCCATGGATCCCAATCCCAATCCATGGATCCAATCCCAATCCCAATCCATGGATCTCATCCCAATCCATGGATCCAACCCCAATCCCAATCCATGGATCCAACCCCAATCCCAATCCAGGGATCCAATCCCAATCCATGGATCCAACCCCAATCCCAATCCATGGATCCCAATCCCAATTCATGGATCCCAACCCCAATCCCAATCCATGGATCCAACCCCAACCCAATTAATGGATCCCGTCCAAATCCACAAATCCTATTCCAACCCATGGATCCAACCCCAACCCATGGATCCAACCCCAACCCATGGATCCAATCCCAATCCAACCCCAATCCATGGATCCAGCCCCACGTATCCAATCCCAACCTCAATCCAATCCCAATCCATAGATCCGACCCCAACCCAATTAATGATGCAATCCCAATCCATGGATCCAATCCCACCAATCCAGTGCCAACCCATGGGTCCAATCCCACAGATCCAATCCCAATCCCAATCCCATTCCTACCTTTTTCTGCTCCCGCCCCGAGTGCCCCTTTTTCTTCAATTTTGGCGCCATTTCTGCCAAAAGAAGGGGAAAAGAAAAATAATTAATTTGGGAATGGCTCCTGATGAACCCGATCGGGAACGGGGCTGGAATTCCCCAGGGATGGAGCTGGAATTCCCCAGGGGGTTTCTGCGATCGGGGATTTTGCCGCCAAAAAAAGAGATGGAAAATTGTCGGAAAAAGATCCAACGGCCAAGAAAATCCGTGGATTCCACAGGATCCGATATCCTGGGAATGTCGCTGCTCCAGGGGGAGAACCTGGGCAAATTCCATCGTCGGATCCCAGCTGGAATTGCGAGGTCCAAAAGAAAATCACAAAGATTTGAACACAAAGATGATCCCAAACTCCACTGTCAGTTGATGGATCCCAGTTGGAATCATGAGATCCAAAAGGAGATTCAAAGATTTCAACCCAAAGATGATCCCAAATTCCATCGCCAGTTGATGGGTCCCAGTTGGAACTGTGAGGTCCAGAAGATTCCCAGGATTTCAACCCAAGGATGATCCCAAATTCCATCGCCAGTTGATGGGTCCCAGTTGGAACTGTGAGGTCCAGAAGGATCATCCTGGATTCTGGAGATCCCAACCTGAAGATGATCCCAACCTTCGTCGCCAATTGTGATTCAAGTCAAAATCACAATGCCCAGAAGAAGATTCCAAGGATTTCAACCCAAAGATGATCCCAAATTCCATCACCAGTTGATGGATCCCAGCTGGAACTGTGAGGTCCAGAAGATTCCCAGGATTTCAACCCAAGGATGATCCCAAATTCCGTCCCAAATTGATGAATCCCAGATGGAATCACAAGGTCCAGAAGGCTCATCCTGGATTCTGGAGATCCCAACCTGAAGATGATCCCAACCTTCATCGCCAATTGTGATTCAAGTCAAAATCACAATGTCCAGAAGAAGATTCCAAGGATTTCAACCCAAGGACGATCCCAAATTCCATCATCAATTTTGGGTCCCCATCGGAATCGTGAGGTTCCATGGAGATCACCTGGAGAACCCAACCCAAGGATGATCCCAACAGTCACCACCGATTTTGGGTCCAAATTGGAATTTCCTGGTCCATAAGGAGACACCAAGGACTTCAACCCAAGGATGATCCCAAATTCCATCACCAATTCTGGGTCCCCGTCGGAATCGTGAGGTTCCATGGAGATCACCTGGAGATCCCAACCCAAGGATGATCCCAAATTCCATCACCGGTTCTTGGGTCCAAGTCGGAATCGCGTTCCCAGAAGGATCATCCTGGACTCTGGAGATCCCAAAGACGACCCCAATGAGAATTTTCTAGTCCAGAAGGATCATCCTGGAATTTCGAGATCCCAACCCAAGGATGATCCCAAACTCCCTCACTGATTTTGGGTCCAAATTGGAATTTTCTGGTCCAGAAGAAGATTCCAAGGACTTCAACCCAAGGATGATCCCAAACTCCACAACCAATTTTGGGTCCCATTTCCATGGAGATCACCCGAAGATCCTCGAGATCCCAACCCAAGGATGATCCCAAACTCCACAACCAATTTTGGGTCTCATTTCCATGGAGATCACCCGAAGATCCTCGAGATCCCAACCCAAGGATGATCCCAAACTCCACAACCAATTTTGGGTCTCATTTCCATGGAGATCACCCGAAGATCCTCGAGATCCCAACCCAAGGATGATCCCAAACTCCATCACCAATTTTGGGTCCCCATGGAAATTGTGAGGTTCCACGGACGGAGATCCTGGAGATCCCAACCCAAGGCTGATCCCAAACTCCACAACCAATTTTGGGTCCCATTTCCATGGACATCACCCGAAGATCCTGGAGATCCCAACCCAAGGATGATCCCAAACTCCATCACCGATTTTGGGTCCAAATTGGAATTTTCTGGTCCAGAAGGAGATAACAAGGATTTCAACCCAAGGCTGATCCCAAATTTCCTCCCTGGCTGTCGGATCCACGTCGGAATCGCGTTCCCAGAAGGATCCTCTGAATTCTGGAGATCCCAACCCAAGGATGATCCTGAACTCCATCACCGATTTTGGGTCCCAGTTGGAATTGTGAGGTTCCACGGAGATCATGGAGATCCCAACCCAAGGATGATTCCAAACTCCACCACCACTGATTTTGGGCCCAAATTGGAATTTCCTGGTCCAAAGGAGATTCCAGAGATCCCAACTCAAGGATGATCCCAAATTTCACCACCGATTTTGCGTCCCAGCTGGAATTTTCTGGTCCACAAGAAGATTCCAAGGACTTCAACTCAAGGCTGATCCCAAATTTCCTCCCCGGCTGTCGGATCCGAGTCGGAACCGCGTTCCCAGAAGGATCCTCTGAATTTTGGAGATCCCAACCCAACCCATGGATGAACCTTCAACCCCGAATCCACAGGGATTGATGGAGAAGTCACTTCCAGGTGATTTTGGGGCAAAAATGTCAAATTTCTGGGATTTTCCCAAAATTTTCCCCAAAATCCTGATTCTATTCCCACCCAAACAGCGAAACGCCGACGGACGGATCCAAATTCCCAAATCCTGGGGTGAAATTCCATGAAAAATGTGAAATTTTGGAGTTCTTTTATCACTTTTATTATTCCCAAACATCCAATGGATCCAATTTTCCAAGTTTTTGAGGGAATGAGGAATTGGTGCTTCCAAGGCTGAGAAATCTTGGGAAAGGGAACATAAAAATTAACAGGACTGCGGAAAATATTTGGAGCAGATCAAAATTTTCTGGGGAAAAAAAATCTGGACTTGGTGGTTTGAAATGAAATTTATCCCCAAAAATGCCTTTTCCAGGTTTTTCTGCTTCCAACCACCAATTTTTGGGGAAAAGTTAAAGTTCTGGATTTGGGATGAGGCAAATTTTGGTGGATTTGATGGAAAATCAGGCAAAAATCAGGAATATCCCCCAAAAAATAAGATTTAAAGGATCAATCCAAGGAAGAATTCAGCACCAATTCCTTGGATTTTCTCATTCTTAATTCAGGTTTAAAAATTCCAACAAAACCTTTGAACCTCATCCAAAAATCCCCAAATTGATGGGAAATTCCTTAAAATTGTTCTAAAAAATCCTGAAAATGTTCAAAGATTCCTAATTCTGGATTTATCCTGGTAAAATTCTGGAAAATCACCACCAAATTCTGGTTTTATGGCATTATTTTATTTTATTTTATTCGGGGTTTTTTGCTCTTTTTTTTGGAAGATTTTTGGGGATTTTTTCTCTTTTTTGGTTTTTTTTTTTTTGTTTTTCTGCTCCTTCTCCACACTTGACTCCCTCTGGAATTCAATCCCAAATAATTCCGTGAATTTTCCAACACTGGAGCCACCAAACCCTTCCCTGGAGTTAAGCCTGGCTCAACCTCACATTTTGGGATGGGATAAAAACCAGAAAAAATTGGGATAAGAACAAGGAAAAATCTGGGATAAAAACCAGAAAAAATTGGGATAATAATCAGGAAAATTTGGAATAAAACCCAAGAAAAATCAGGATAACAACCAGGAAAATCTAGGAATATAAACAGGAAAATTTGGGATAAAACCCAGGAAAAATCAAGATTTTATCCCAAGGGAGGCGCAGGGAGCGACGCCAGGGACTTGGAATTCCAAATTTCCTCAAAATCCAATTTTTCCTCCCGATCCCAGATCCCAAATCCGCCCGGTGCCGTAAAATAAAAAGGGATTTATCCCTAAAATCCCATTTGCCCCGAGTTTTTAATCTATAAAATCCCATTCCCTCCATTTTTTAACCCTAAAATTTTCCCAATTTTTAAATTTTTTAAAATTCTGCTCCTTCCATTTTTTCTTCATAAAATTTCATTTTTCCCAAAAAATCCCTCTCCCTCCATATTTTTATCTATAAAATCCCTTTTTTCTGTAAAATCCCATTCCTTTCATATTTTTATCCATAAAATTCCATTCCCTCCATCTTTTTTTCCCCATGAAATCCCATTTTTTTCAATAATATCCCATTCCCTCCATCTTTTTCTCCATGTAATTCTATTTTTTCCACCAAATCCCTTTCCCTCCACCTTATTTTTGCCATAAAATCCCAATTTCCTCTATTCTTTTCTCATTAAAATCCCATTTCTTGCATCTTTTCACTCCATAAAATCCCATTTTCTCGATAAAATGGGATTTTACTGAGAAAATAAATCCCTCTCCCTCCATCTTTTTATCCATAAAATGCCCTTTTCTCCATCTTGCTTTCTTCATAAAATCCCATTTTCCCCATTCTTTTCTCCATACAATCCCAGCTGCTCCCTCTTTTTATCCCCTAAAATCCAATTTTTTCAATAAAATCCCATTCCCTCCATTCTTACCTCCCCAAAAGCCCATCTACTCCATTTTTCCTCCATAAAATCCCATTTTTCCTTTATAAAATCCCTTTTCCTCTGTTCTTATCTCCATAAAATCCCATTTTTCCTTTAGAAAATCCCTTTTCCTCCGTTCTTATCTCCATAAAATCCCATTTTTCCTTTATAAAATCCCTTTTCCTCTGTTCTTATCTCCATAAAATCCCATTTTTCCTTTATAAAATCCCTTTTCCTCCGTTCTTATCTCCATAAAATCCCATTTTTCCTTTAGAAAATCCCATTTTTCCTTTATAAAATCCCTTTTCCTCCGCTCTTCTCTCCATAAAATCCCATTTTCCACCAAATTCCTGCCCCTCCATATTTTTCTCCCTGAAATCCCATCTACTCCATTTTTTCCCTATAAAATCCCATTTTTCCTCCCTAAAACCCCATGTCCTCAAATTTTCCCCTTATAAAATTCCATTTTATCCATAAATCCCCTTTCCCTCCATCTGATTTTCTCCATCAAATCCCATCTGCTCCGTATTTTCCCCATAAAATCTCTTTTTTTTTCATAAAACCTCTTTCCCTCTATCTTATTTTCTCCACAAACTCCCACTTCCTACACTCTTTCCTCAATAAAATCCCATTTTCCCCACCTTTCTATCCACAGAATCCCATTCCCTCCCTCTTTTATCCATAAACTTCCTCTTGTTTTTACATCAAATCCCATTTCCTCCAGTCTTATCTCCATAAAATTCCCTTTTTTCCATAAATCCCTTTCCCTCTATTCTTATCTCCAAAAAATTCCATCTGCTCCATTTAATCCCTCATAAAATCCCATTTTTACAATGATACCCCAGTCCCTCCATCTTTATCTCCATAAAATCTTGTTTTTTCCATAAAATCCCTTTTTCTCCATCTTTTTTTTCTCCATCAAATCCCCTTTTCTCCATTCTTACCCCCTAAAATGCCGTTTTTTCCCCAAAACCCCTTTCCCTCCATCTCACTTTTGCCATAAAATCCCATTTCCTCCATTCTTATCTCCATAAAATCCCCTTTCCTCCATCTTATTTCCTCAAGAAAATCCCATTTTTTCTCCATATTTTTCTCCATAAAATCCCATTTTCCCCACAAAATCCCTTTCCCTCCATGTTTTTCTCCATAAAATCCCATTTTGTCCATTCCTATCTTCAAAAAATCCCATCTGCTCCATTTTTTCTCCATAAAATCACACTTTCTTCATAAAATCCCATTTCCTACATTCTTATCTCCATAAAACCCCATCTGCTCCACCTTTTTCACCAGAAAATCCCATTTTCTCCCTGTTTTTATCCATAAAATCCCACTTCTCCATAAAATTCCTTTCTCTCTATGCTTTTCCCCATTTTTTCTACCAAACCCCTTTCCCTCCATCTTTTCCTCTCCATAAAATCCCATTTTTTTCCAGAAATTCCCTTTCCCTCCATATTTTTCTTCATAAAATCCCATTTTTTTCCTCCCTAAAACCTCACCTCCTCATTTTTTTCTCCACAAAATTCCATTTTTTTCCACCAAATCCCTTTCCTTCCATATTTTTCTCCATTTCCTCCATTCTCATCTCCATAAAATCCCACTTGTTCCACCTTTTTTCTCCATAAAATCCCGTTTTTTCCATCTTTTTATCCATAGAATCCCTTTCCCTCCATATTTTTTCCATAAAATCGCTTTCTCTCCATATTTTTCCCCATTTTCCCACCAAATCCCTTTCCTTCCATCTTGTTTTCCCCATAAAATCCCATTTTTCTCCATAAAATCCCATTTCTTTCATTGTTTTCTCCATAAAATCCCATTTTGTCCATTCCTATCTCCAAAAAATCCCATAAGCTCCATTTTTTCTCCATAAAATCACTTTTTCTATAAAATGCCATTTCCTCCATTCTTATCTCTATAAAATCCCCTTCCCTCCACCTTTTTCTCCATAAAATCCCATTTTTTCAATAAAATCCCATTCCCTCCGTTTTTTTCTCCCTAAAACTCCATCTACTCCATTTTTCCCCACAAAATCCCATTTTTTCCTCCATAAAATCCCATTTTCTCCCACAGCATCCCTTTCTTTCACCATAAAATCCCATTTTTTTCCCAATAAAATCCCATTTTTCCCCACAAAATCCCATTTTTCCCTCCACAAAATCCCATTTTTCCCACAAAATCCCTTTTTTTAACCATAAACCCCCATTTTCTCCCCACAAAATCCCATTTTTTCCCCAACCCCCCCTCCCCCTCCATCTCCACCCCAACCACCCCAACCCCCCCCCGACCCCACCCCCCCCACAGCGCTCGCTCCGGAATGATAAAAAATCCACAAAAATTCCAAATCCTTCGCGGGCGGGGTCGGGACGGGGCCGAGGCTCCCCCAAAGACGAGCGGACGGCGAAGGCGGCGATGAAATCGAGATTTTATTTCTGCCACAAGGCCGGGGCGGAGGAAAGGAGGGAGGAGGGAGGGAGGGAGGCGCTAACCTGAGTCCGACTCGTCGCTGTCCGAGGAGCTCGACTCGCTGCTCGACTCCGACTCGGACGAGGAGAAGCCCTTGAGCTTGGAGGAGCCGGCCAGGACGTCGAGCTTCTCTGCCGGGAGCAACGGGAGAGCGTCAGCGCGGGGCGGAAACGGCGACCGGGGGGCTCAACACAACTGGGATGGGTTAAAGTCAACTGGGGAGTCCCAGCTGGGGCAGCCTGAGCTCAACTGGCTGGTTCTAAATGCAACCGGTTCATTGTAAACCCAACTGGGTCATCCCAAACTCAACCAGTTGGTTCTAAACTCAACCAGTTCATTGTAAACCCAACTGGCTCATCCCAAACTCAACCAGTTGGTTCTAAACTCAACTGGTTGGTTGTAAACCCAGCTGGGTCATCCTGAACTCAACTGGCTGGTTCTAAACTCAACCAGTTCATTGTAAACCCAACTGGTTGGTTCTACACCCAACTGGATCGTCCTGAACTCAACTGGTTGGTTCTAAACTCAACCGGTTCAGTCTAAACGAAACCAGGTGGTTCTAAACCCAACTGGGTCGTCCTGAACTCAACTGGTTGGTTCTAAACTCAACTGGGTCATCCTAAACCCAACTGGAGCAGCCTGAACTTAACTGGGGCATCCTAAATTCAGCTGAGTCATCCTGAACTCACCTGGTGGGTTCTAACCTCAACTGGGTCATCCTAAACTCAACTGGTTGGTCCTGAACCCAACTGGCTCATCCTGAACCCAACTGGTTGGTTCTAAACCCAACTCGGGCGGCCTGAACTCAACTGGGTCATCCTGAACCCAAGTGGTTGGTCCTGAACCCAACTGGGCCATCCTGAACCCAAGTGGTTGGTTCTAAACCTAACTAGGGCGGCCTGAACTCAACTGGGTCATCCTAAACTCAAGTGGTTGGTTCTAAACCCAATTGGATCATCCTAAACTCAAGTGGTTGGTTCTAAACCCAACTGGATCATCCTAAACCCACCTGGGTCATCCTAAACCCAAGCAGCTCAGCTCAAACTTAACTGGTTGGTTCTACACCCAACCTGTTAGTCCCAAACTCAACTGGCTGATCCTAAACCCAGCTGGTTCATCCCAACTAGTTAATCCCAAACCCAACTGGTTAATCCCAAACCCAACTAGTTAATCCCAAACCCAACTGGTTAATCCCAAACCCAACTGCTTTGCTGCAAACGTGCATCCAATGTTTTAAAACATTGAAACTTAAAAATAAAATCTTCAATTATTACAACTAAAGTGAGACCAACAGTGGCCACCATTTTGAATCCCACCCGCCGCCATTTAGAATCTCACAGCTGCCATTTTGAGTCCCACTTGCCTCCATTTTGAATCCCACTGCCGCCATTTTGAATTCCACCCGCCACCATTTTGAATCCCACTGCCGCCATTTTGAGTCCCACTCACCTCCATTTTGAATCCTAGCTGTTGCCATTTTGAATCCTACCTGTCGCCATTTTGAGTATCACCTGCTGCCATTTTTAATCCAACCTGCCGCCATTTTGAATATCACCTGCCACCATTTTGAATATCACCTGCCACCATTTTGAATCCCACAGCTGCCATTTTGAATCCTACCTGCTGCCATTTTGAATCCCACCCGCCGCCATTTTGAATTCCACTGCTGCCATTTTGAATCCTGCCTTCCACCGTCTTGGCGAGGCCAAACCACCTCCAAAATCTCCCTAAAAACCCAACCCTGGGGATCAAAATTGGGCTGAAAACCCTCAAATTTGGGGTCTGGAGGTACCTGGCGGTTTCCTCTTCTTGCGCAGGCAGGAGGTGACGTAGCGCTCGAGCTCGCGCAGCGTCGACGGCTTCAGCGTCTCGAAGTCGATCTCGATCTCGTCGGGGTTGGAGTTCTTGAGCGAGGGCTCCCGGGATTGGATGATGTGCACGACCCTGCCCAGCTTCTCCCCGGGCAGTTTGTTGATGTCCAGGCTCAGCTGCCGCTTCTCCTCGTAGGACATGGGCTTGCACTTCTCCTCCTCCTCCGACTCGTAGGCGGGCGCGGCTTTGCTGGGCTTCACCGGCGCCGGCTCCTTCTTGCTGCTCAGGTCAACAAAACGTGGGGGTTTAGGCCTAAACCAAACCTAAACCTGACCTAAAACCAGCCTAAACCCAGCCTAACCCACAGGACCTGGAGAACTTCGCTGCCACCAGCTCCTTCTTGCTGTGTGAGTGACCAAAAAATGGGGTTTTGGACTTGAACCCAGTCTAAGCCCAACATAAACCAGCTCTAACCCACAGGATCTGGAGAACTTCACTGCCACCAGCTCCTTCTCGGTGCTCACACCAACAAAACATGGGGGTTTAGGCCTAAACCTGGTCTAAACCTGACCTAACGTGGTTGAAATCCGACCTAAACCAGCCCTGACCCACAGGATCTGGAGGACTCCACTGCCACCGCCCCCTTCTTGTTGTGTGACCAAAAAATGGGGTTTTAGACTTAAAGCCAGCCTAAATTCAGCCTAAACCCGACCTAAACCAGCCCTGACCCACAGGATCTGGAGGACTTCGCTGCCACTGGCTCCTTCTTGCTGCTCAGGTCAACAAAAAATGGTAGTTTAGGCCTAAATCCAGGCTAGACCCAGCCTAAACACAACCTAAACCAGCCCTAACCCACAGGACCTGGAGAACTTCACTGCCACCGGCTCCTTCTTGGTGTGTGCACGCCCAAAAAATGTCGTTTTAGACTTAAACCTGACCTAAACCAGCCCTAACCCATAGAACCTGGAGGATGTGACCGGCACCGGCTCCTTCTTGCTGCTCACGCCAACAAAAAATGGTGGTTTAGCCTTAAACCCAGCCTAAACCCAACCTAACCGGCCCTAACCCACAGGACCTTGAGGACTTCACTGCCAGCTCCTTCTTGGTGCATTCATGACCAAAAACCGAAGTTTTAGACTTAAACCTGACCTAAACCCAACCTAAATCAGCCCTAACCCACAGGGTCCGGAGAACTTCACTGCCACCGGCTCCTTCTTGGTGCATTCATGACCAAAAAACGAAGTTTTAGACTTAAACCTGACCTAAACCCAACCTAAATCAGCCCTAACCCACAGGGTCTGGAGAGAACTTCACTGCCACCGGCTCCTTCTTGCTGCTCACAGCAACAAAAACCAGAATGGTGGTTTAGGCCCAGCTGGTTCTGGACACCCAGAACTGAGCTCAAACTGGTTTGGGATGCCCAAAACGGAGCTCAGGCTGGTTTTGGACACCCGAAGCCGAGCTTAACTTGCTCCTGGACCTCCAAAACTGAGCTTAACTTGCTCCTGGACCTCCAAAACTGAGCTTAACTTGCTCCTGCCCACCCCATCTCCACCTGCCCGGCCAGGTGTCCCCAGCACCACGGAGAAGAACCAACCCCAAACCCTGAGCTGAGCTCCAGGCTGGGCTCAACCCCACCCACCCCCGGGGCAACGAGGTCCCTCATTAATTAATGAATTACCTTAATTAGCACCGGGGGATCCCCAAACCGCCCCAGGGAATTGTGGGAAGGGCCCACCTGGAGGCGCTGCTGTTGCTGTTGCTCTTCTTGGCCTTCTTGGGTGGCGGCTCCTTGGCTTTGCTCTTCTTGGTGTCCTCCAGCTCCTCCTTCTTTTTGTGCTTCTCCTTCTTCTTCTCCTTCTTGTCCTTCTCCTTCTTCTTTGGTTTGTTCTGCTGGGGCTGGGACAGCGCCGCCAGCTGCTCGTGCACGGCCTTCAGCTGTGGGAGTGCGAGAGGTGGGAGGTTGGAAGTTCTCCAGAAGGTCAGGTCCCACCTGGGACTGAGCCCAAGAGGCTCAAGCAGAGCTGGGTGCAGTTCTTCCATGGAGACCTCCAAAGTCATCAAACCCAACCCACGACTGACCCCACCTGGTCACTGTCAGCTTCAATGGTTCCATGGAGGCCTCCAAGGCCATCAGGTCCCACCTCGGACTGAGCCCAAGATTCTCAGCCAGAGCTGGGTGCAGTCCTTCCATGGAGACCTCCAGGGTCATCAAAACCAACCCATGACCCCACCTGGTCACTGTCACCTCCAACCATTCCATGGTCATCTCCAGGGTCATCAACTGCAACCTGGGATTGACCAACCCCACCTAGAGACCTCCAAGGTCATCAAAACCAACCCATGACTGACCCCACCTGGTCACTGTCACCTCCAAGGGTTCATGGAGACCTCCAGAGTCACCAAACCCAACCCATGACACCACCAGCTCACTGTCACCTTCAATGGTTCCATGGAGACCTCCAAGGTCAGCAGGTCCCACCTCAGACTGAGCCCATGATTCTCAGGCAGAGCAGGGTCCAGTTCTGCCATGGACACCTCCAGGGTCATCAAACCCAAGCCATGATCCCACCCGGTCACTGTCACCTCCAAGGGTCCATGGAGACCTCCAGAGTCATCAAACCCAACCCATGACCCCATCAGGTCACTGAGCGTCACCTCCAACGGTTCCATGGAGACCTCCAAGGTCAGCAGATCCCGCCTTGGACAGACCCCAAGCTGCTAACCTAACCCAGTGTCATGTCCATGTCCACGGACACCTCCAGGGTCACCAAACCCAACTACCGAATGACCCCACCTGGCCACGGAGTGTCACCTCCAATGATTCCATGGAGAGCTCCAAGGTGACTGATTGCAACGTGGGATTGACCAACCACCACGTGGTGATCCAGATCAGCGTCCAGGGAGTCCATGGGGACCTCCAGGGTCATCAAATCTGACCTCTGACTGACCCCACCTGGTCACTAAATGTCACCTCCAACCGTTCCATGGTCACCTCCAAGGTCATTGATTGCAACCTGGGATTGACCAACCCCCACCTGAAGACCTCCAAGGTCATCAAACCCAACCCATGACACTAACCAGTCACTGAATGTCACCTCCAAGAGTCCATGGAGACCTCCAGGGTCTTCAGGTCCCACCCTGGACTGAGCCCAAGGTTCTACCCCAGTCCAGTGTCCTCCAGTCCATCCATGAAGACCTCCAGGGTCATCAAATCTGACCTCTGATCGAGCCCACCTGGTCACTGTCACCTTCCATGGTTCCATGGAGGCCTCCAGGGTCATCAAACCCAACCCACGACTGACCCCACCTGGCCAGTGTCACCTCCAACCATTCCATGGTCACTTCCAGGGTCATTGATTTCAACCTGGGATTGACCAACCTCCACCTGGAGACCTCCAAGGTCATCAAGCCCAATCCATGACCCCACCTGGTCACTGTCACCTCCAAGGGTCCATGGAGACCTCCAGGGTCATCAAGTCCCACCTGGGACTGAGCCCAAGATTCTCAGCTGGCCCAGGATCCAATTCTTCCATGGACACCTCCAGGGTCATCAAGCTCAACCCATGACCATACTTGGCCACTGAGGTCACCTCCAATGGCTCCATGGAAACCTCCAGGGTCAGCAGGTCCCACCTTGGACTGAGCTCAAGATTCTCAGCCAGAGCAGGTCCAGCCATGCCTTGGTCACCTCCAAGACCATGGATTGTAACCTGGGATTGACCAACGCCCATGTGGTCACCCAGATCAGTGTCCAGGGGATCCATGGAGACGTCCAGGGTCATCAAACCCAATCCATGTCACCACCTGGCCACTGAGTGTCACCTCCAATGGCTCCATGGAGATCTCCAGGGTCATCAGGTCCCACCTTGGCCTGAGCCCAAGATTCCCAGCCAGAGCAGGGTCCAGCCATGCCTTGGTCACCTCCAAGGTCATGGATTGTAACCTGGGACTGACCAACCCCACCTGGAGACCTCCAAGGTCATCAGGTCCCACCTGGACTGAGCCCACGTTCTCAGCCACAGCAGGGTCCAGTTCTTCCATGGAGACCTCCAGGGTCATCAAGCCCAACCCATGACTGACCCCACCTGGTCACTGTCACCTCCAAGGGTCCATGGAGACCTCCAGGGTCATCAAACCAAACCCAGGACCCCACCTGCCACCTCCAACGATTTAGGTCAACAAACAAAATGATTCTGGGTTCACAAACCAAACAACTTGGGTCAACAAGCCCAACAATTCGAGGTCAACAAACCCAAGGATTCTGGGTTGACAAACTCAACAATTTTAGGTTGACAAACCCAACAATTTTGGTCGAAAATCCAATAATTTAGGTCCACAACCCAATAATTTAGGTCCACAACCCAATGATTTTGGTTCACAAACCCAACAATTTAGGTCAACAACCCAATGATTTCAGGTTGACAAGACCAACAGCTCTAAGTCAACAAACCCAACACTCCTGGGTCAACAAACCCAACAATATCAGGTCAACAAACCCAACACTTCTGGGTCAACAAACCCAACAAATTGAGGTCAACAAACCCAACAAATTGAGGTCAACAAACCCAACAATTTCAGGTCAACAAACCCAACAGTTCTGGGTCAACAAACCCAACAATTTCAGGTCAACAAACCCGACACTCCTGGGTCAGCAAACCCGACACTCCTGGGTCAACAAACCCAACAATATCAGGTCAACAAACCCAACACTCCTGGGTCAACAAACCCAACAAATTGAGGTCAACAAACCCAACAGTTCTGGGTCAACAAACCCAACAATTTCAGGTCAACAAACCCAACAGTTCTGGGTCAACAAACCCAACAATTTCAGGTCAACAAACCCAACAATATCAGGTCAACAAACCCAACACTCCTGGGTCAACAAACCCAACAATTTCAGGTCAACAAACCCAACAATTTCAGGTCAACAAACCCAACACTTCTGGGTCAACACACTCAACGATTTTGGGCCAACAAACCCAACTGTTTCAAGTCAATCCAACAGCTTTGGGCCAACAAACCCAACGATTCCAGGCTGACAAACCAAACGATTCAGGTGAACAAACCCAATGACTTGGGATGACACAACCACTGACACTGGGTTGATAAACTCAGCGATTCCAGGTTGACAAATCCAACAATTTTGGTAAAAAAATCCAACAATTTAGGTCCACAAAACCAACGATTCTGGGTCACCAAACCCATCGATTTAGGTCAACAAACCCAACGATTCAGGTAAAAATCAAACAATTTCAGGCTGACAAACGCAACAATTTCAGGTTGACAAACGCAACTGTTTCAAGTCAACGCAGCAATTTTGGGTCAATCAACCAAACAATTCTGCGTTGACAAACCCAACAATTCTGGGTCCACAAACCCAACGGTTTTGGGGCAACAAATTCAACAATTCTGGGTCGAGAAACCTGATGATTTAGGTCAAAATACTCAACAATTTTGGGTCAACAACCACAACGATTTTGGGTTGACAAACCCAACAATTTTGGGTCAACAAACCCAACAATCCTGGGTCGAAAAACCCAAGGGTTTTGGGTCAAAAAACCCAACAATTTCAGGTTGACAAACTCAATGATTTTGGGTTGACAAACCCAACGATTCCAGGTCCACAAACCCAATGATTTTGGCCTACAAACCCAACAATTTTGGTCAAAAAATCCAACAATTTTCAGTCAACAAACCCAATGGCCTTGGTCCCCAAACCCAACAATTCAGGTTGACAAACTCAACGATTGTGGGTCCACAAACCCGAAACTCCAGATCAACAAAGCCAACTATTTAGATCCGTGAACCCAACAATTCCAGGTCAATGAACCCAACAACGTTGGTCAAAAAATCCAACAATTTAGGTCTACAAACCCAACAATTCTGGGTTGACGCACCCAACGATTTCAGATCGATAAGCCCAAAAATTCTGGACAAAAATTCCAAGAATTTAGGTCCACAAACCCAATGATTCTGAGTCACCAAACCCAACAATTTCGGGCTGCCAAACCCATTAGATTTATGTCAACAAACCGCACGATTCTGGGTTGGCAAACTCAATGATTCAGGTCAAAAAACCAAACAATTTCAGGTAGACAAACCCAACAGTTTTAGGTCAACAAACCCAACAATTTCAGGTCAACAAATCCAACAATTTTAGGTCAGCAAACCCAACAATTTCAGGTAGACAAACCCAACAATTTTAGGTCAGGAAACCCAACAATTTCAGGTAGACAAACCCAACAATTTTGTTCAAAAATTCCAATAATTTAGGTCTCCACAAACACAACGATTTCAGGTAGACAAGCCCAATGGTAGTGGGTTGAAAAAATAACCAGTTCAGGTCAACAAACCCAACGATGTTGGCCTGACAAACTCAATGATTTTAGGTCAACAAACCCAACTGTTTGGATCCACAAACCCAACAATTCCAGGGCGACAAACCCAACAATTTTGGTCAAAAAATCCAACAATTTAGGTCTGCACACCCAACAATTTTTGGTCAACAAACCCAACGATTCTGGGTCAACAAACACAATGATTTTCAGTCAACAAACCCAACAATTCAGGTCAACAAACCCAACAATTCTGGGTCAACAAACCCAACAATTCTGGGTTGACAAACCCAACAATTCAGGTCAACAAACCCAACAATTCTGGGTCAACTAAAATCAACTATTTAGATCCACAAACCTAATGATTGCAGGTCAACCAACCCAACAATTCTGGTCCAAAAATCCAACAATTCAGGTCAACAAACCCAACAATTTTTGGTCAATCAACCCAACTATTATGGGTCAACAAACCCAACAATTTTGGTCAAAAAATCCAAGAATTTAGGTCTGCACACCCAACAATTTTTGGTCAACAAGCCCAACGATTGTGGGTCAACAAACACAATGATTTCCAGTCAACAAACCCAACAATTCTGGGTTGACAAACCCAACAATTCTGGGTTGACAAACCCAATGATTTCCAGTCAACAAACCCAACGATTCTGGGTCAACAAACACAATGATTTCAAGTCAACAAACCCAACAATTCTGGGTTGACAAACCCAACAATTCAGGTCAACAAACCCAACAATTCTGGGTCAACTAAAATCAACTATTTAGATCCACAAACCCAATGATTGCAGGTCAACCAACCCAACAATTCTGGTCCAAAAATCCAACAATTCAGGTCAACAAACCCAACAATTTTCGGTCAATAAACCCAACTATTATGGGTCAACAAACCCAACGATTTTGGGTCGCCAAATCCATCGATTTCAGCTCAGCAAACCCAACAATTTTGTTGTCTCTGGACCCGACCATCATGGGACAACCCCCGACCCCAAGGCCACCCAAGCCCACCAGAAGAAGCCGTGGGCCGCCCCGTACCTGCTCCTGGAGCTCGGCCAAGCGCTGCGCCCGCTCCTCCTCGGAGTCGTCGGAGGAGCTGTCGCTGTCGGAGGAGCTGTCGCTGCTGCTGTCGCTGGACGAGGGCGGCGCCACCTTGGTGGGGGGCGGGACCACCACGGGGGACGAGGCGGGGATCACCGGCTCCTCGGGCTCGTCCGGCATCTTGGCAAAGCGCATCTCGAACACGTCCTGCAAGCACAGGCAACGGCCCGCAGGTGACGCCGGGGTCATCTCCAAAGGGGGAGGTCCTACAGAACCTGGTGGGTTCTACACCAAAGGTCAACACCTGGACGTGGGGTGGGGGGAGGGACCCTGAAATCTTGGGGGTTTTTTGGAATTCTGACTCTGCCCGAGGTGGGTTTAGGGGAAAATTTACAGGATTTGCTCCATTTATCACTTAGAAGATGCAACTTCCAGGTTCTTGAGATCTTCTTGGATCACCTTCGGCTGATAATCTTAGAGGTTCCACCATGGATTCACACTGGAGATCTCAACCACCTCCAAGGTGGTTTTGGGGGGAAAATTCACAGGATTTCCTCAATTTCTCATTTAAAAGCTGCAACTTTCAGGTTCTTGAGATCCTCTTGGACCACCTTCAGTTGATGGTCCTAGAGGCTCCACCATGGATTCCCACTGGAGATCTCAACCATCTCCAAGGTGGTTTTGGGGGGAAAATTCACAGAATTTCCTCAATTTCTCATTTAAAAGCTGTAACTTTCAGGTTCTTGAGATCTTCTTGGATCACCTTCGGCTCATAATCTTAGAGGGTCCACCGTGGATTCACACTGGAGATCTCAACCATCTCCAAGGTGGTTTTGGGGGAAAAACTTGTAGGATTTCCTCAATTTCTCATTTAAAACCTGCATATTCCAAGTTCTTGACATCTTCTGGATCTTCTTGGATCTCTTCTGGTGGACTCCAAGATTTTTGAGATTTTTTCCAACCCCAATCCCACCATGGATTCCCACTGGAGATCTCAACCACCTCCAAGGTGGTTTTGGGGAAAAATTCACAGGATTTGCTCAATTTATCATTTAGAAGATGCAACTTCGATGTTCTTGAGATCTTCTTGGACCACCTTCAGTTGATGGTCCTAGAGGTTCCACCATGGATTCCCACTGGAGATCTCAACCATCTCCAAGGTGGTTTTGGGGGGAAAATTCACAGGATTTCCTCAATTTCTCATTTAAAAGCTGCAACTTTCAGGTTCTTGAGATCCTCTTGGACCACCTTCAGTTGATGATCTTAGAGGTTCCACCATGGATTCCCGCTGGAGATCTCAACCATCTCCAAGAAGATTTTGGGGGAAAATTTTATAGGATTTATTCCGTTTAAAACTGTATTTTGGAGACTTACGAGTTTTCCTGGATCTTCTTGGATCATCTTTGGTGGGCTCCAGAATTTTTGAGGTCTTTTCCAACCCCAATCCCACCACGGATTCCCACTGGAGATCTCAACCATCTCCAAGGGGGTTTTGGGGGAAAAATTCGGAGGATTTCCGCAATTTCTCACTGAAAACCTGCGTTTTCCAAGTTCTTCAGTTCTTCTGGATCTTCCTGGACCATCTTTGGTTGACCCCATGATTTTCAAGGTCTTTTCCAACCCCAATCCCACCATGGATTCCCACTGGAGATCTCAACCATCTCCAAGGGGGTTTTAGGGGAAAAATTTTGAGGATTTCCCTCAACTTTGAAAAATTTTCCCCAACTTTTAAAAATTTCCCCGATTTTTGATGGATTCCCCCCCCCCCATTTTATAAAGTTCCATAAATTTTTGGAGCCGCGCTCGTCCTTCCTATTCCTGCCTCCAAACGTGGACAGAGAAAAAGAGAAATATTAAATAAAACCTGGATGAAAGGAGGAATTGTAAGAAAATTAAGGGAAAATTGACAAAAACCCCAGAAATTTGGTGATTTTTTTTTGTTAAGTCAGCATTTTTGACTAATTAATTTTTATTTTTTTTGCAAATCCTGCTGGGAAAAAAAAAAGGAATTTTTCTGGAAGCTTGGGAATGTTCCTGGAATGTTCGCAATTTTCATTTCCATCACTTCAACAACAAAAACCCCACAAATTTTTGGGGTTTTTTTGGCCAAGTCAGCATTTTTTGATTATTCCGATTTTTTCCCCGCCAAATCCCTCCAGAAAAAAAATGAAATTTCCCTGGAATGTTGGGAATTTTCCTGGCAGGTTGGGAATTCTGATTTCCTTCACTTTCACAAGACAAAACCCAACTTTTCATTTATTTTCCTTTTTTTGATTTTTTAAAAATAATTTCTGATGAGTCAGCATGTTTTGATTATTCGGATTTTTTTGGGCTTTTTTTCAAATTCTGCTGGAAAAAAAAAAGGAATTTTCCTGTGAAGTTGGGAATTTCTCTGGAATGTTGGGAATTCTGATTTCCTTAACTTCAACAAGAACAGAACCCTGTTTTATTTTTTTTTACTTTTTGGTGTAATTTTTTGACGAGTCAGCATTTCTTTATTATTCCAACTTCATTTTTTGGGGGCCAAATCCTGCTGGGAAAAACACAGAATTTTCCTGGACAGTTGGGAATTTTCTTGGAATCTTGGGAATTCTCTTTTCCTTCAACAAGAACAAAACCCAATTTATAAATATATTTTTACTTTTCGGTGTAACTTTTTTGACAAGTCAGCATATTTTGATTATTCCTATTTTTTTGGTTTTTTGCAAATCCTGCTGGAGAAAAATGGAATTTTCCTGGAATGTTGGAAATTCCCCTGACGGGTTGGGAATTCTGATTCCTTTGACTTCCACAACAAAAAAAAAATCACCAATTTTTAAATTTTTTATCACTTTTTTTCTAAGTCAGCATTTTTGATTATTCCGATTTTTTTTTGTTGGTTTTTCGCAAATCCCATTGGGAGAAAAAGGGGAATTTTCCTGGAATGTCGGGAATTTTCCTGGAATATTGAAAATTCCAATTTTCTTCAACAAGGAAAAAAAAAGCAAAACCACCTAATTTTTTGCTGAGGCAGCATTTTAAAAATTATTTTAGGGATTTTTTTGGGCAAATCCTGCTGGAAAAAAATTGGAACTTTCCTGGCAGGTTGGGAATTCTGATTTCCTTGACTTCCACAACCAAAAAAACCCCATTTTCAGTTGGTTTTTTTTCTTTTTTTTTTTTTTTTGCAGAGTCAGCATTTTTAAATGATTCCGATTGATTTTGTTTTTGCAAATCCTGCTGGGAAAAAAATGGAATTTTCCTGGAATGTTGGAAATTCCCCTGATGGGTTGGGAATTCTGATTCCTTCGACTTCCACAACAAAAAAAAAAAAATCAATTTTTTTTTTTTTTTTTTTTGCCGAGTCTGCATTTTTTGATTATTCTGAATTTTTGGTTTTTTTTTTTTGCAAATACTGCTGGGGGTAAAAAAATGGAATTTTCCTGGAATGTTGGAAATTCTCCTGACGGGTTGGGAATTCTGATTCCTTCGACTTCCACAACAAAAAAAAAATCACCAATTTTTTATGGTTTTTTTTTTTTTTTTGCCGAGTCAGCATTTTTTGATTATTCTGAATTTTTGTTTTTTTTTTTTTTGCAAATCCTGCTGGGGAAAAAAAATGGAATTTTCCTGGAATGTTGGAAATTCCCCTGACAGGTTGGGAATTCTGATTCCTTCGACTTCCACAACAAAAAAAAAATCACCAATTTTTTATGGTTTTTTTTTTTTTTTTTGCCGAGTCAGCATTTTTTGATTATTCTGAATTTTTGTTTTTTTTTTTTTGCAAATCCTGCTGGGGAAAAAAAAAAGGAATTTTCCTGGAATTGTGGGAATGGTCACCTGCAGCTTCCTGGCCATGGCCACGACCTCGTGGTCGGCGGGGTTGTACTTGTAGCAGTTGGAGAACATCAGCCGCACGTCGGCCGCGAACTCCTGCGCGTCGCGGTACTCCCGGCCCTCCAGCTTGGACTGCAACGGGAAAAACACCAAAAATGGACAATTCTGGGGGGATCCCACTGCAATTCAGCACCTGGGATGGGAGGGGGCAAAAAAATTCTTTGTTTTGGGCAAAAAATCTTATTTTTGGTCCATAAAAATGAAAATTTTTGGTCCAAAAAGTGCCCGGTTTTGGTCCGTGAAAATAACAATTTTTGGGAAAAAAACCCCCATCTTTTTGGTTCAAAATCCTCCTCCTTTTGGTCCAAAACAATGGAAAATTTTTGGTCCAAAAAGCCCATTCTTTTGGTCCGTGAAAATGACAATTTTTGGGAAAAAAACCCCATCTTTTTGGTCCAAAACCCTCCACCTTTTGGTGCATAAAAATGACAATTTTTGGTCCATAACAACAACTTGGGTTGGTCAGAAGAACATCTTTCTGATCCATGAAATGACTGGTTTTGGTCAAAAGAAACCTTTTTGTTTGGTCCAAAACCCCCTTTTTAGTCCATGAGAAATGACTACTTTTGGTTAAAAAAATTACTTCTTTGATCCACAAAAATTACTATTTTTGGCCCAAAAAATTGCCTTTTGGTCCATAAAAATGACAATTTTTGATTAAAAAAAAAAGCCATCCTTCGGCCCATGAATAGAACTACTTTTGGCCCCAAACACTCTTATTTTGGGGGCCAAAAAAATGATTATTTTTAGTAACAAGAACACCACATTTTGGTCAAAAAGCCGCTTATTTTGGTCCAAAAAAAGACGACTTTTGGTTAAAAAACCCATTTTTTGGTTCAAAATGCTCCTTTATTTTGGTCCATGGAAATGACAGGTTTTGGTTAAAAAAACCTCTTCTTTAGGTGGGTCATTTTTGGTTAAAAAAACACCCATTTTATTCCCCACAATCCTCATTTTTTTACCTTTTCTTCCCTATTTTATTCCCCATAATCCAATTTCCCCCCCAAACCCCATTTTATTCCCCAAAATCCATTAATTCCCCCCAGACCCCATTTCATCCCCCAAACCCCCATTTTTTCCCTTTAAAACCTTTTTTTCCCTCCTAAAATTCCCATTTTTCCCCCCAAACCCCCATTTTTTCCCCACTTTCCCCCAATAAATTCCAAATTTTCCCCAAAAATTCCCATTTTCGCCCCAAACCCCCCTTTTTCCCCCATTCTCCCCCAATAAATTCCAATTTTTCCCCCCGAACCCCCATTTTTTCCCCAAAAATTCCAATTTTTCCCCCAAACCCACATTTTTTCCCCATTTCCCCCCATTTTGACCCCAAAAATTCCCATTTTTCCCCCCAAACCCCCATTTTTCCCCATTCCCCCACCTTTTGACCCCAAAAATTCCCATTTTTCCCCCCAAACCCCCCTTTCTCCCCCACTTCCCCCCAAAAATTCCCATTTCTCCCCCCAAACCCCCATTTCTCCCCCAAAAATTCCCATTTTCCCCCCAAACCCTCATATTTTCCCCATTTCCCCCCCAGAAATTCCCATTTTTCCCCAAAAATTCCCATTTTCCCCCCAAACCCCATTTCCCCCCCATTTCCCCCCAATAAATTCCCATTTTTCCCCCCAAACCCCATTTTTTCCCCATTTCCCCCCCTTTTGACCCCAAAAATTCCCATTTTTCCCCCCAAACCCACATTTTTCCCCATTTCCCCCCCATTTTTCCCCCAAAATTCCCATTTTTCCCCCCAAACCCCCATTTTTTCCCCATTTCCCCCCCAAAAATTCCCATTTTTCCCCCAAACCCCCATTTTTCCCCCAAAATTCCCATTTTTCCCCCCAAACCCCCATTTTTCCCCCCAAACCCCCCTTTTTTCCCCAAATATTCCCATTTTCCCCCCAAAAATTCCAATTTTTCCCCCCCAAACCCCCCTTTTTTCCCCATTTGCCCCCTAGAAATTCCAATTTTTTCCCCCAGACCCCCATTTTTTCTCCAAAAATTCCCATTTTCCCCCCAAACCCCCATTTCTCCCCCATTTCCCCCCAATAAATTCCCATTTCTCCCCCCAAACCCCCATTTCTCCCCCCCAAATTCCCATTTTTTTCTCCCCAAACCCCATTTCCCCCCCATTTCCCCCCAATAAATTCCCATTTTCCCCCCAAACCCCCCTTTTTCCCCCCAAAATTCCCATTTTTCCCCCCCCAAACCCCATTTTCTCCCCGTTTCCCCCCATTTTTTCCCCCTTTCGCGCTCACCTTGATGGTGCTGAGGTCCATGGGGTGTTTGATGATGTCGCAGTAGTCGTGCAGCCCCAGCGCCTCCACGTCCACGGGTTTGTAGAAGGGCCAGGCGTAGGCCGCGTGTTTCTTGGCGAACATCTCCTTGATGATGCCGCCGCAGTAGCGCAGCTGCTCCGAGGCCTTGGAGCCGCGCGGCTCCGGCGGGTGCTGCTGCGAGTCCGGCAGCTCCTTCTTGGGGGGCTTGGGGGGCCGGCCGCCCTCGCGCCGCGCGCCCGGCTTGGCGGCCTTGGGCTCGGCGGGCAGCGACGCCGACTCGTGGATGGGGTCCATGGCCGTGGGAGTGGTGGTGTCCGCTTTCCTCTTCACGCCTTTCTTGGTCTGCAACGGGGGGAAGAGGTGAGGGAAGGCAGTTTGGGGGCGTTTCGGGGGGTTTGGGGTTTTGGAGTTTGGGGGCGTTCGTTGGAATTTTGGGGTTTGGAGTTTCTACCTTGGAATCGTTCGTTGGAATTTTGGGGTTTGGGGACGTTTGTTGGAATTTTGGAGTTTGGGTTTTGGGGGCGTTCGTTGGAATTTTGGGGTTTGGAGTTTGGGTTTTGGGGGCGTTCGTTGGAATTTTGAGGTTTGGAGTTTCTACCTTGGAATCGTTTGTTGGAATTTTGGGTTTTGGGGGCGTTTGTTGGAATTTTGGGGTTTGGAGTTTCTACCTTGGAATCGTTCGTTGGAATTTTGGGGTTTGGGGACGTTTGTTGGAATTTTGGAGTTTGGGTTTTGGGGGCGTTCGTTGGAATTTTGGGGTTTGGAGTTTGGGTTTTGGGGGCGTTCGTTGGAATTTTGAGGTTTGGAGTTTCTACCTTGGAATCGTTTGTTGGAATTTTGGGTTTTGGGGGCGTTTGTTGGAATTTTGGGGTTTGGAGTTTCTACCTTGGAATCGTTCGTTGGAATTTTGGGGTTTGGGGACGTTTGTTGGAATTTTGGAGTTTGGGTTTTGGGGGCGTTCGTTGGAATTTTGGGGTTTGGAGTTTGGGTTTTGGGGGCGTTCGTTGGAATTTTGAGGTTTGGAGTTTCTACCTTGGAATCGTTTGTTGGAATTTTGGGTTTTGGGGGCGTTTGTTGGAATTTTGGGGTTTGGAGTTTCTACCTTGGAATCGTTCGTTGGGGCTTCTACTTTTGGAGCGTCTACCTTGGAGTTTCTACCTTGGGATTGTTTGTTGGGGTTTGGAGTTTGGGGTTTGGGGGCGTTCGTTGGAATTTTGGGGTTTGGAGTTTCTACCTTGGAATCGTTCGTTGGAATTTTGGGTTTTGGAGTTTGGGTTTCGGGGGTGTTCATTGGAATTTTGGGGTTTGGAGTTTGGGTTTTGGGGGCGTTTGTTGGAATTTTGGGGTTTGGAGTTTCTACCTTGGAATCGTTCGTTGGGGCTTCTACTTTTGGAGCGTCTACCTTGGAGTTTCTACCTTGGGATTGTTTGTTGGGGTTTGGGGTTTTGGAGTTTGGGTTTTGGGAGCGTTTATTGCAATTTTTGGGTTTTGGAGTTTCTACTCTGGAATCGTTCATTGGAATTCTGGGTTTTGGAGTTTCTACCTTGGGACCGTTCATTGGGGTTTCCACCTCAGGATTGTTCATCGGCATTTCTGCTTTTGGAGTTTCTACTCTGGGAATGTTGGGGTTTTGACTTTTGGAGTTTCTACTTTGGGATCATTCAGTGGAGCTTCTACTTTGGGATCACTTATTGGAATTTTGGGTTTTGGAGCTTCTACTCTGGCATTGTTCATTGGGGTTTGAATTTTGGAGTTTCTACTTTGGGGTCGTTCATTGGGGTTTCTGCCTTGGGATGGTTTGTCGGCGTTTTTGACTTTTGGAGTTTCTAATCTGGCATCATTCGGTGGGGTTTCGAGTATCGGAGTTTCTACCTTGGGATCGTTCATTGGGGTTTTGGGTTTTGGAGTTTCTACCCTGGGAGTCTTTGTTGGGGTCTTGAGTTTTGGATTTTGTGCTTTGGGATCGTTCATGGAGATTTTGGAGTTTCTACCTTGGGATCGTTCACTAGAGCTTCTACTTTGGGATCATTTATTGGAATTGTGGATTTTGGAGTTTCTACTCTGCGATCGATCGTTCATTCAGGCTTTGAGTTGTGGAGTTTCTACCTTGGCATCATTCACTGCAGTTTCTGCTTTTGGAGTTTCTACCACGAAAGCGTTGGGGTTTTGACTTTTGGAGTTTCTACTCTGGGACGGTTCACTGGAGTCTCTACTTTTGGAGTTTCTACCCTGGGATCATTGATTGGAATTTGAATTTTGAAGCTTCTGCTTTGGAATCGTTCACTGGGCTTTCCACATTTGGAGCTTGCGACTTGGGCACCTTCAGTTCGGGCTCTGGAGTTTCTGCCCTGGGATCGTTCGTTGGGGTTTTGGCTTTTGGAATTTCTACCTTGGGATTGTTTGTTGGGGTTTTGGCTTTTGGAATTTCTACCTTGGGATCGTTCGTTGGGGTTTTGGTTTTTGGAATTTCTACCTTGGGATCGTTTGTTGGGGTTTGGCTTTTGGAATTTCTACCTTGGGATCGTTTGTTGGGGTTTTGGTTTTTGGAATTTCTACCTTGGGATCGTTCGTTGGGGTTTTGGCTTTTGGAATTTCTACCTTGGGATCGTTTGTTGGGGTTTTGGTTTTTGGACTTTGTGCTTTGGGATCGTTTGTTGGGGTTTGGTTTTTGGAATTTCTACCTTGGGATCGTTTGTTGGGGTTTTGGTTTTTGGACTTTGTGCTTTGGGGTCATTCATTGGAATTTTGAGTTTTGGAGTTTCTGCTCTGGGATCATTCATTGGGATTTCTGCTCTGGGACCACTCAATAAATGACATTAAATAAGCAAATCACGACTGCCTAACAAAGTAATAGTCATAATAAGGATAATAATAATAATAACAAAATATAAACACCAACACCAAATCCAATGTCAACCCCATGCCCTAATTAAGCTAATTACCAGTGCCTAACAAAGTAATAATAATAAAACTATTAACACCAACACTAACCCTAATTAAGTTAATTACCAGCGCTTAATACTTGTACTACTAATACTGCTACTAATTATAATAATGATAATAGTAACAATGATTATAACAAAAAAAATAACAATAACAATAAAATTATTAACACCAAACCCAATGGTAACCCCCCTTCCCTGATTAAGCCAATTACCAGTGCCTAACGAAGCAATACTAACGCTAACACTAATAACAAAATAATAACAATAAAACAATTAACACCACCATCCCCGCCCCTAATTAACCCAATTAGCGCCGCTAACGCCACTGACCTTGACGGGCTGCGCGGGCGTGGGGATGACGGGCGGGTGGGGCTGCAGGGCGGGCGGGGCCGGGGCGGGCGGGGCCGGGGCGGGCGGGGCGGGCACGGGGGGCACCACGGTCACCGCGGGCGGCACCAGCAGCTCCGGAGCCCCCGCGCCCGCGCCCCCAAAGGGCAACGGCGGCGCCAGGCCCGGAACCGGGGGAGCCGCGGGCGCCGGGGGAGCCGGGGAGGAGCCCTGGGAGGCGTTGGAGACGGCCGAGGAGCCCGGCTTGGAGGGAACTGCTGGGAGAGAGGGGAAATAAATGTGAAACATTGAAATAAATGGGGGAAATGGGGGAGAAACAGGGAAATAAATGGGGAAAATGAGCCGGGGAGGAGCCCTGGGAGGTGTTGGGCACGGCCGAGGAGCCCGGCTTGGAGGGAACTGCTGGGAGAGAGGGGAAATAAATGTAAAACATTGAAATAAATGGGGGAAATGGGGGAGAAACAGGGAAATAAATGGGGAAAATGAGCCGGGGAGGAGCCCTGGGAGGTGTTGGGCACGGCCGAGGAGCCCGGCTTGGAGGGAACTGCTGGGAGAGAGGGGAAATAAATGTAAAACACTGAAATAAATGGGGGAAATCGGGAAATACATGGGGGAAATGGGGGAGAAACAGGGAAATAAATGGGGGAAATGGGGGAGAAATAAGGAAATAAATGGGGGAAATGAGCCGGGGAGGAGCCCTGGGAGGCGTTGGAGACGGCCGAGGAGCCGGGCTTGGATGGAACTGCTGGGAGAGAGGGGAAATAAATGTGAAACACTGAAATAAATGGGGGAAATGGGGGAGAAACAGGGAAATAAATGGGGGAAATGGGGGAGAAATATGGAAATAAATGGGGAAAATGAGCTGGGGAGGAGCCCTGGGAGGGCTGGGCACGGCCGAGGAGCCCGGCTTGGAGGGAACTGCTGGGAGAGAGGGGAAATAAATGTGAAACATTGAAATAAATGGGGGATTTATGGAGGAAATGAGCTGGGGAGGAGCCCTGGGAGGGTTGGGCACGGCCCAGGAGCCCGGCTTGGATGGAACTGCTGGGAGGAGGGAAAATGTATTGGAATATAGGGGAAAAAATGGGGGGGAAATAGGGGAAAACACAAGGGAAAAAAGATGGGAAAATAAGAGGGGGAATAGGGGGGAAAAATATGGGAAAATAATAGAGAAATAAGGGAAAATAGCTGGGAAAATAAGGGGGAAAATAGGAGAAAAATGTAAGGAAAATAGGGGGGAAAATACAGGAAAATAGGGGAAAAATGGGAGAAAAAACGGGAAAATGGGGGGGAAATAGGAGAGAAGTAAGGGGGAAAGTGAGGGAAAACAGAGGGGAGATAAGGGGGAAATATGGGAAAATGGCAGGAAAATGGGGAAAAATACAGAAAATAGGGAAAAATGGAAGGGAAATGGGGAAATAAGGGAAAAGAGAAGGGAAATGGGAAATAAAAGACAGAATAGAGGAGAAAATAGGGGAAAATGAGGGCAAAAATATGGGAAAATAGGGGGGAAAATGAGGGGAATTGTAGAATAATGAGGGGGAAATAAGGGGGAAAATGAGAAAAAAATAAGAGAAAACACGGAGGGAAATGGGGGAAAAAAGGGAAGAACAAGGGGGAAAATAATAAAGAAAACAGGAGGGAAATGAGGGGAAAATAGTGGGAATAGGGGAAAACAAAGGGGGAAAATAGGGAGAAATTTGGGAGAAATGGGGGCAAAATAGGTGGGAAATGACAGAAAATAGGGGGAAAATAGTGGGGAAAATAACCAGGAAGAGAGGAAAAAAAGTGGGGAGGGAAGAAAGGTAAAATTATGGGGGAAATGGGAATTTGGGGGAGATTTTGAGGATTTGGGGATTATTTGAGGAATTTTGTGGCAGCCCCACCTGGCTCCTTGCGGGCGCGGCCCCGGCCCTTGGTCTGGGCGATGACGATTTCGGTTTCCTCCTGCGTCATCTCCGAGATCTTCTGCAGGAAAAGCTTCTCCAGAGCCTCTGCCATCAGCACTATGTCATCCCCGGGCTGCAAAACGGGGAAAAAATCAGAATTTAGGGACAAAAACCTTCCCCAGAGCCTCTGCCATCAGCACTATGGCATCCCCGGGCGGCAAAACGGGGAAAAAATCAGAATTTAGGGTAAAAAATTGGAAATTATGCAAAAAACCAGCTTCTCCAGAGCCTCTGCCATCAGCACTATGTCATCCCCGGGCTGCAAAACGGGGAAAAAATCAGAATTTAGGGTAAAAAATTGGAAATTATGCAAAAAACCAGCTTCTCCAGAGCCTCTGCCATCAGCACTATGGCATCCCCGGGCTGCAAAATGGGGGAAAAAATCAGAATTTAGGGGAAAAAATTGGAAATTATGCAAAACCAGCTTCTCCAGAGCCTCTGCCATCAGCACTACGGCATCCCCGGGCTGCAAAACGGGGAAAAAATCAGAATTTTGGGACAAAAACACCCAAGAATTAGGAGAAAATGGCCTGGAATTCTGTGAAAAAAATCAGGAATTAGAGGGGAAAACCCCCAGGAATTAGGGGAGAAAAAACCCTGGAATTTTGGGAGAAAAAACCCTGGAATTTTGGGAGAAAAAACCCAAGAATTGGGGAAAAATTTTCTCCAGAGGCTCTGCCATCAGCACTACGGCATGCCCTGGCTGCAAAACGGGGGAGAAAATCAGAATTTAGGGACAAAAGCTTTTTCCCCCCAAAATTTACATTTTTTTATCTCCAAAAATTCCCCCCAAAAATTCCCATCTTTCCCCAAGAAAATTCCCATTTTCTCCCCAAAAATTCCAATTATTTTCCGCAAAAATCCCATTTTTTCCCTGAAAGAAATTCAATTGTTTCCCCTCCAAAATGTCCCATTTTTCTCCCCAAAATTCCAATTATTTCCCACAAAAATTCCCATCTTTCCCCCCAAAATCCCCATTTTTCCCCAAAAAATTCCCGCCAAAATTCCCATTTGTAGCCCAAAAAATTCCCTTTTTTTCCCCCGAAAAATTCCCTGGTTTTTCCTGCCTGAAAAATTCCCTTTTTTTCAGAAAAAATTCGCATTTTTTCCCAAAATTTCACTTTTTTTTCCCCCAAAATTCCAATTTTTCACCCAAAAATTCCAATTATTTCCCACAAAAATTCCCATCTTTCCCCCCAAAATCCCCATTTTTCCCCAAAAAATTCCCGCCAAAATTCCCATTTGTAGCCCAAAAAATTCCCATTTTTTCCCCCGAAAAATTCCCTGGTTTTTCCTGCCTGAAAAATTCCCTTTTTTTCAGGAAAAATTCGCATTTTTTCCCAAAATTTCACTTTTTTTTCCCCCAAAATTCCAATTTTTCACCCAAAAATTCCAATTATTTCCCACAAAAATTCCCATCTTTCCCCCCAAAATCCCCATTTTTCCCCAAAAATTCCCGCCAAAATTCCCATTTGTAGCCCAAAAAATTCCCATTTTTTCCCCCTAAAAATTCCCTCCATTTTCCTGCCTGAAAAATTCCCTTTTTTTCAGGAAAAATTCGCATTTTTTCCCAAAATTTCACTTTTTTTTTCCCGTAAAATTCCAATTTTTCACCCAAAAATTCCAATTATTCCCCACAAAAATTCCCATCTTTCCCCCCAAAATCCCCATTTTTTCCCCAAAAATTCCCGCCAAAATTCCCATTTGTAGCCCAAAAAATTCCCATTTTTTTTGTCCCCCCAAATTCCCTGGTTTTTCCTGCCTGAAAAATTCCCTTTTTTTCAGAAAAAATTCGCATTTTTTCCCAAAATTTCACTTTTTTTTCCCGTAAAATTCCAATTTTTCAGCCAAAAATTCCCAATTTTTCAGCCAAAAATTCCCGCCAAAATTCCCATTTGTAGCCCAAAAAATTCCCATTTTTTCCCCCTAAAAATTCCCTCCATTTTCCTGCCTGAAAAATTCCCTTTTTTTCAGGAAAAATTCGCATTTTTTCCCAAAATTTCACTTTTTTTTCCCGTAAAATTCCAATTTTTCAGCCAAAAATTCCCAATTTTTCAGCCAAAAATTCCCAATTTTCCCCAAAATTCCCATTTTTGCCCACCTTGTTGTAGATGTAGCAGTTGGTGAACATGGTGTTGAAGTCCTGGATGCATTCCTGAGCGTTCCAGTAATAATTGTTCTCCAAACGCTTCTTAATTGTTCCCATGTCCATCGGGGTCTTAATTATTTTATAATAATCCTGGAAATCATTAATTATTTATTAATGAACCAGAAAAAAAATCATTATTTTATAATAATCTGCCAAAAGATTATTAATAATAATATTATTAATTAATAATTAATTATTAATAATAATTAATTATTGTGTAATTATATTGAAAAATTAATTAGTTATTAATAATACGGGAAAAAGTGTAATTATTTATTAGCAATCCTAATATGATCAATTTCTATATGATAATCCTTGGAAAATTAATTGTTTTATAAAAGTCCTGGAAAATAAATTAATTAATTCATAATAATCCAGGAAAAATTTTAATTATTTTATAATAATTCCAGGGGAAAAAAAGGGAATTTTGAGATTTTTAAATTATTTGTTTTTAATTCTGGGTGATCAACCCAACCTTGGGGTCACCAACCCAACCAATGGATCATCCATGGGGTCACCGACCCATCCTTGGGGTCACCGACCCATCCTTGGGGTCACCGACCCATCCTTGGGGTCACCAACCCATCCTTGGGGTCACCAACCCATCCATGGGGTCACCAACCCATCCTTGGGGTCACCAACCCAACCTTGGGGTCACCGACCCAACCTTGGGGTCACCAACCCAACCTTGGGGTCACCAACCCAACCTTGGGGTCACCGACCCAACCAATGGATCATCCATGGGGTCACCAACCCATCCTTGGGGTCACCAACCCAACCTTGGGGTCACCAACCCATCCATGGGGTCACCAACCCATCCATGGGGTCACCAACCCATCCTTGGGGTCACCAACCCAACCTTGGGGTCACCAACCCATCCATGGGGTCACCAACCCATCCATGGGGTCACCGACCCAACCTTGGGGTCACCGACCCATCCGTGGGGTCACCAACCCAACCTTGGGGTCACCGACCCAACCTTGGGGTCACCAACCCAACCTTGGGGTCCCCGACCCAACCTTGGGGTCACCAACCCATCCATGGGGTCACTGAGTCCAACCATGGGGTCACCAACCCAACCTTGGGGTCACCAACCCATCTATGGGGTCCCCGACCCAACCTTGGGGTCACCAACCCATCCATGGGGTCACTGAGTCCAACCATGGGGTCACCAACCCAACCTTGGGGTCACCAACCCAACCTTGGGGTCACCGACCCATCCATGGGGTCACCGACCCAACCTTGGGGTCATTGAGTCCAACCATGGCGTCACCAACCCAACCTTGGGGTTACCAACCCAACCAATGGATCATCCATGGGGTCACCGACCCATCCACGGGGTCACCGACCCAACCTTGGGGTCACCGACCCAGCTGTGGGATCATTCCCCAATCCCTGGTGAACCCCAACGTTCCCAGACTCCTGGAGAACCCCAATCCCTGCAGACCCCCAACCTCGTCCAGTTCCTGAAGAACCCCAACATCTCCAGCTCCTGGAGAACCCCAACATCTCCAGCTCCTGGAGAACCCCAACATCTCCAGCTCCTGGAGAACCCCAACATCTCCAGTTCCTGGAGAACCCCAACATCCCTCAATCCCTGCACCAGCCCCCAGTTCCTGGTGAACCCCAACCTTCCCCAGCCCCTGGAGAACCCCAATCTCTGGAGACCCCCAACCTTCTGCAGATCCTGGAGAAGCCCAACAGTCCCCAACTCCTGGAGAACCCCAACATCACCCAGTTCCTCCAAGATGCCCCAGTTCCTGGAGATCCCCAACCTTCTCCAGTTCCTGGAGAACCCCAACATCCTCCAACCCTGGAGAACCCCAACATTCCCCAGCTCCTCCAACATTCCCCAATCCCTGGAGACTCCCAACCTTCTCCAGCCCCTGGTGACCCTAAACCTTCTCCAGCTCCTGGAGAACCCCAACATTTCCCAGTTCCTGGAGAACCCCAACATTCTGCAATTCCTGAGGAACCCCAACATTTCCCGACCTCCGGAGAACCCCAATCCCTGAAGAACCCCAACCTTCTCCAGTTCCTGTAAAACCCCAACATCTCCCAGTCCCTGGAGAACCCCAACATTCCCCAACCTTCTCCAGCCCCTGCAGACCCCCAAACTTCTCCAGCTCCTGGAGAACCCCAACATCTCCCAGTCCCTGGAGAACCCCAACATTCCCCAACCTTCTCCAGCTCCTGGAGAACCCCAACATCTCCCAGTTCCTGAAGAACCCCAACATTCCCCAACCTTCTCCAGCCCCTGCAGACCCCCCACCTTCTCCAATCTCTGGAGAACCCCAATCCATGAAGAACCCCAACCTTCTCTAGGTTCCTGAAGAACCCAAACATCTCCCAATTCCTGGAGAACCTCAACATGCCCCAATCCCTGGAGAACCCCAATGTTCCCCAACTCCAGGAGAACCCAAACATTCCCCAGTTCCTCCAACCTTCCTCAGTCCCAGGAGAACCTCAACCTTCTCCATGCCCTGGTGCCCCCAACCTTCTCCAGCTCCTGGAGAACCCCAACCTTCTCCATGCCCTGGTGACCCCAACCTTCTCCAACTCCTGGTGACCCCAACCTTCTCCAACCCCTGGTGCCCCCACCCTTCTCCATCCCCTGGTGACCCCACCCTTCTCCAACCCCTGGTGACCCCACCCTTCTCCATGCCCTGGTGACCCCCACCCTTCTCCATGCCCTGGTGCCCCCACCCTTCTCCATGCCCTGGTGCCCCCACCCTTCTCCATGCCCTGGTGCCCCCACCCTTCTCCATCTCCTGGTGCCCCCACCCTTCTCCATCCCCTGGTGCCCCCACCCTTCTCCATGCCCTGGTGCCCCCACCCTTCTCCATCTCCTGGTGCCCCCACCCTTCTCCATCTCCTGGTGCCCCCACCCTTCTCCATGCCCTGGTGACCCCAAACCATCTCCATGCCCTGGTGCCCCCACCCTTCTCCATCTCCTGGTGCCCCCACCCTTCTCCATCTCCTGGTGCCCCCACCCTTCTCCATCTCCTGGTGCCCCCACCCTTCTCCATGCCCTGGTGCCCCCACCCTTCTCCATCCCCTGGTGCCCCCACCCTTCTCCATCTCCTGGTGCCCCCACCCTTCTCCATCTCCTGGTGCCCCCACCCTTCTCCATGCCCTGGTGACCCCAAACCATCTCCATGCCCTGGTGCCCCCACCCTTCTCCATGCCCTGGTGACCCCAAACCATCTCCATGCCCTGGTGCCCCCACCCTTCTCCATCTCCTGGTGCCCCCACCCTTCTCCATCCCCTGGTGCCCCCACCCTTCCCCATCTCCTGGTGCCCCCACCCTTCTCCATCTCCTGGTGCCCCCACCCTTCTCCATCTCCTGGTGCCCCCACCCTTCTCCATCTCCTGGTGCCCCCACCCTTCTCCATGCCCTGGTGCCCCCACCCTTCTCCATGCCCTGGTGCCCCCACCCTTCTCCATCCCCTGGTGCCCCCACCCTTCTCCATCTCCTGGTGCCCCCACCCTTCTCCATGCCCTGGTGCCCCCACCCTTCTCCATCCCCTGGTGCCCCCACCCTTCTCCATCTCCTGGTGCCCCCACCCTTCTCCATCCCCTGGTGCCCCCACCCTTCTCCATCTCCTGGTGCCCCCACCCTTCTCCATCTCCTGGTGCCCCCACCCTTCTCCATGCCCTGGTGCCCCCACCCTTCTCCATCTCCTGGTGCCCCCACCCTTCTCCATGCCCTGGTGACCCCAAACCATCTCCATGCCCTGGTGCCCCCACCCTTCTCCATCTCCTGGTGCCCCCACCCTTCTCCATCTCCTGGTGCCCCCACCCTTCTCCATCTCCTGGTGCCCCCACCCTTCTCCATCTCCTGGTGCCCCACCGTGTGAGGAGCTCACCGGGAGGTTGAGCTTGACGGCGTCCACGGGCTGCTGGAAGGGCCACGCGAACTGGTGCTTCCAGAGGGTCTTGAGGACCACCTTGAGCAGGTACTGCAGCTGGTTGGTCTGGCGCTTGGGCTTGTTGGGGTTGGAGGTCTCCGGGGGGGGCGGGTTGACCCCGACGCCGCCGGGCTGGGCCTGGCCGGGCGCCGGCGCCGCCGACGGCTGCGAGGGGTCGAGCGCGTCGGGCAGCACGGGCAGGTTCCGCAGGCGCGTGCCGGGGCCGCTCTCGGCCGCCATGGCGTTGATGCCGTTGCATTCCTCGCCCGAGACCCTGCCGAGGGACCGAGGGAGGAGACTGAGGGGTGGCACCACCCGGAGGTGGCACCAAGGGGGGGTGGGACCATCCTGAGGGACCTGAGGTGGCACCGAGAGGATTGGAACGACCCTGAGGTGGATTTGGGATCACCCTGAGGGACCTAAGGTGGCACCAAGAGGGTTTGGGACCACCCTGAAGTGGCACCAAAGAGGTGGGACCATCCTGAAGGACCTGAGGTGGCACCAAGAGGATTGGAACGACCCTGAGGTGGATTTGGGATCACCCTGAGGGACCTGAGGTGGCACCAAGAGGGTTTGGGACCACCCTGAGGTGGCACCAAAGGGGTGGGACCATCCTGAAGGACCTGAGGTGGCACCGAGAGGGTTTGGGACCAGCCTGAGGTGGCACCAAGAGGATTGGAACGACCCTGAGGTGGATTTGGGATCACCCTGAGGGACCGAAGGTGGCATCGAGAGGGTTTGGGACCAGCCTGAGGTGGCACCAAGAGGGCTGGGAGCACCCTGAGGTGGCACCAAAGGGGTGGGACCATCCTGAGGGACCGAAGGTGGCACCGAGAGGGTTTGGGACCACCCTGAGGTGGCACCAAGAGGGCTGGGACCACCCTGAGGTGGCACCAAAGGGGTGGGACCATCCTGAGGGACCTGAGGTGGCACCGAGAGGGTTTGGGACCACCCTGAGGTGGCACCAAGAGGGCTGGGACCACCCTGAGGTGGCACCAAGGAGGTGGGACCATCCTGAGGGACCTGAGGTGGATTTGGGACCACCCTGAGGTGGCACCAAGGTGGTTGGGACCACCCTAAGGTGGATTTGGAGGTTGGGATCACCCTGAGGTGGATTTGGGACCACCTTGAGGGATCTGAGGTGGCTTTGGGGGTTGGGATCACCCTGAGGTGGCACCAAGGGGTTGGGATCACCCTGAGGTGGCTTTGGGGGTTGGGATCACCCTGAGGTGGATTTGGGACCACCTTGAGGGATCTGAGGTGGCTTTGGGGGTTGGGACCACCTGGAGGTGGGTTTGGGACCACCTTGAGGGATCTGAGGTGGCTTTGGGGGTTGGGATCACCCTGAGGTGGCACCAAGGAGTTGGGACCACCCTGAGGTGGATTTGGGACCACCTTGAGGGACCTGAGGTGGCACCAAGGGGTTGGGATCACCCTGAGGTGGATTTGGGACCACCTTGAGGGACCTGAGGTGGCACCAAGGAGTTGGGACCACCTGGAGGTGGATTTGGGACCACCTTGAGGGATCTGAGGTGGCTTTGGGGGTTGGGATCACCCTGAGATGGATTTAGGGGGAGTTGGAATCAATTCCCCCCCTAAACTTTGGGGGGAAAAGACCCAAATTTGGGGAAAAGGAGCAAAAATTCAATGAAAAGAGACAGAAATTCAGGAAAAAGGGGCAGAAATTTTGGGATAAGGGACGGAAATTTTGAGAAAAAGAAAAATTCAGGAAAAAAGGGCAGAAATTTGGGGAAAAGGGAGAGAATTTTGGGGAAGAAGGGCAGATAGAGATGGGAAAAAAGACAGGAACTTGGAAAAAATGGGCAGAAATTTGGGGGAAGAAGGTGAGAATTGGGGAAAAAAGGGGCACAAATCTGTGAGAAGGGTCAGGAATTTGGGAAAATGGATTTTTACGGATTGTGGGGTTGCAGGTACCTTGTAGGATACAATCTGTGAGAAGGGTCAGGAATTTGGGAAAATGGATTTTTATAGATTGTGGGTTCCAGGTTCCTTGTAGGATACATTCTGTGAGAAGGGTCAGAAGTTTGGGAAAATGGATTTTTATGGATTGTGGGGTTGCAGTACATTCTGTGAGAAGGGTCAAGAATTTGGGAAAATGGATTTTTATGGATTGCTGGTTCCAGGTACCTTGTAGGATACAATCTGTGAGAAGGGTCAGGAATTTGGGAAAATGGATTTTTATGGATTGTGGGGTTGCAGGTACCTTGTAGGATACAATCTGTGAGAAGGGTCAGGAATTTGGGAAAATGGATTTTTATGGATTGCGGGTTGCAGGTACCTTGTAGGATACAATCTGTGAAAAGGGTCAGGAATTTGGGAAAATGGATTTTTATGGATTGTGGGTTCCAGGTACCTTGTAGGATACAATCTGTGAGAAGGGTCAGGAATTTGGGAAAATGGATTTTTATGGATTGCGGGTTGCAGGTACCTTGTAGGATACAATCTGTGAAAAGGGTCAGGAATTTGGGAAAATGGATTTTTATGGATTGTGGGTTCCAGGTACCTTGTAGGATACAATCTGTGAAAAGGGTCAGGAATTTGGGAAAATGGATTTTTATGGATTGTGGGTTCCAGGTACCTTGTAGGATACATTGCCATGGAACGGGATCCCAAATCCGCCGCGACTCAGAGCTCGCTCGGCCTGGCCATGGATCCTGCCCCGGGCACGGCGCCGCCTCTCCCGACTCTGAGGGGAAAAATCAGGAATTTCCACCCAAAATCCACAAAAGGGGAAAATTCTGATGCAAAAATAAAAATTTAGGGAAAAGAAATCCCCAAAATTTGGGGTTTTTTTCACTTTTTTCCTCCATTTTCCAGCCCCAAATTCCCATTTCCAGGAAGGATTTCTGCTCCAGATCCAAACTCTGAGGGGAAAATTCAGGAATTTCCACCCAAAATCCACAAAAGGGGAAAATTCTGATGCAAAAATAAAAATTTAGGGAAAAGAAATCCCCAAAATTTGGGGTTTTTTTCACTTTTTTCCTCCATTTTCCAGCCCCAAATCCGCATTTCCAGGAAGGATTTGTGGCACCTCCACTCCCGACTCTGAGGGGAAAATTCAGGAATTTCCACCCAAAATCCACAAAATGGGAAAATTCTGAGGGAAAAATAAAAATTTAGAGGAAAAAATCCCCAAAATTTGGGGGGTTTTCACTTTTTTCCTCCATTTTCCAGCCCCAAATTCCCATTTCCAGGAAGGATTTCTGCTCCAGATCCAAACTCTGAGGGGAAAATTCAGGAATTTCCACCCAAAATCCACAAAAGGGGAAAATTCTGATGCAAAAATAAAAATTTAGGGAGAAGAAATCCCCAAAATTTGGGGTTTTTTTCACTTTTTTCCTCCATTTTCCAGCCCCAAATATGCATTCCCAGAAAGGATTTGTGGCAACTCCACTCCCGACTCTGAGGGGAAAATTCAGGAATTTCCACCCAAAATCCACAAAATGGGAAAATTCTGATGCAAAAATAAAAATTTAGGGAAAAGAAATCCCCAAAATTTGGGGTTTTTTTCACTTTTTTCCTCCATTTTCCAGCCCCAAATTCCCATTTCCAGGAAGGATTTCTGCTCCAGATCCAAACTCTGAGGGGAAAATTCAGGAATTTCCACCCAAAATCCACAAAAGGGGAAAATTCTGATGCAAAAATAAAAATTTAGGGAAAAGAAATCCCCAAAATTTGGGGTTTTTTTCACTTTTTTCCTCCATTTTCCAGCCCCAAATCCGCATTTCCAGGAAGGATTTGTGGCACCTCCACTCCCGACTCTGAGGGGAAAATTCAGGAATTTCCACCCAAAATCCACAAAATGGGAAAATTCTGAGGGAAAAATAAAAATTTAGAGGAAAAAATCCCCAAAATTTGGGGGGTTTTCACTTTTTTCCTCCATTTTCCAGCCCCAAATTCCCATTTCCAGGAAGGATTTCTGCTCCAGATCCAAACTCTGAGGGGAAAATTCAGGAATTTCCACCCAAAATCCACAAAAGGGGAAAATTCTGATGCAAAAATAAAAATTTAGGGAAAAGAAATCCCCAAAATTTGGGGTTTTTTTCACTTTTTTCCTCCATTTTCCAGCCCCAAATCCGCATTTCCAGGAAGGATTTGTGGCACCTCCACTCCCGACTCTGAGGGGAAAATTCAGGAATTTCCACCCAAAATCCACAAAATGGGAAAATTCTGATGCAAAAATAAAAATTTAAGGAAAAAAATCCCCAAAATTTGGGGTTTTTCCACTTTTTTCCTCCACTTTTCAGCCCCAAATTCACATTTCCAGGAAGGATTTGTGGCACCTCCACTCCCGACTCTGAGGGGAAAAATCAGGAATTTCCACCCAAAATCCACAAAAGGGGAAAATTCTGAGGGAAAAATAAAAATTTAGAGGAAAAAATCCCCAAAATTTGGGGGGTTTTCACTTTTTTCCTCCATTTTCCAGCCCCAAATTCCCATTTCCAGGAAGGATTTCTGCTCCAGATCCAAACTCTGAGGGGAAAATTCAGGAATTTCCACCCAAAATCCACAAAAGGGGAAAATTCTGATGCAAAAATAAAAATTTAGGGAAAAGAAATCCCCAAAATTTGGGGTTTTTTTCACTTTTTTCCTCCATTTTCCAGCCCCAAATATGCATTCCCAGAAAGGATTTGTGGCACCTCCACTCCCGACTCTGAGGGGAAAATTCAGGAATTTCCACCCAAAATCCACAAAATGGGAAAATTCTGATGCAAAAATAAAAATTTAAGGAAAAAAATCCCCAAAATTTGGGGTTTTTCCACTTTTTTCCTCCACTTTTCAGCCCCAAATTCACATTTCCAGGAAGGATTTGTGGCACCTCCACTCCCGACTCTGAGGGGAAAAATCAGGAATTTCCACCCAAAATCCACAAAAGGGGAAAATTCTGATGCAAAAATAAAAGTTTGGGGGAAAAAACCCCAAATCTTGGGTTTTTTCCACTTTTTTCCTCCATTTTTCAGCCCCAAATCTGCATTTCCAGGAGGGATTTCTGCTCCAGATCCCAACTCTGAGGGGAAAATTCAGGAATTTCCACCCAAAATCCTGGAAATCCACCCTGGGGTTATTGGGAGCCACAAAAATCAGGAAATTTCTATGGAAAAATGAAATTTTGACACCAAAATTTGGATTTTCCCCCATTTTTCCTCCTTTTTTTCCAGCCCCGAATCTGCATTTCCACAAAGGATTTGTGGCGCCTCCACTCCAGATTCTGAGGGGAAAATTCAGGAATTTCCACCCAAAATCCTGGAAATCCACCCTGGGGTTATTGAGATCCATAACAATGGGAAAATTCTGATGGAAAAATGAGATTTTGGCACCAAAATTTGGGATTTTTCTTGGGTTTTTTTCCATTTTCCCCCCATTTTTCCAGTTCCCAGCCCCCCAAAAATGGGAGAATTCTACAGAAAAATGAGATTTTGGTACCAAAATTTGAATTTTAATATTTTTTTATTATTTTTCCAGTCCTCAACCCAAAAATTTGGGAGAATCTGACAGAAAAATGAGATTTTGGCACTAAAATTTGAGTTTTCCCCCATTTTTCTAGTTCCCAACTCAAAAAATTGGGAAGAATCCAATGGAAAAATCAGATTTTAGCAACAAAATTTGGATTTTTCCTAATTTTTCCCCATTTTTCAGCCCCCAACCCCCCCAAAAAAGAGAAGAATCCGATGGAAAAATCAGATTTTAGCACCAACATTTGGATTTTTATCTTTTTTATTTCTATTTTTCCACTTCCCAACTCCAAGAAATTGGGAGGATCCCACAGGAAAATGAGATTTTGGCACCAAAATTGGGATTTTTCCCATTTTCCCCCCGTTTTTTCCCAGAAATGCAGAAAATCTGAGCTCACCTGAGTTCCAGGTCCCTCCCAGCTGCGGCTCCTCAGCCCCGGAGCTTCATCTTCCACCTCACGCTGCAAAAAGCTCTGGAAAAAAAAAGAAATTTTATAAATTCCCAATTTCAGCCCCAAATTCCCAATTTCAGCTCCAAATTCTGAATTTTGGCCACAACATTTTCAATTCCAGGCTCAAAATTCCAATTTCTGTCCCTCAAATTCCCAATTGCGGCCCTAAAATTTTCAAGTTCCGTCTTAAAAGTCTCAATTCTGGCCTCAAAATTTGCAATTCCCACCCCAAAATTCCAAAATTTTTAATGCCAGCACCAAAATTCCCAATTCCATCCCAAAATTCTCCCTAAAAATGCCTCAAAATTCCAAATTCCAGCCCCAAATTCCCAATTCCGGCCTCAAAAAAATCAATTTCGGTCCCCAAATTCCAAATTTCGGCCCTCAAATCCCAATTCTGTCCCAAAAAATTCCCAATTTCAGCTTCAACATCTCCAATTTCACCCCAAAATTCTCAATTCCAGAATCCAAAATCCCCAATTTTACAATTTTAGCCCCAAAATTCCCAATTCCAGCATCCAAAATTCTGAATTTCAGAATGCAAAATTCCCAATTCCAGCCCCAAATTCCCAATTCCAGCCCCAAATTCCCAATTCCAGCCCCAAATTCCCAATTCCAGCCCCAAATTCCCAATTCCGGCCCCAAGTCCAAGCCCAGGGATGGCAAAAAAGGAGAAAATTCCCCAAATCCGACTTCAGAAATCCAAAATTCCCAAATTTCCCCAAATGCAGGAATTTTCCCCTGGAATTACCCAAATTTTCAGCCAATCCCAGAATTTGGGATTAAAATTCCCATTTTTTCCTCCAGCTCCTTAAAAAAACCCCAAATTTTAGGAATTATCCTAAAAAACCCCAAAATTTGGGAATTAAATCGTTAAATAACTCCAAAATTTTGGTAATTAAATCCTTAAATGACCCCAAAATTTTGGGGATGATGCTCAAACTTTGGGATTGATTCTAAAAAAAACCAAAAATTTGGGAATAATCCTTGAATGACCCCAAATGTTGGGAATTTATCCTCAAATAACCCCAAATTTTGGGAATTGAGGCTCAAAAATCCCAAAATTTTGACAGAAAATCCCCAAACAGCCCCAAAATTCCACAAGTGATGCTCAAACAGCCCCAAACACTGGGAAAGAATCCCAAAATTGCCCCCAAAATTCAGAATATTCCCCCAAATCCCCCAAACCTTGGAAAACAATCCCAATAATCCCTCAAACTTTGGGAAATAAACCTAAAATCGCCCCCAAAATTCAGAAAATGACCCCAAGATCCCCCAAACTTTGGGAAATAAACCTGAAATCACCCCAAAATTCAGAAAACGACCCCAAAATCACCCCCAAAATTCAGAATATTCCCCCAAATCCCCCAAACTTTGGGGAAGAATCTCCAAAACTTTGAGAAATGTTCCCAAAACTTTGGAAAATGATCCCAAATTCACCAAACTTTGGGAAACAATCCCCAAAATCCCTCAAACTTTGGGAAAGAATCCTAAAATCACCCCCAAAATTCAGAAAATGACCCCAAAATCCCCCAAACTTTGGGAAATAAACCTGAAATCACCCCCAAAATTCAGAAAATGACCCCAAAATCACCCCCAAAATTCAGAATATTCCCCCAAATCCCCCGAACTTTGGGAAATAAACCTAAAATCACCCCCAAAATTCAGAATATTCCCCCAAATCCCCCGAACTTTGGGAGATGCTGCCCCAAACCCCAAAGCTCCCCAAACCCCAAGGCTCAGCCGCAGCCCAGGCTCATTAAGGGTTAATTAGCAGCTCATTAAGGGTTAATTAGCAGCTCATTAAGGGTTAATTAGCAGCTCATTAACGTCGGGTTCACCCAGCCCCAGGGAATTCCCTCAGGCTCCCAATTCCCAGCCCAAAACATCCAGAAATTCCCTCAGGGTGGAAATTCCAACACCAAAACCTCAGGAACTCCCTCAGGTTCCCAATTCCCAGCCCAAAACCTCTGATATTCCTTCAGATCCCAAATTTCCATCCCAAAACATCCAGAAATTCCCTCAGGCTGGAAATTCCCATCCCAAAACCTCAGGAATTCTCTCAGGCTCCCAATTCCCAACCTTAAAACCTTGGAAATTCCTTCAGATTCCAAATTCCCAGCCCAAAATATCCAGAAATTCCCTCAGGCTGGAAATTCCAACCCCAAAACCTTGGGAATTCTTTTAGGTTCCCAATTCCCAGCCCAAAACTTTGGGAATTCCCTCAGGCTGGAAATTCCAACCCTAAAACCTCAGCAATTCCCTCAGGCTGGAAATTCCAATGCCAAAATCTTGGGAATTCCCTCAGGTTCCCAATTCCCATCCTAAAATATCTGAAATTCCTTCATATTCCAAATTCCCAGCCCAAAACATCCAGGAGTTCCCTCAGGTTCCAAATTCCCAGCCCAAAATATCCCAAAATCCCTTCAGGGTGGAAATTCCAACCCCACAACCTCAGAAACTCCTTCAGATTCCCAATTCCAACCCAAAACCTCGGGAATTCCCTCAGGTTCCAAATTCCCACGTCAAAACCTTGGGAATTCCTCCAGATTCCCAATTCCCATCCTAAAACATCCAGGAATTCCCTCAGGCTGCAAATTCCCATCCCAAAATATCCAGGAATTTCTTCAGAGTCCCAATTCCCACCCCTAAAACCTCAGGAATTCCCTCAGATTCCAAATTCCCACCTCAAAACTTCAGGAATTCCCTCAAGCTGGAAATTCCCACCCCAAAATATCCACAGATTCCCTCAGGTTCCCAATTCCCACCCCAAAATATCCAGGAATTCCCTCAGGTTCCCAATTCCCACCCCAAAATATCCACAAATCCCCTCAGGTTCCCAATTCCCACCCCAAAATATCCACAAATCCCCTCAGGTTCCCAATTCCCACCCCAAAATATCCACAAATTCCCTCAGGTTTTCAATTTCCACCCCAAAACATCCAAAAATTCCCTCAGGTTCCCAATTTCCATCCCAAAATATCCACAAATCCCCTCAGGTTCCCAATTTCCATCCCAAAACCTCAGCAATTCCCTCAGGATGGGAACTCCAACCCCAAAACATTGGGAATTCTTTTAGGCTCCCAAATCCCATCCCAAAACTTTGGGAATTCCCTCAGGCTGGAAATTCCCAGCCCAAAACCTTGGGAATTCCCTCAGGTTCCAAATTCCAATCCTAAAACATTCAGGAACTCCCTCAGGCTCCCAACTCCCATCCCAAAATATCCAGAAATTCCTTCAGGCTGGAAATTCCAACCCCAAGACCTTGGGAATTCCCTCAGGCTGGAAATTTCCAGCCCAAAACCTCAGGAATTCCCTCAGGTTCTCAATTTCCATCCCCAAAAAACCTGGGAATTCCCTCAGGCTGGAAATTCCAACCTGAAAACCTCAGGAAATCTCCCAGGCTCCCAATTCCCATCCCAAAACCATCTCGGAATTCCCTCAGATTGCAAATTCCCAGCCCAAAACTTTGGGAATTCCCTCAGGCTGGAAATTCCAACCCTAAAACCTCAGGAATTCCCTCAGGCTGGAATTTCCAACTCTAAAAACTCAGGAATTTCCTCAGGCTGGAATTTCCAACCCTAAAACCTCAGGAATTCCCTCAGGCTGGAAATTCCAACCCTAAAACCTCAGGAATTCCCTCAGGCTGGAAATTCCAACCCTAAAACCTCAGGAATTCCCTCAGGCTGGAAATTCCAACCCTAAAACCTCAGGAATTCCCTCAGGCTGGAAATTCCCATGCCAAAATCTCGGGAATTCCCTCAGGTTCCCAATTCCCATCCTAAAATATCTGAAATTCCTTCAGGCTGGAAATTCCTACCCCAGGACCTTGGGAATTCCCTCGGGTTGTCAACTCCTATTCCAAAACTCTGGGAATTCCTTCAGGTTCCAGATTCCAACCCCCAAATATCCAGGAATTCCCTCAGGCTCCCAATTCCCAAAACTTAGGAAACGCCCTCAAGCAGGAAATTCCTACACCAAAACACCCAGGAACTGCCTCAGATTCCAAATTTCCATCCCAAAATACCCAGGAATTCCCTGAGGCTGAAATTCCAACCCCAAAATATCCAGGACTTCCCTCAGGCTGCAAATTCCCATCCCAAAACCTCAGGAATTCCCTCAGGTTCCAAATTCCCAACACAAAAAACCTGGGAATTCCCTCGGGCTGGAAATTCCCATCCCAAAACATCCAGGAATTCCCTCAGATCCCAATTCCCATTTGAAAAACAAAAAAGTTCCCTCAGGGTCCCCAAAATCCCTGAGACACCCTCAGGCCCCCAATTCCTACCCAAATAAACCCAGGAATTCCTTCATGTTCCTAATTCTGATCCCAAAACATCCAGGAATTCCCTCAGGCCCCCAATTCCCGTTCCAAAACACTCAGGAATGATTTCAGTGACTCCCTGTCACCCCAAAACATCGAGGAATTCCTTCAGTGTTCCATCCCCACCCCAAAACACCCAGAAATTCCCTCAGAGTTCCATTCCCACCCCAAATAAACCAGGAATTCCCTCAGGCTCCCAATTCCCATCCTAAAACATCCAGGAATATTTACAGTGACTCTCTGTGACCCCAAAACATTCAGGAATTCCCTCAATGTTCACTCCTCATCCCAAATAAACCAGGAATTCCCTCGGTGTCCCATTCCCACCCCAAATAAACCAGGAATTCCCTCAGAGTTCCATCCCCACCCCAAATAAACCAGGAATTCCCTCAGAGTCCCATTCCCACCCCAAATAAACCAGGAATTCCCTCAGAGTCCCATTCCCACCCCAAATAAACCAGGAATTCCCTCAGAGTCCCATCCCCACCCCAAATAAACCAGCAATTCCCTCAAGTATCCCCTTCCCATCCTATAAAACCCAGGAACTCGCTCAGTGTTCCATTCCCATCCTGTAAAACCCAAGAATTCCCCCAGGCTTCCCAAAATCCCTGAGACACCCCCAGGCTCCCGAGTCCTACTCCAAAAATCCTGGGAATTCCCTCAGTGTCCCATTCCCACCCCAAAACATCCGAGAAATCCCTCAGTGCTCCATTGCCATCCTGTAAAACCCAGGAATTCCCTCAGAGTTCACTCCTTATGCCGAAACACCCAGCAATGCCCTCAGCAGCTCATTCACGTCCTAAAACAATCAGGAATCCCTCAGGGTCCCATTCCCACCCCAAAGCATCCATGAATTCTCCCAGAGTTCACTCCTCACCCCAAAACATCCAGGAATTCCCTCAGTGTTCACTTCTCATCCCAAAAATCCCGGGAATTCCCTCAGTGGTCCATTCCCATCCCAAAACACCCAGGAATTCCCTCAGTGGTTCATTCCCATCCCAAAACATCCAGGAATTCCCTCAGTGGTCCATTCCCATCCCAAAACACCCAGGAATTCCCTCAGTGGTTCATTCCCATCCCAAAACACCCAGCAACCCGCTCAGAGTTCACTCCTCATCCCAAAGCATCCATGAATCCCCTCAGGGTTCTCTCTTCATCCCAAAATATCCAGGAATTCCCCCAGTGACCCCTTCCCACCCCAAAAAAACCTAACAATTCCCTCAGCATTCACTCCTTGTCCCAAACCATCCAGGAATTCCCTCACTGGTCACTCTTCATATTAAAAATACCAATAACTCCCTCAGTGTCCTCTTCCCGCCCCAAAATTAAGGAATTTCCTCAGTGTTCCACTCCCAGCCCAAACCATCCAGGAGTTCCCTCAGTGTCCCATTCCCATCCTGTAAAACTCAGCAATTCCCTCAGTGCCTCATTTCCACCCCAAAACATCCAGGATTTTCCTCAGGCTCCCAATTCCCACCCCAAAGCACCCACGAATTGCCTCAGCGTTCCATTCCCATCCCCCAAATAACCAGGAATTCCCTCAGTGTTCTGCTCCCATCCCAAAAATTCTGAGAATCCTCTCAGTGTCCCATCCCCATCCCACAAAATCCAGCAATTCCCTCAGTGTTCACTCCTCACCCCAAAATACCCAGGAATTCCCTCAGTGTTCACTCCTCACCCCAAAATACCCAGGAATTCCCTCAGTGTTCACTCCTCACCCCAAAATATCCAGGAATTTCTCCAGTACCCCATTCCCATGCTACAAAAACAGTGAATTCCCTCAGTGTCCCATTCCCACCCCAAAACATCCAGGAATTCCACCAGTGTTCTCTCTTCACCCCAAACACCCAGCAACCCCCTCAGAGCTCACTCCTCATCCCAAAACATCCATGAATCCCCTCAGGGTTCCCTCTTCATCCCAAAATATCCAGGAATTCCCTCAGTGTCCCATTCCCACCCCAAAACATCCAGGAATCCCCTCAGTGTTTGAATCCCACCCTAAAACATCCAGGAATTCCCTCAGTGTCCCATTCCCATCCTAGAAAACCAGGAATTCCCTCAGTGTTCCCTTCCCAATCCAAAAACCCCGAGAATTCCCTCAGTGTCACATTCCCTTCTTAGAGAAACTGTGAATTCCCTCAGTGTCCCATTCCCACCCTAAAACATCCAGGAATTCCCTCAGAGTTCACTGCTCATCCCAAATAAAACAGGAATTCCCTCAGAGTTCACTGCTCATCCCAAATAAAACAGGAATTCCCTCAGAGTTCACTCCTCACCCCAAATAAAACAGGAATTCTCTCAGAGTTCACTCCTCATCCCAAATAAAACAGGAATTCTCTCAGAGTTCACTCCTCACCCCAAATAAAACAGGAATTCTCTCAGAGTTCACTCCTCACCCCAAATAAAACAGGAATTCTCTCAGAGTTCACTCCTCATCCCAAAAAAACCAAGAACCCCCTCAGTGTTCACTCCTCCTGCCAATAAAACATCCAGAAATTCTCACAGTGCCCTTCCCACATCAAAACCTCAGCAACCCCCTCAGTGCTCCATTCCCACCCCAAACCATCCAGGAATTCCCTCCCCATTCACTTCTTGTCCCAAAACCACCAGGAATTCTCTCAGTGTTCACTCCTCATCCCAAAACAGCCAGCAATTCCCTCAGAGTCCCATTCCCACCCCAAAACACTCAGAAATTCCCTCAGGCTCCCGACTGCCATCCTAAAACATCCAGGAATATTTACACTGACTCCCCTGTCACCCCAAAACTTTCAGGAATTCCCTCAGTGTTCCATTCCCACCCTATAAAACTGGGAATTCCCTCAGTGTTGCCTCCTCATTGCAAAACATCCAAGAATTCTCTCAGTGTTCAATTCCCACCCCAAAACATCCAGGACTTCCCTCAGCATTCCATTCACATCCCAAAAATCCTGACAATTCCCTCAGTGTCCCCTTCCCATCCCACATAAAGCAGAGACTCCCTCAGGCTCCCAATTCCCATCCCAAACCATCCAGCAATACCCTCAGAGTTTCACTTCTCATCCCAAAACCTCCAGGAATTCCTGCACTGCTCCATCCCCACCCCAACATGCAGCAATTCCCTCAGGCTCCCACTCCCATCCTACAAAACCCAGGAACTCCCTCAGTGATCCATTCCCATCCCAAAACACTCAAAAATACTTTCACCCCTTCCCATGCCAAAGCATCCAGGAATTCCCTCAGGCTCCCAAGTGCCACCCCAAAACAACCAGCAGTTCCCTCAGTGCCCCATTCCTACCCCAAAACAACGAGGAATCCCTTCAGTATCCCGTTCCCATCCCACAAAACCCAGGAACTCCCTCAGTGATGCATTCCCACGCTGTAAAACCCAAAACTCCCTCAGTGTCCCAATTCCCACCACAAAACATCCAGGATTTCCCTCAGCGTTCACTCTTCATCCCAAATAAACCATGAATTCCCTCAGTGTTCCATTCCCACCCCAGAACTTCTGGGAATTCCCTCAGTGTTCCATTCCCACCCCAAAACAATGGGAATTTCCTCAGTGTTCACTCCTCGTCCCAAATAAACCATGAATTCCCTCAGTGTTCCATTCCCACCCCAAAACTTCTGGGAATTCCTTCAGTGTTCCATTCTCACCCCCCAAAAAATGGGAATTTCCTCAGTGTTCACTCCTCATCCCAAATAAACAATGAATTCCCTCAGTGTCCCCTTCCCATCCCAAACCATCCAGGAATTCCCTCGGGCTCCCAATTCCCATTCCAAAACACTCAGGATCACTTTCAGGGACTCCCTGTTACCCCAAAACACTGAGGAATTCCCTCAGCATTCACTCTTCACTCCTCATCCCAAAACATCCAACAATTCCCTCAGTGATCCTTTGCATCCCAAAAATCCCAAATTTCCCTCAGCGTTCACTCCTCATCCCACACAAACCAGGAATTCCCTTGCTACCCAAAAACATCCAGGAACACCCTCAGAGTTTCACTCCCCATCCCAAAACATCCAGCAATTCCCTCAGAGTCCCATCCCCATCCCAAAACAAACGAGAATTCCCTCAGGCGCCAAATTCCAACCCCAAAATCCCTGAGACACCCCCGGGCTCCGAATTCCTACTGCAAAACATGTGGGAATTCCCTCAGTGTCCCATCCCCATCCCAAATAAACTGGGAATTCCCTCAGAGTTCACTCCTCATCCCAAAATATCCAGGAACTCCCTCAGTGTCCCATTGCCATCCTATAAAACCCAGGAATTCCCTCAGAGTTCACTCCTCATCCCAAATAAACCATGAATCCCTTCAGCGTCCTCTTCCCACCCCAAAACTTCCAGGATTTCCCTCAGCGTTCACTCCTCATCTCAAAACATCCATGAATGCCCTCAGTGTCCCATTCCCATCAAAAAACATCCGTGAATCCCCTCAGTGTCCCATTCCTATCCCAAAAATCCTCTCAGTGTCCCACTCCCACCCCAAAACATCCAAGAATTCCCTCAGTGTCTCACTCCCACCCCAAAACATGCAAGAATTCCCTCAGTGTCCCATTCCCATCCCAAAAATCCTCTCAGTGTCCCGTTCCTACCCCGAGCTCCCGATGTCTCCCCTCAGGCCCCGGTGTCCCCTCAAATTCCCGGTATCCCCCTCAGGTCCCGGTATCCTCCCTCATGCCCCGGCGTCCCCCCAAACTCCGGGTGTCCCCTCACGTCCCGGTGTCCCCCGGTGTCCCCCCGGTGCTCCCCGCGCTCCCCTCAGGCCCCGCCGCGCTCCCAGCTCCGAGCGCTCCAACGTCACCGCTCCCCACACCCGCCCCAAACCGCGGCAATTCCGCAAAACAGCCCCGGGAACGCTCCAAACCGGCCCGGGAGAAGCCGCAGGGCCGTGGCCGCCGAGTCCCCTCCGCCCCGGGCCGCCCTCAGCGCGTCCTCCCCTCACGGAGCGGGCGGGGGCGGCCCCGCGGGGCGGGAGCGGCCTGGGCCTAACGGGGGCGGGCTGGGCCTAACGGGGGCGGGCTCGCTCCGCCGCAGCGGCGCTGCCGCGCCCGGTCCCGCCCGGCGTGGCGGGCGCTGCCGGCGCCGTCCCGGGGCTCACTCACCGCGGGCCGGGCCGGGCCGGGCCGGCGCTGCCGCCGCGCAGGAGCCGCCGCCGCTTCCTCCCGGTCCGCGACAAAATGGCGGCGGCAGGAAGTGCCCCCCGCGCGCCGGCCCCGCCCCGCGCTACGCCAACGGCGTAACGCCGCGCAGGGCAGCTCGTACGCAAACGGCGTAAGGCGGCGCTGAACGGCGCCTACGCAAACGGCGTAGCGCGGCCCCGCCCGCCCCGCCCCGCGCCCTACGCAAACGGCGTAACCCCGGCGGCGTAGGGCGGAGGGCGCTCCGCCACGACCCCAGCGACCCCCGGAGCCCCCGCACCGCCCCGTGAGGGCGGACAGGCCGCGGATCGCCCGCCGGGCGCACCGAGAGGCGGCGGAGAGAGCGGCAGGCACGGCAGAGCGGGAAGCGCGCCCGGCGCTTGCGCCAGCGGCGCCCCCGCCTTTACGGCGTTGGCGCAGCGGCGGAGCCCGCGCCGCAGCCTACGCCGTTGGCGTAGCCGCCCTGACGCAGCGGCCGCATTACGCAATGCGGGTTACGCCGGCGGGGCGACGTAAGCGGCGTTGGTGAATCGCGGCACCCCCATGAAGCCCACCCGGTGTCCCCGCTCCGTCCTCCCGCTTCCCCCTCAGCGCCGCCGCCTCCCCCGGCCCGGCCCGGCCCGGCCCTCCCGGCGCTCCCGCCGCGGCCCCGCTCTTACCTGAGGGGGGCCGGGCCGGGCCGGGCCGGGCTGAGCCCTCCCGGCGGGCCGGGGGCGGCGGCGGGGGCGGAGGAGGAGGAGGAGGGAGGGGAGGGGGCGGGGGGGCCGCGGGCACCGAGGGGCAGCGGGTCCGGCAGCGGCGCCGCACTGACCTCACCGCGCTGCGCGTGACGTCACGGCGCAACCGGGACACGCCCACCGCCGCCGGCCCCGCCGCGTGACGTCACGGGAGGGAACGGAAGGGGGGGAACCGGGAGGGGACACCGGGAATTGGGGGGGGGGGGGGGGGGGGAGGGGACACCGGGAGGGGACGAGGGGGAGGGGGAGGGGGGAGGGGACACCGGGAGGGGGAGGGGACAGCGGGGGGGGGCACTGGGAATTGGGGGGAGGGGGCACCGGGGGGATTTGGGGACATTTTGGGGGTCCTGCGGGGGCGTCCCGGGGGATCTTTGGGGACATATTGGGGTCCCAGGGACAATTTGGGGGTCCTGGGTGACACCAGAGGCGTTTGGGGACATTTTGGGGGTCCCCTGGTGACAATTTGGGGACATTTTGGGGGTCCTGGGAGGGACATCGGGGGGACTGACAAGGGGGGGGGTCTCCAGGGCGTCCTTGGGGACATTTTGGGGTCCCTGGGGATGTTTTGGGGGGTCCTGGGGGACTTTGGGGGCACCAGGGGGGTCTTGGGGGACACTTTGGGGACCATAAATTTCGGGGGGAGGGATCCCTGGGGACACGTTGGGGGTCGTGGGGACGTTTTGGGGACATTTTAGGGGGTCCTGAGGGACACCAGGGGGGTTTGGGGACACCGGGGGGGCCCTTGGGGACATTTTGGGGGTCCTGCGGGGGGGTCCCGGGGGGTCTTTGGGGACATATTGGGGTCCCAGGGACAATTTGGGGGTCTTGGGGGACACTTTGGGGACCATAAATTTGGGGGGGGGGGATCCCTGGGGACACGTTGGGGGTCGTGGGGATGTTTGGGGACATTTTAGGGGGTCCTGAGGGACACCAGGGGGGTTTGGGGACACCGGGGGGGATCCTGGGGACAATTTGGGGACATTTTAGGGGGTCCTGAGGGGCACCAGGGGTTCCCTGGGGACATTTTGGGGGATCCTGTGGACACGAGGGGACTTTGGGGACACTTTGGGGGTCCCTGGTGAAAATCTGGGGACACTTGAGGGGTCCTGGGGACATTTTGGGGACACTTGGGGTGGATTTTGGGGCTCCCAGGGACACTTTGGGGACACCTTGGGGGTTTTGGGGACATTTTGGGGGTCTTGGGGACACTTGGGGTGGATTTTGGGGCTCCCAGGGACACTTTGGGGACATCTGGGGGGTCCTGGTGACAAATTTGGCGACATTTGGGGGGTTTTAGGCACAAATTGGGGACATTTTGGGGGGTCCCAGGGACATTTTGGGGACACTTTGGGGGTCTTAGGGACATTTTTGGGGGGGATTTTGAGGGTCCCAGAGACATTTTGGGGACATTTTGGGGATCCTGGGGACGTTTTGGGGACACTTTGAGGGGATTTTGGGAGAATTTTGGGGGTCCCAGGAACAATTTGGAGGATTTTGAGATCATTTTGGGGGTCCCAAGGACATTTTGGGGACATTTGGGGGGGTATTGGGACAATTTAGGGACATTTTGGGGTCCCCGTCCCATCTCCCCCCAGGAAATTCCAATTCCAGAAAAATTGGGGCTCAATTTGAAGAAAAATCCCCCAAAATTCCCAATTTTTGGGGAATTCCCATCAATTTTGGGGGTGAAAAAAGGAGATTTTAGTTAAACCAAAAATCAGGGATTTATTTAAAATCCCAGCTCTGAATTCCAAAGAATTCCTGGATTTTTTGGGGGAATTTCTTAGGGAAAAAATGATGAAAATCACAGGGTTGGAACATCAAATTCTGCTAAAAAAGGGAAATTTTGGGGGTAAAAAAATTCATTAATTTCTCCCCAAAAATCCCCCTTGGAATGGGAATTCCCAAATCCTCCCTGGGAATGAAAAAAATAAAAATTAAAGGCAAAAAATTCCAATTTTTGGGAATAAAAATCTTCTCCAACATTGAGGAATTTTGGGGAAAAAATGAAAAAAATCGTCAGGAATTTTTCCAAACTTCCAACTTTTTATTTTTCCCATTTTTGGGTCTTTGTTTTGCTATAAATTGCCTCAAATCCCAGCAGAGAATTCCTCGGGAATGGGCAAATTCAGGAATTTTTCCTCTTTTGTGGCTTCTTCATCCTGGAAAAGGAGAAAAAAAAATCAGGAATGGGAGAAAAAAAAAAGAGAAAAAATTTAAATTTTAATGAATTTTCCAAGAATTCTCCCCAAAATTCCAATTCCAGTTGGAAATTCTGGAAAAATCCAAATTTTTGATGGAATCCTCACCTGGAATTCTCAGGGCTCTTCCAAGGATTTTTCCTCCTCCTTTTCCGGGGTTTTTTCCTCTTTTTCTGGAATTTTTTCTGGATTTTTTTCCTCCTTTTCCTCCTCAGTTTGGTTTTTGGGGGAAATCCCAAATTCCTGGGATTTTGGGGGATTTTCCTCGGAGTTTTTGGGATTTTCTTGGGAATTTTGGGGATTTTCTTGGGGATTTTCCTGGGAATTTTTGGGATTTTCTTGGGGATTTTCTTGGGAATTTTCCTGGGGATTTTGGGGATTTTCTTGGGGATTTTTGGGATTTTCTTGGGGGTTTTCCTGGGAATTTTGGGGAATTTCGGGCTCCTCCAGGAACGGGGGAACCAGGAGGGGCCCGGGGGCCGTGAGGAATTCCTGGGCTTTGGGGCCGTCCGAGGGAATTTGGGAATTTTCCGGGGATTTTCCCGAAATTTCCGCGGCTTTGGGGCCGTCCTGGGGCTCCTCCGTGAAGGGATCTTCACCCTGCAGGGGGAAAATAATGGGGAAAATCGGGGGGAAATCGGGAATTTTGGGGGGAATTGGGAATTTGGGGGGAAAAAAATGAAAATTAGCGAAAATCGGGGAGGAAATCAGGGAAATTTGGGGGAAAAAAATCTATGGAAAATTGGGGGAAAAACAATGGAAATTTGGGGGGAAATGGGGGTAAAAAAGGGAAAATTGGGAGGAAAACCATTGAAATTGGGGGGGGAAAACAGGGGAATTTGGGGGAAAATGGGGGTAAGAAAGGGAAAATTGGGAGGGAAAATAATGGAAATTTGGGGGGGAACAAGGGAAATTGGGGGGGAAAATATTGAAAATTTGGGGGAAAAAAGGGGAAAAATAGGGGAAAAACCATGGAAATCTGGGGGGAAAAGGGGAAAATTGGGAGGAAAAAGGGGATTTTGGGGAAAAATGGGGGGAAAAGGGAAAAATGGGGGGAGAAACATTGAAATTTGGGGGGGAAACAGGGAAATTTGGAAGAAAAAAACTGGAAAATAGGGGAGAAACAGAAAAAACTGGCAGGGAAAAAAAAACATGGAAAAATGGGGAAAAACCCATTGAAAATTGGGGGAAAAACCATGGAAAATTGAGGGGGGAAAACCCCATTGAAAATTTGGGGAAAAAGGGAAAATCGGGGTGAAAAAAATGGGAAATTTGAGTGAAACCAGGGGAAATTGAGGGAGAAAATGAAAAACTGGGAATACTGGGAATACTGGTGTGGGATACTGGGAATTGCTGGGGCACTGGGAATAAATGGGATACTGGGAATGAGCGGGATACTGGGAATGACTGGGATACTGGGAATAAATGGGATACGGGGAATGACTGGGATACTGGGAATAAATGGGAATGACTGGGACACTGGGAATGACTGGGACACTGGGAATGACTGGGACACTGGGAATAAATGGGATACTGGGAATGACTGGGAATGACTGGGATACTGGGAATGACTGGGAATGACTGGGATACTGGGAATAAATGGGATACTGGGAATGACTGGGAATGACTGGGACACTGGGAATGACTGGGAATGACTGGGATACTGGGAATAAATGGGATACTGGGAATGACTGGGAATGACTGGGACACTGGGAATGACTGGGAATGACTGGGAATGACTGGGACACTGGGAATGACTGGGAATGACTGGGATACTGGGAATAAATGGGATACTGGGAATGACTGGGAATGACTGGGACACCGGGAATGACTGGGATACTGGGAATGACTGGGACACTGGGAATGGGATACTGGGAATAAATGGGATACTGGGAATGACTGGGAATGACTGGGATCATGGGAATGACTGGGACACTGGGAATGACTGGGACACTGGGAATGGGATACTGGGAATGGGATACTGGGAATGGGATACCGGGAATGACTGGGATACCGGGAATGACTGGGACACTGGGAATGACTGGAATGACTGGGAATGACTGGGATACTGGGAATAACTGGGATACTGGGAATTACTGGGACACTGGGAATGAGTGGGATACTGGGAATGACTGGGACACTGGGAATAACTGGGATACTGGGAATGACTGGGACGCTGGGAATGGGACACTGGGAATGACTGGGACACTGGGAATGGGATACTGGGAATGACTGGGATACGGGGAATGACTGGGACACTGGGAATGGGATACTGGGAATGACTGGGATACTGGGAATGGCTGGGATACTGGGAATGACTGGGATATGGGGAATGACACCTCTGGGACAAGGAGAATTATTGGGAAAGTGGGAATTACCAGTGGAAAGGGGTTATTGGGAATTACGGGGAATTACTGGGATGAGAGGAATTACTGGGATAGTGGAATTAGATGGGAAAATGGGAATACTGGGAATTACTGAGAATAACTGGGAAAATGGGAACGATCCCATCCCAAACTGGGATAATGGGAACGATCCCATCCCAAACTGGGATACTGGGAACGACCCCATCCCAAACTGGGAACGATCCCATCCCAAACTGGGATACTGGGAACGACCCCATCCCAAACTGGGAACGATCCCATCTCAAACTGGGATACTGGGAACGATCCCATCCCAAACTGGGAAAATGGGAACGATCCCATCCCAAACTGGGATACTGGGAACGATCCCATCCCAAACTGAGAAAATGGGAACGACCCCATCCCAAACTGGGAAAATGGGAACGACCCCATCCCAAACTGGGAACAATCCCATCCCAAACTGGGATACTGGGAACGATCCCATCCCAAACTGGGAATGATCCCATCCCAAACTGGGATACTGGGAACGATCCCATCCCACACAGTCAGTTCCAGGCCCAATGTCCCTGCTTTTCCTGGGCTCCAAAATCCCATTTTTTTGGCTCCAAGTCCCTGCTTTTCCCAGGATCCAAAGTCTCTTCTCTTGGGATCCAAATTCCATCTTTTCAGAATCCAAAATCCCTTCTTTTCCTGGGATCCAAATTCCCTTTTCCCCACAATCCAACGTCCCTTTTTCTTGGGATCCAAATCCCATTTTCCCCTGGACCCGAGGTCCGTCCTCCCAGGATCCAAACTCTTTTTTCCTTGGACTCCAAAGTCTCTTTTTCCCAGGATCCAACGTTCCTTTTCTTGGGATCCAAAAACCATTTTTGGCATCCAAGGTCCCTTCTATTCCTGGGATCCCAATCCCATTTTTGGGATCCAAAATCCCTTTTTTCTTTTCCTGGGATCCAAACCCCATTTTCCCAGGACTCCAGGTTCCCTTTTCCCAGGATCCAAACTCCCTTTTCCTTGGACTCCAAAGTCCCATTTTTTGGGATCCAAAGTCCCTTCTTTTCCTGGGATCCGCCATCCCTCTTCTTGGGATCGTTCTTTGGGGATCCAAACCCCGTTTTTCCCCGCATCCAACATCGCTTCTTTTCCTGGGATCCAAAGTCCTTTTTTTTGGGGATCCAAATCCCTTTTTGCCCAGGACTCCAGGTCCATCTTCCTGGGATCCAAAGTCCTTTTTTTGGGGTCCAAATCCCATTTTTTCCTGGCACTCAAATCCCATTTTCCCCAGGACTCAACGTCCTTTCTCTCCCAGGGCTCCAGGTCCCTTTGCCCAGGATCCAAGACGTCTTTTCTTTGGGATCCAAATCCCATTTTTTCCCTGGGCCTGAGCTCCGTCTTCCTGGGATCCAAAATCCCTTTTTCCAGGATTTAAGGTCACTTTTCCCGGGACCCAAAGTCCCTTTTTTTGGGGTCCAAATCCCATTTTCCCCAGGACCAACGTACCTTCTTTTCCCAGGATCCAGTGTCCCTTTACCTTGGAATCCAATGTTCTTCTTCTTAGCATCCAAATCCCATTTTTTGGGATCCAAATCCCTTTCTTTTGGGATCCAAATCCCTTTCTTTTGGGATCCAAATCCCATTTCTTTTGGGATCCAAATCCCATTTTCTGGGATCCAAATCCCATTTCTTTTGGGATCCAAATCCCTTTCTTTTGGGATCCAAAGTCCTTTTTCCTTGGACTCCAAAATCCCATTTTTTTGGGATCCAAATCTCTTTTTTGGGATCCAAATCCCGTTTTTCCCACGGATCCAACGTACCTTCTTTTCCCAGGATCCAGTGTCCCTTTACCTTGGAATCCAATGTTTTTCTTCTTAGCATCCAAATCCCATTTTTTTGGGATCCAAATCCCATTTTTTGGGATCCAAATCCCTTTCTTTTGGGATCCAAATCCCATTTTTTGGGATCCAAATCCCTTTCTTTTGGAATCCAAATCCCATTTCTTTTGGGATCCAAATCCCTTTCTTTTGGGATCCAAAGTCCTTTTTCCTTGGACTCCAAAATCCCATTTTTTGGGATCCAAATCTCTTTTTTGGGATCCAAATCCCGTTTTTCCCACGGATCCAACGTACCTTCTTTTCCCAGGATCCAGTGTCCCTTTACCTTGGAATCCAATGTTTTTCTTCTTAGCATCCAAATCCCATTTTTTTGGGATCCAAATCCCATTTTTTGGGATCCAAATCCCTTTCTTTTGGGATCCAAATCCCATTTTTTGGGATCCAAATCCCATTTTTTGGGATCCAAATCCCTTTCTTTTGGGATCCAAATCCCATTTTTTGGGATCCAAATCCCTTTCTTTTGGAATCCAAATCCCATTTCTTTTGGGATCCAAATCCCATTTCTTTTGGGATCCAAAGTCCTTTTTCCTTGGACTCCAAAATCCCATTTTTTGGGATCCAAATCTCTTTTTTGGGATCCAAATCCCATTTTTCCCAGGCATCCAACGTACCTTCTTTTCCGGGCATCCAGTGTCCCTTTATTCTGGAGTCCAACGTTCCTCTTCCTGGACTCCAAAGTCCCTTTTTTTTAGGGATCCAAATCCAATTTTTCCTGGGATTCAGGTCCCTTTTTCCCAGGATTCACGGTCCTTTTTCTGGGATCCAAAATCCCATTTTGCCCAGGACCCGAGGTCCGTCTTCCCGGGATCCAAAATCCCATTTTTCCCTGGGATCCAGGTCCCTTTGCCCAGGATTTGGGGTCACTTCTCCTGGGATCCAAAATCCCATTTTTCCCTGGGATCCAGTGTCCCTTTTCCCAGGATTTGGGGTCACTTCTCCTGGGATCCAGCATCCCTCTTCTTGGGATTCAAATCCCATATTCCCAGGATCCAAAGTCCTTTTTCCTTGGACTCCAAAGCCCCTTTTTTTGGATCCAAGTCCCATCTTTTCCTGGGATCCAAATCCCATTTTGCTGGGATCCAACGTCCCTTTTCCCAGGATCCAAAGTTCTTTCTCCTTGGACTCCCAAAGTCCCTTTTTTTGGGATCCAAATCCCATTTTTTTCCTGGGATCCAAATCCCATTTTTTCCTGGGATCCAAATCCCATTTTTTCCTGGGATCCAAATCCCATTTTTTTCCTGGGATCCAAATCCCATTTTCCCCCGGACTCCACGTCCTTTTCCTCCCAGGGCTCCAGGTCCCTTTGCCCAGGATTCAGGGTCCTTTTCCTGGGATCCAAATCCCATTTTGCCGGGATCCAACGTCCCTTTTCCCAGGATCCAAAATCCTTTTTTCCTTGGACTCCAAAGTCTCTTTTTCCCAGGATCCAAATCCCATTTCCCCTGTGATCCAACGTACCTTCTCGTGCTGGCATCCAGTGTCCCTTCATCCCAGAATCCAGCGTTCCTCTTCCGGGGATCCAAATCCCGTTTTTGGGATCCAAAATCCCCTCTTTTCCCAGGATGAAATCCCATTTTCCCTGGGATCCAGGTCCCTTTTTCCCAGGATTCACGGTCCTTTTTCTGGGATCCAAAATCCCATTTTCCCCTGGACCCGAGGTCCGTCTTCCGGGATCCAAATCCCATTTTTTTCCTGGGATCCAAAGTCCTTTTTTTGGGATGCACCATCCATCCCTCTTCTTGGGATCCAAATCCCATTTCTCCCAGGACCCAAGGTCCGTCTTCCCAGCATCCAAATCCCTTTTTTCCTTGGACTCCAAAGTCCCTTTCTTTGGGATGCAAAATCCCATTTTTTGGGATCCAAATCCCATTTTTTGGGATCCAAATCCCTTTGTTTTGGGATCCAAAGTCCTTTCTCCTTGGACTCCAAAGTCCCTTTCTTTGGGATGCAAAATCCCATTTTTTGGGATCCAAATCCCATTTTTTGGGATCCAAATCCCTTTCTTTTGGGATCCAAAGTCCTTTTTCCTTGGACTGCAAAGTGCCTTTCTTTGGGATGCAAATCCCATTTTCCCCTGGACCTGAGGTCCGTCTTCCCGGGATCCAAAATCCCATTTTTCCCTGGGATCCAGCGCCCCTTTGCCCAGGACTTGGGGTCACTTCTCCTGGGATCCAGCATCCCTCTTCTTGGGATCCAAAATCCCATATTCCCAGGATCCAAAGTCCTTTTTTCCTTGGACTCCAAAGTCCCTTTTTTTAGGGATCCAAGTCCCATTTTCCCTGGGATCCAGGTCCCTTTGCCCAGGATCCAAAGTCCCTTTCTTTGGGATGCAAATCCCATTTTCCCTGGACCCGAGGTCCGTCTTCCCGGGATCCAAAATCCCATTTTTCCCTGGATCCAGCGCCCCTTTGCCCAGGATTTGGGGTCTCTTCTTGGGATTCAAATCCCATTTCTCCCTGTATCCAAAGTCCTTTTTCCTTGGACTCCAAAGTCCCTTTGTTTAGGGATTCAAATCCCATTTTCCCAGGACTCCAGGTCCGTTTTCCCAGGATCCAAATCCTTTTCCTTCAAATGCAAAATCCCTTCTTTTCCTGGGATCCAACATCCCTTCCTCTGGGATCCAACTCCCATTTTTCCCAGGATCCAAACACCATTTTTGGGATCCAAACCCCATTTTTCCCAGGACTCCAGGTCCGTCTTCCCGGGATCCAAAATCCCATTTTTCCCCAGGATCCAGCGTCCCTTTGCCCAGGATTCACGGTCCTTTTTCTGGGATCCAAAATCCCATTTTCCCCTGGGATCCAGCGCCCCCTTTTCCCAGGATTTGGGGTCACTTCTCCTGGGATCCAAAATCCCATTTTTCCCTGGGATCCAGGTCCCTTTTCCCAGGATTCACGGTCCTTTTTCTGGGATCCAAACCCCATTTTCCCCAGGACTCCAGGTCCGTCTTCCCGGGATCCAAAATCCCATTTTCCCCGGGATCCAGCGCCCCTTTTCCCAGGATTTGGGGTCACTTCTCCTGGGGTCCAAAATCCCATTTTTCCCTGGGATCCAGCGTCCCTTTTTTCCCAGGATTCACAGTCCTTTTTCTGGGATCCAAATCCCATTTTCCCTGGACCTGAGGTCCGTCTTCCCGGGATCCGAAATCCCATTTTTCCCCAGGATCCAGCGTCCCTTTGCCCAGGATTCACGGTCCTTTTTCTGGGATCCAAAATCCCATTTTCCCCAGGACTCCAGGTCCGTCTTCCCGGGATCCAAAATCCCATTTTCCCCGGGATCCAGCGCCCCTTTTCCCCGGGATTTTTAGGGTCTCTTCCTGGGGTCCAAAATCCATTTTTTTCTCCTTTGCGCTGGGATCCAACTCCCATTTTTCCCACACCCAAGGTCCTTTTTCCCCTGCTCCGTCTTCCTGGGATGCAGCGTCCCTTCCTTTAGGATCCAAAGTCCTTTTCCTTGGGCTCCCAATCCCGTTTTTGGGGATCCAAATCCCTTTTTTTTCCTGGGATCTAAATCCCATTTTTAGGGCCTCAAATCCCATTTTCCCTGGACTCCAGGTCCGTCTTCCCAGGATCCAAACTCCTTTTTCCTTGGGATCCAAAGTCCCTTTTTTTGGGATCCAAATCCCCTTTTTTTTTTTTTCCTGGGATCCAAATCCCTCTTCTTGGGATCCAAATCCCTTTCTTCCCTGGACTCCAGGTCCTTTTTTCCCTGGGATCCAAATTCCCATTTTTTGGGATCCAAAATCCCATTTTTCCCTGGACCCGAGGTCCATCTTCCCGGGAACCAAATCCCATTTTTCTGGCTGCAAATCCCTTTTTTTGGGATCCAAAAATCCCATTTTTCCCTGGACCTGAGGTCCATCTTCCCATGATCCAAAGTCCATTTCTTTGAATGCAAAATCCCATTTTTTTGGGATCCAAATTCCCATTTTCTGGGATCTAAATCCCATTTTCTGGGATCAAAATTCCCATTATTCCCTGGACCCGAGGTCCATCTTCCTGGGATCCAAAATCCCGATATTTTGGGATCCAAATCCCATTTTTCCACCTGCAAATCCCATTTTCCCAGACCCAGAGGCACAGGCACCGTTTTTCCCACTTTTTTTCCCTTTTTTTTCCCTTTTTTTTCCCCCATTTTTCCAACTTTTCCCAGCCTGGGTTGACCCCAAACTTTTGGGATGGGGGAGGAAATTTTGGGATTTTTGGGATCTCGGAGCTTCTCCCGCCGGAATTGCCGGGAATCCTCCGGAGGCGCCTCCGATGCCGCGGCCGATCCTGCCCGGAACGTTCCGGAAAACCCCGAAATTCCCGGCCCACCCCCAGCTCTGCCTTCCCAAGGGCAAAAAATTCAAATTTTGGGGCATTTTGGGGAATTTTAGGGGGGGTTTGGAGTCCTGGGGTGGGGATTTGGGGCTGGAGCTGCCCCAAAATTCTCAAATTTTCCAAATATTCACAAAATTCCTGAGTGAGTCCAGGGGGGGGTTTTTGGCTTTAATGGTGAAGAGATGAGGGAAAAAATTGGGAAAAAATTTCCCCGAAAATTGGGGAAAAAATCCCCCAAAAATTAGGAAAAAATTCCCCCCAAAAATGGGAAAAAATTCCCCCCCAAAAAATTGGGAAAAAATTCCCCCCAAAAATGGGAAAAATTCCCCCCAAAAATTGGGAAAAAATTCCCAAAATTGGGGAGAATTCCCCAAAAAATTGGGGAAAAAATCCACCCAAAAGCCCCAAAGTGGCAAAATCACTGGAAAAAGGAGGAAAAAAGGGGGTGAAAAAAACCAGGAAAAAATGGGGAAATTCTGGATTTTTTTGGGATTGGGCTCCAGGGATGCTGAAATCCAAAAGAGGGGGAAAAATTGGGACAAAAATTCCCAAATCTGCCAAAAGCACAGGAAAAAAAAAAAAACATTAAAAAACCCAAAAAACATAAAAAAACCCAAAAAATGGGAGAAAAAACACCAAAAAAAGGGAAAAATGTGGAATTTTGGGGGAAATTTTTTGGAGGATTTTGGGGGATTTTTTTTTATTTTTTGGTATTTTTGGGGGGAAACTTTTGGAGAGTTTTTGGGGGGAGGTTTGAGTTTTTTTGGGGATTTTTGAAGGAATTTTTTTGAGATTTTGGTAGTTTTTGGGAATATTTTGGAGGGATTTTTGGAGGGGGTTTTCGTGGGATTTTTTTTTATTTTTCGGGAATTTTTGTGGGACTTCTGCGGGATTTTTTGAGATTTTTTCTTGGAGTTTTTGTAGATTTTGAGGGATTTTTTGTGACATTTTTGGGGATATTTTTTTATTTTTGTGGGATTTTTTTCCGAAATTTTTGTGGAAATTTTTTTATATTTTGGGAGGATTTTTTGGGGGATTTTTTTAGGGAGTTCTGGGGGATTTTCTGGGCAATTTTTGTGGAATTTTTTTTTTGATTTTCTGGGCAACTTAGGGGGGGGGTTTGTGTGAACTTATTTTGAAGATTTTTTGGGGGATTTTTTTTTTTTAATTTTGGGGAATTTTGGGGTTTTTTTTTACTTTTTGGGGGATTTTTTTTGGAGGGGGTTTTGTGGAGACTTTTTGGGAAATTTTTTGGGAATTTTCTTTGGATGTTTTTGGTTTTTTGTGGGATTTTTATGGACTTTCTGGGGGGATTTTGGGGGATTTTTCTGGGAATTTTGGGGATATAATTTTGATTTTTTTGGGGGAGTTTTTTGGGGAATTTTTGGGGGGATTTTGGGGGAATTTTTGTGGGATGTTTTGAAAATTTCTTTTTGTTTTTTGGGGAATTTTGTGGGTTTTTTTTTTTTAATTTTTGGGGAATTTTTGGAATTTTTTGGGGATAAATTTTGGGGATTTTTTTTCTGTGAATTTTTGGCATTATTTTGTGATTTTTTGGGAAATTTTTGTGGGATTTTTTTTGGACATTTTTTGGGTATATTTTTGATTTTTTGGCGATTTTTGGGCTGGATATTTGTGGAGATTTTTCAGGGGGAATTTTTTGGGATTTTTTGTGGGAATTTTGGGGGATTTTTTTTTTTGTCTTTGGGGAAGTTTTGGGGAATTTGGGAGGAATTTTCGGGGAGGATTTTTTGTTTTATTTTTTTTCTGTGAATTTTTGGGATTTTTTGGGAATCTTTTTGGGATTTTTTGGTGGGAGTTTTGGGGGGATCTTTTGGGGATTTTTTTGACATTTTTGGGGATATAATTTTGATTTTTTTGAGCGATTTTTGGGGATATTTCTGGGGATTTTTGTGGAATTTTTGGGGGATTTTTGTGGAATTTTTTGGGAAGGGGTCCCAGGCACGGAGAATTCCCGAGGGTCAGGAATTCCCAATTCCCAGGATTTACCTGCAGGTATTTCTCCAGCATCCTGACGATGTGTTTGTTGTTCAGGACGCTCTTGGCCACGTGCAGACTCGTCTTCTTGAACTGCTCCGCTGCCAGCTGCGGAAAAACGGGGAAAATCCCGGAATTCCGGCAATGCCAGAGGGAAAAACTGGGGAAAATCCCGGAATTCCAGAGGGAAAAATTGGGAAAAATCCTGGAATTCCGAGAATTCCAGAGGGGAAAATTGGGACAAATCCCAGAAATCTGGGAACTCCAGAGGGGTTTGAGGGGAAAATCCTGGAATTCTGGGAATTCCAGAGGGAAAAACTGGGATACATCCCAGAATTCTGCAGGGATTTGGGGAAAAAATCCTGGAATTCTGGGAATTCCAGAGGGAAAAATTGGGATAAATCCCAGAATTCCGGGAATTCCAGAGGGGTTTGAGGAAAAAAATCCTGGAATTCTGAGAATTCCAGAGGGGTTTGGGGGACTGCAAATGGGCATAAATCCCAGAATTCTGGGAATTCCAGAAGGATTTTGAGGGAAAAATTGGGAAAAATCCTGGAATTCCAGCGGAGTTCAGGGGAAAAATTGGGAAAAATCCTGGAATTCCAGAGGGGTTCAAGGAAATATTTGGGAAAAACCCGGAATTCTGGGAATTCCAGAGGGAAAAACTGGGATAAATCCCAGAATTCCAGACTGGGATTGGGATAAATTGGGATAAATCCCTGGGATTCAGAGGGGTTTGGGGGCGCTGGGGGTTCAAAGAGGGCTGGGAATGGGGGAAAATTCCCGGGATTCCTCTGGTTGTGCTAAATTCGGGATAAATCTGATCTAAACCCAGCCTAAAGCTGGGTTAAAGCTGGGTTAAAGCTGGGTTAAACCTGGGTTAAAGCTGGGTTAAAGCTGGGTTAAAGCTGGGTTTAACCTGGGTTAAAGCTGGGTTAAAGCTGGGTTAAACCCGGGTTAAACCTGGGTTAAAGCTGGGTTAAACCCGGGTTAAACCTGGGTTAAAGCTGGGTTAAACCTGGGTTAAACCTGGGTTAAAGCTGGGTTAAAGCTGGGTTAAAGCTGGGTTTAACCTGGGTTAAAGCCGGGTTAAACCTGGGTTAAACCTGGGTTAAAGCTGGGTTAAAGCTGGGTTAAAGCTGGGTTAAACCTGGGTTAAAGCTGGGTTAAAGCTGGGTTAAAGCTGGGTTAAACCTGGGTTAAAGCTGGGTTAAAGCTGGGTTAAAGCTGGGTTAAAGCTGGGTTAAAGCTGGGTTAAAGCTGGGTTAAAGCTGGGTTAAACCCGGGTTAAACCTGGGTTAAAGCTGGGTTAAACCCGGGTTAAAGCTGGGTTAAAGCTGGGTTAAACCCGGGTTAAACCTGGGTTAAAGCTGGGTTAAACCCGGGTTAAAGCTGGGTTTAACCTGGGTTAAAGCTGGGTTAAAGCTGGGTTAAAGCTGGGTTAAAGCTGGGTTAAAGCTGGGTTAAACCCGGGTTAAACCTGGGTTAAAGCTGGGTTAAACCTGGGTTAAACCTGGGTTAAAGCTGGGTTAAAGCTGGGTTAAAGCTGGGTTTAACCTGGGTTAAACCCGGGTTAAACCTGGGTTAAAGCTGGGTTAAACGTGGCCCCCAGATCCTCACCCTGTGGCTGTGGTTGTGCTCAATGCAATATAAATCCGGGATAAATCTGCCATAAATCCAATCTAAACCCGGCCTAACCCTGCACTGAGCCCGGCCTAACCCCGGGCTCCCACCCTGCGGCTGCGCTTGAGCTAAATCCGATCTCAATCCAGGAGAAATCTGATCTAAATCCAGGCTAAACCCAGCCTAGCCCTGAGTTAAACCCAGCCTAAGCCCTCACCCTGCGGCTGCGGTTGTGCTCGGCGGATCTGAGGTGTCTCTGCAGGAGGTGTCCCTGGGATAAACCCATCTAACCCCAGTTTAACCCAGTCTAACCCAGTCTAACCCAGTCTAACCCAGTTTAACCCAGTCTAACCCAGTTTAACCCAGTTTAACCCCAGTTTAGCCCCAGTCTAACCCAGTCTAACCCAGTTTATCCCAGTTTCTCTCACCCTGCGGCTGCGGTTGTGCTCGGCGGATCTCAGGTGTCTCTGCAGGAGGTGTCCCTGGGATAAACCCATCTAACCCCAGTTTAACCCAGTCTAACCCAGTTTAACCCAGTCTAACCCAGTTTAACCCAGTTTAACCCCAGTTTATCCCAGTCTAACCCAGTCTAACCCAGTTTATCCCAGTTTCTCTCACCCTGCGGCTGCGGTTGTGCTCGGCGGACCTGAGGTGCCTCTGCAGGAGGTGTCCCTGGGATAAACCCATCTAACCCCAGTTTAACCCAGTCTAACCCAGTCTAACCCAGTCTAACCCAGTTTAACCCAGTCTAACCCCAGTTTAACCCCAGTTTAACCCAGTTTAGCCCCAGTTTAACCCAGTTTATCCCAGTTTAACCCAGTCTAACCCAGTTTTGCCCAGTTTAGTCCCAGTTTAGCCCCAGTCTAACCCAGTTTATCCCAGTTTATCCCAGTTCCTCTCTCACCCTGCGGCTGCGGTTGTGCTTGGCGGACCTGAGGTGTCTCTGCAGGAGGTGTCCCTGGGATAAACCCATCTAACCCCAGTTTAACCCAGTCTAACCCAGTCTAACCCAGTTTAGCCCCAGTTTAACCCAGTTTAACCCAGTCTAACCCAGTCTAACCCAGTCTAACCCCAGTTTAACCCAGTCTAACCCAGTCTAACCCAGTTTAGCCCCAGTTTAGCCCCAGTTTAGCCCCAGTTTAACCCAGTCTAACCCAGTTTATCGCAGTTTATCCCAGTTTATCCCAGTTTCTCTCTCACCCTGCGGCTGCGGTTGTGCTCGGCGGATCTGAGGTGTCTCTGCAGGAGGTGTCCCTGGGATAAACCCATCTAACCCCAGTTTAACCCAGTCTAACCCAGTCTAACCCAGTTTATCCCAGTTTAACCCAGTTTAACCCAGTCTAACCCCAGTTTAACCCCAGTTTATCCCAGTCTAACCCAGTCTAACCCAGTTTATCGCAGTTTCTCTCACCCTGCGGCTGCGGTTGTGCTCGGCGGACCTGAGGTGCCTCTGCAGGAGGTGTCCCTGGGATAAACCCATCTAACCCCAGTTTAACCCAGTCTAACCCAGTTTAACCCAGTCTAACCCAGTTTATCCCAGTCTAACCCAGTCTAACCCAGTTTATCGCAGTTTCTCTCACCCTGCGGCTGCGGTTGTGCTCGGCGGATCTGAGGTGCCTCTGCAGGAGGTGTCCCTGCGCGGGGATCAGCATGTCGCACGCCAGGCAGTGCGCGGCCTCGATCCGCTTGAAGAAATGCTCCTGGCCGATGCCTGAGCGCAGAACGTTCCAGAAAATTCCGCAAAAAAAATTCCCAGAATTTGCCCCGCAAAATTCCCAAATCGTTTCCCAAAATTCCCCCCAAAATTCCCAAAGAGTTCCCAAAAAATTCCACAAAACTTAAATAAAAAAATTCCCCCTCCACCCACAAAATTCCTAGGAAGTTCCCCAAAAATTTCCCCCCAAACCTTTCCGGAAAATTCCCAAAAAATCCCCAGAAAATTCTGCAAAATTCCCCGCAAAATTTCCAGAAAGCTCCCGAAACATTTCCAAAAATTCTCCCAAAAAATTCCCAGAAACTTTTCCCCATAAGTTCCCCCAAAATCTCCTCCAAAATTCCCCCCAAAAATTCTCCAAAATAAAATTCCCAAATAAATAAATAAATTCCTCAAAAGTCTCTCAAAATTTCCCAGAAAATTCCCCAAAATTGCCAGAAAATTTCCCCCCAAAACTGTCAGAAAGTTTCCAAACAATTCCCAGAAAGTTTTCCCCAAAAGTTCCCCAAAATTCCCACAAATTTTCAAAAAACTTCCCAGAAATATTCTCCAGAACTCTCCTCAAAATTCTCATAAAAATTCCTGGAAAATTGTCCCAAAATATTCCCAGAAAGTTCCATAAAAATTCCCCAAAAATGCCCCTAAAATTCTCAGAAAATATCCCTGAAAATTCCCCAGAAGTTTTTTTTAAGTTTCCCCCAAAATTCCCCAGAAATTTAAAAAAAAAAAATCCCCCCTAAAAATTCCCAGAACATTCCCCAAAATTCCCCAACATTCCAAAAAGTTGCCCCAAAAATTCCAAGAAAATTCTCCCAAAAAGCTGCCAAAAAATTCCAAAAATTCCCAAGAAATCGACAAAACGTTTCCCAAAGAATTTCCTGAAAATTCCACAAAAATTGCGAAATAATCCCTAAAAATTCCCCCCAAAATTCCCAAAAAATTCCTAAAAAATTTCCCAAAAAATTCCTAAAAAATTCCTAAAAAATTTCCCCAAAAATTCCTAAAAAATTTCCTAAAAAATTTCCCAAAAAATTCCTAAAAAATTTCCCCAAAATTTCCCCCAAATTTGCCCCAAATTGCCAAACGCACCCTTGAAGGGGTCGGCTCTGGGTTTGTTCCCCTCCTTCTCCGTCAGCTCCTGGCGGCGCCGCTCGATTTTCCTGTTCCTGTTCACGATGTACTCCTGGAAAATGGGAAAAAACACGGAAAAATGGGAAAATCTGGAATAAAAATGGGAAACATGGGAAAATCTGGGCAGAAAACAGGGAAAAATGGGAATAAAAATGGGAAAAATGGGAATAAAACATCGATTTTCCTGTTCCTGTTCACGATGTACTCCTGGAAAATGGGCAGAAAACACGGAAAAATGGGAAAATATGGAATAAAAATGGGAAAAATGGGAAAATCTGGGCAGAAAACAGGGAAAAATGGGAATAAAAATGGGAATAAAACATCGATTTTTCTGTTCCTGTTCACGATGTACTCCTGGAAAATGGGCAGAAAACATGAAAAAATGGGAAAATATGGAATAAAAATGGGAAAAATGGGAAAATCTGGGGAGAAAACAGGGAAAAATGGGAATAAAAATGGGAAAAATGGGAATAAAAATGGGAAAAATGGGAATAAAACATCGATTTTCCTGTTCCTGTTCACGATGTACTCCTAAAAACCAGGGGAAAACCAGGGAAAATGGGTAAAATATGGAAAAATCTGGGAATTCCAGGAATAAAAATGGGAATTCCACTGAAAACACTGAAAGTTTTTAAAAATCTCCAAAAATTGAAAAAAAAAAAAACTTGCAAAAAATTCAAATTTTCACCTAAAAACTCCCTGGAAAACAAATCCCAAAAAATCCTGAAAAAAAATTCAAGTGTTTAACTTGGAAAAATCCTAAAGAAATCCTGGAAAATAAAGGGAAAAACTCCAAATAATATTTTAAAAATTTCAAAAATATGAAAGGAAAAAATCACAAAAAATTCAAATTTTCACCTAAAATCTCCCCTAAAAATATCAAATATCCAAGTTGGAAAATCCCTAAAATATCCTGAAAACTAATGGGAAAAAAACCCTAAAAAATTCGGAATAAATTAAAAAAAATTCAGAAAAAAATCAAATTTTCACCCCAAAGTGCCCCATAAAAGCCAGAAAAATCCCCCAAAAATTCCCCAAAAAATCCTGGAAAAATCTCCAAAAATAATGGAAAAATCCCTCCAAAAAATCCCAAATAAATCTTGAAAAAATAATGGGAAAAATCGCAAAAAATCTGAATTTTCACCTGAAAATGCCCCAGAAAAGCCAGAAAAAATCCTGAAAAAATCCCCAAAAATCCCAAATATTCAAGTTGGAAAAATCCTGAAAAATAATGGAAAAAACGCAAAAAATCCCACAAAAAATCCTGAAAAATTCAGATTTCCAACTAAAAACCTGAGAAAATTATGGGAAAAATCCCAAAAACTCCTGAACAAAATTCGAAATATTCAACCTCGAAAAATCTCTCCAAAAATGCAGAAAATCGTGGGGGAAAAACACTCAAAAATTCAAAATAAATCACAAAAAAATTGAAAAAAAATCACAAAAAATTCAAATTTTCACCTAAGAACTCCCTGGAAAAATCCCAAAACTTCTGGAATTTTCCCCAGCCCAGAATTCCATGGAAATTCCCAATTTTTGCGGTACCTGCAGGAACTGCACAGTTTTATCCGGGAGCTTGGTGCCGATGTATCTCAGCGTGTCCCGGTGGAATGAAACAGTCCCAAAAACCCAGAAAAATCCCCAAAAATTCCCCAAAAAATTCCCCAAAAAATCCTGGAAAAATCTCCAAAAATAATGGAAAAATCCCTCCAAAAAATCCCAAATAAATCTTGAAAAAATAATGGGAAAAATCGCAAAAAATCTGAATTTTCACCTAAAAACGCCCCAAAAAAGGTGGAAAAAATTCTGGAAAAAATCCCAAAACTTCTGGAATTTTCCCCCAGCCAGAATTCCATGGAAATTCGGAATTTTTGCGGTACCTGCAGGAACTGCACGGTCCTGTCGGGCAGCCTGGTGCCGATGTAGCGCAGCGTGTCCCGGTGGAATTTGCTCTCCAGGTGCCGCCCGATCTCGGCCTCGTCCAGAGTGCGGAACTTGCACACGGAGCAGGCGAACTGGATCCTGGGAAAATGGGAAAAATTGGGGAAAATAATGGAAAAAATGGGAAAAAATGGGGGGAAAATGGGGGGAAATGGGGTTAAAATGGGGGAAAAATGGGAATTAATGGGAAAAAATGGGGGAAAAATGGGGTAAAAATGGGAACTTGCACACAGAGCAGGCGAACTGGATCCTGGGAAATTGGGAAAATGGGGAAAAATGGGAAAATAATGGAAAAATGGGAAAAAATGGGGTTAAAATGGGGAAAAGTGGGGTTAAAATGGGAAAAATGGGGGAAGAATGGGAAAAAATGGGGGAAAAATGGGAAAAATTAGGGAAAAAAAGGGGGAAAAATGGGAACTTGCACACGGAGCAGGCGAACTGGATCCTGGGAATGAGGGAAAAGGGGAAAAATGGGAAAAATAATGGAAAAAATGGGAAAAAATGGGGGAAAAATGGGGGGAAATGGGGTTAAAATGGGAAAAAATTGGGGAAAAATGGGAAAAAATGGGGGAAAAATGGGGGAAAAATGGGAACTTGCACACGGAGCAGGCGAACTGGAGACTGGGAATGAGGGAAAATGGGGAAAAATGGGAAAAATAATGGAAAAATGGGAAAAAATGGGGGAAAATGGGGAAAAATGGGATAAAATGGGGTTAAAATGGGTAAAAATGGGGGAAAATTGGGGTAAAAATGGGAACTTGCACACGGAGCAGGCAAACTGGAGACTGGGAAGGAGGGAAAAATGGGAAAAATAATGGAAAAAATGGGGAAAAATGGGGGAAAAATGGGAATTAATGGGAAAAAATGGGAGAAAAATGGGAAAAATTAGGGAAAAAATGGGGTGAAAATGGGAAAAAATGGGGGAAAATGGGGAAAAATGGGGGAAAAATGGGAACTTGCACACGGAGCAGGCGAACTGGAGCCTGGGAATGAGGGAAAAGGGGAAAAATGGGAAAAATAATGGAAAAATGGGAAAAAATGGGGGAAAAATGGGAAAAAGTGGGGTTAAAATGGGTAAAAATGGGGGGAAAATGGGAAAAAATGGGGGAAAAATGGGAAAAATTAGGGAAAAAATGGGGTTAAAATGGGAAAAAATGGGGGAAAATGGGAAAAAATGGGAACTTGCGCATGGAGCAGGAAAACTGGATCCTGGGAAGGAGGGAAAATTGGGAAAAATTAGGGAAAAAATGGGGTAAAAATGGGAAAAATCAGGGGAAAATGGGAAAAATCAGGGAGAAAACGGGGGAAATATGGGGAAAATGGGAATAATCAGGGGAAAAATGGGGTAAAAATGGGAAAAATCAGAGAAAAATTGGAATAATGGGAACTTGCACATGGAGCAGGCGAACTGGATCCTGCAAAATTATAGAAAATTGGGAAAAATCGGGGAAAAAATGGGGGAAAAATGGGGAAAAATGGGGAAAATCAGTGGGAAAATGGGGTAAAAATGGGGAAAATTGGGAAAAATCAGGGAGAAAATGGGAATAATGGGGGGAAATGGGAAAAATCAGGGAAAAATGGGAATAATGGGAACTTGCACACGGAGCAGGAGAAATGGATCCTGGAAAATGATGGAAAATTGGGAAAAACCAGAGAGAGAATGGGAAAAATCAGGGAAAAAATGGGGTTAAAATGAGGTAAAAATGGGAAAAACGGGATAAACAGGGAACTTGCACATGGAGCAGGCAAAGTGAATCCTGGAAATAACAAAAATAATAGGGAAAATGGGAAAAATGGGGGGAAAATGGGAAAAAATGGGAAAAATGGGAACTTGCACACGGAGCAGGCGAACTGGATCCTGGGAACCAGGGAAAATGGGAAAAAATGGGAAATAATGGGGAAAATGTGGTAAAAATGGGAAAAAATATGGGAATTCTGGGGTAAAAGTGGGAAATTGCACACGGAGCAGGCGAACTGGAGCCTGGAAAATGATGGAAAATTGGGAAAAATCAGGGAAAAATGGGAATAATGGGAACCTGCACACGGAGCAGGCGAACTGGATCCTGGGAAAGTGGGAATTCCAGAAAAATTCCCCAAATTCCCCCCAAAATTCCCAATAAAATTCCCAGAAATTCCCCCAAAATTTCCCCAGAATCGCCCCGAGTTTCCCAAAACTCCCCTAAAAATTCCCTCAAAAATTCCACAAAATTCCCAAAAAATTTAAAAAAAAACCAAATTAAAACCATTTCCCATAATTTTCCATAAATGCCACCAAATTCCCCCAAATTCCCAAAACTTCCCCCAAATTTCCCAAGAAAAGTTCCCGAAAAGGCCAAAGAATTCCCAGAAATTGCCCCAAAATAAATAAAAAACTTTCCCCAAATTAAAAAAAAAACTCCCCAGAATTTCACCAAAATGCCCAAAAATTCAAAATAAATTCCCCCAAATTCTAAAAAAACCCTCAGAAATTCCCCATAATTTCAACAAAGTGCCCAAAATTTTTTTTTAAATTCCCAGAAAACCTCCCCAAAACTGCTCAAAATTCCCAAATTTCCCAAAAATTCAAAATAAATTCCCCCAAATTCAAAAAAATCCTCAGAAATTCCCCATAATTCCACCAAAATTCCAAAAATATTTTTAAAAATTCCCCCAAAATTCCAAAAATATTTTTAAGAATACCCAGAAAACCTCCCCAAAACTGCTCAAAATTCCCAAAAATTCAAAATAAATTCTTCCAAATTCCCAAAAAAATCCCACAAAATCCTCAGAAATTCCCCAAAATTTCACCAAAATTCCAGAATTTTTTTTTAAATTCCCCCAAATCTCCCAGAAAACCTCCCCAAAACTGCTCAAAATTCCCAAATTTCACAAAAATTCAAATTACCCCAAATTCCAAAAAAATCCTCAGAAATTCCCCAAAACTTCACCAAAATTCCCAAAAATTCAAAATAAACTCCCCCAGGTTTCAAAAAAATCCTCAGAAATTCCCCAAAATTTCACCAAAATTCCAGAAATTTTTTAAAAAATTTCCCCAAAATTCCCAGAAAACCTCCCCAAAACTGCTCAAAAATTCCCAAATTTCCCAAAAAATTCAAAATAAATTCCCCCAAATTCAAAAAAATCCTCAGAAATTCCCCATAATTCCACCTAAATTCCAAAATTTAAAAAAAAAATTCCCCAAAATCTCCCAGAATTCTCAGAAAATCTCCCCAAATTCCCCAAAACAACTCAGAAATTCCCAAAATTCCCCAAAATTCCAAATAAATTCCCCCAGATTAAAAAAAAATCCTCAGAAATTCCCCAAAATGCCCAAAATTCTTTTAAAAATTCCCAGAAAACCTCCCCAAAACTGCTACAAATTCCCAAAAATTCAAAATAAATTCTCCCAAATTCCCAAAAAAATCCCACAAAATCCTCAGAAATTCCCCAAAATTTCACCGAAATTCCAAAATATTTTTTAAAATTCCCCCAAATCTCCCAGAATTCCCAGAAAAACTCCACAAAACTGCTACAAATTCCCAAAAATTCAAAATAAATTCTCCCAAATTCCCAAAAAAATGCCGCAAAATCCTCAGAAATTCCCCAAAATTTCCCCAAAATTCCCAGAAAACCTCCCCAAAACTGCTAAAAATTCCCAAATTTTCCCAAAATTCCCAAATAATTCCGCACCTGTCCATGGCCCGGTCCCTCATGCGGTCCCTCCTGCGCTGCTTCTCCCGTTTCTTCTTCACCTCCTCATCCTCCTCCTCCGAGCCTGGCAGGAAATTCGGGAATTCTCATCCCAAAATTCCCAAAATTCCCAAAATTCCCAAATTCCCAAGGGCTTTTCCCACCTTTTTTCCCATTTTTCTGCCTTTTTTCCCTGGATTTTTCTCGGATTTTCCTGCCTTTTTTCTGTGCTTTTCCAGCCTTTTTTCCCAGATTTTTCCCACCTGTTTTTCTGGGATTTTCCAGCCTTTTTTAGTGGTTTTTCCCACTTTTTTTCCCACTTTTTTCCCACCTTTTTTCCCATTTTTCCGCCTTTTTTCCCTGGATTTTTCTCTGATTTTCCTGCCTTTTTTCTCTGCTTTTCCAGCCTTTTTTCCCAGATTTTTCCCACCTGTTTTTCTGGGATTTTCCCACTTTTTTTCCATGATTTTCCAGCCTTTTTTTAGTGGTTTTTTCCACTTTTTCCCACTTTTTTCCCACCCTTTTTCTGTGTTTTTTGCGCTTTTTTCCTCTGTTTTCCCACCTCCCGTTTCTTCTTCACCTCCTCATCCTCCTCCTCCGAGCCTGGGCAGGAAATTCGGGAATTCTCATCCCAAAAATTCCCAAATTCCCCAATTCCCCTGGGCTTTCCCCACATTTTCCAGGTGCTTTTCCCACCCTTTTTCCCATTTTTCCGCCTTTTTTCCCTGGATTTTTCTCTGATTTTCCTGCCTTTTTTCCCAGATTTTCCCCACCTTTTTTCTCACATTTTTCCCATTTTTTTCCACTTTTTCCCTACGCTTTTCCCATCGGTTTTCCCATTTTCCCCATATTTTCCCCTGGTTTTCCTGCCTTTTTTCTCCTGTTTTTCCCATCTTTTTTCCCAATTTTCCCCACATTTTTCCCTCACTTTTCCTGCCTTTTTTCCTGTATTTTTTCCACTTTTTTCCCTGTTTTCCCCACCTTTTTTCTCACATTTTTCCCACCTTTTTTCCCTGTTTTTCCTGCCTTTTCCCATCGTTTTTTTCCCATTTTTCCCATATTTTCCCCTGGTTTTCCTGCCTTTTTTTCTCCTGTTTTTCCCATCTTTTTTCCCCCTTTTCTTCCCAATTTTCCCCACTTTTTCCCGACCTTTTTTCCTGTATTTTTCCCACTTTTTTTCCTGTTTTTCCCACCTTTTTTCTCACATTTTTCCCAACTTTTTTCCCATCGTTTTTTTCCCATTTTCCCCATATTTTCCCCTGGTTTTCCTGCCTTTTTTTCTCCTGTTTTTCCCATCTTTTTTCCCCACTTTTCTTCCCAATTTTCCCTATTTTTCCCTCACTTTTCCTGCCTTTTTCCTGTATTTTTCCCACTTTTTTTCCTGTTTTCCCCATCTTTTTTCTCACATTTTTCCCACCTTTTTTCCCTGTTTTTCCCTACGCTTTTCCCATCGGTTTTCCCATTTTCCCCATATTTTCCCCTGGTTTTTCTGCCTTTTTTCTCCTGTTTTTCCCATCTTTTTTCCCACTTTTCTTCCCAATTTTCCCTATTTTTCCCTCGCTTTTCCTGCCTTTTTCCTGTATTTTTCCCACTTTTTTTCCTGTTTTCCCCACCTTTTTTCTCACATTTTTCCCACATTTTTTCCCTGTTTTTCCTGCCTTTTCCCATCGTTTTTTTCCCATTTTCCCCATATTTTCCCCTGGTTTTTCTGCCTTTTTTCTCCTGTTTTTCCCATCTTTTTTCCCACTTTTCTTCCCAATTTTCCGTATTTTTCCCTCACTTTTCCTGCCTTTTTTCCTGTATTTTTTCCACTTTTTTCCCTGTTTTCCCCACCTTTTTTCTCACATTTTTCCCACCTTTTTTCCCTGTTTTTCCTGCCTTTTCCCATCAGTTTTTTCCCATTTTTCCCATATTTTCCCCTGGTTTTCCTGCCTTTTTTTCTCCTGTTTTTCCCATCTTTTTTCCCCCTTTTCTTCCCAATTTTCCCCACTTTTTCCCGACCTTTTTTCCTGTATTTTTCCCACTTTTTTTCCTGTTTTTCCCACCTTTTTTCTCACATTTTTCCCAACTTTTTTCCCATCGTTTTTTTCCCATTTTCCCCATATTTTCCCCTGGTTTTCCTGCCTTTTTTTCTCCTGTTTTTCCCATCTTTTTTCCCCACTTTTCTTCCCAATTTTCCCTATTTTTCCCTCACTTTTCCTGCCTTTTTCCTGTATTTTTCCCACTTTTTTTCCTGTTTTCCCCATCTTTTTTCTCACATTTTTCCCACCTTTTTTCCCTGTTTTTCCCTACGCTTTTCCCATCGGTTTTCCCATTTTCCCCATATTTTCCCCTGGTTTTTCTGCCTTTTTTCTCCTGTTTTTCCCATCTTTTTCCCCACTTTTCTTCCCAATTTTCCCCACATTTTTCCCTCGCTTTTCCTGCCTTTTTCCTGTATTTTTCCCACTTTTTTTCCTGTTTTCCCCACCTTTTTTCTCACATTTTCCCCACCTTTTTTCTCACATTTTTCCCACCTTTTTTCCCTGTTTTTCCTGCCTTTTCCCATCGTTTTTTTCCCATTTTTCCCATATTTTCCCCTGGTTTTCCTGCCTTTTTTTCTCCTGTTTTTCCCATCTTTTTTCCCCCTTTTCTTCCCAATTTTCCCCACTTTTTCCCGACCTTTTTTCCTGTATTTTTCCCACTTTTTTTCCTGTTTTTCCCACCTTTTTTCTCACATTTTTCCCAACTTTTTTCCCATCGTTTTTTTCCCATTTTCCCCATATTTTCCCCTGGTTTTCCTGCCTTTTTTTCTCCTGTTTTTCCCATCTTTTTCCCCACTTTTCTTCCCAATTTTCCCTATTTTTCCCTCGCTTTTCCTGCCTTTTTCCTGTATTTTTCCCACTTTTTTTCCTGTTTTCCCCACCTTTTTTCTCACATTTTTCCCACCTTTTTTCCCTGTTTTTCCTGCCTTTTCCCATCGGTTTTCCCATTTTTCCCATATTTTCCCCTGGTTTTCCTGCCTTTTTTCTCCTGTTTTTCCCATCTTTTTTCCCACTTTTCTTCCCAATTTTCCCCACATTTTTCCTGCCTTTTTTCTCACATTTTTCCCACTTTTTTTCCTGTTTTCCCCATCTTTTTTCTCACATTTTTCCCACCTTTTTTCCCTGTTTTTCCTGCCTTTTCCCCACGTTTTTCCCATATTTTCCCCTGGTTTTCCTGCCTTTTTTCTCCTGTTTTTCCCATCTTTTTTCCCCACTTTTCTTCCCAATTTTCCCCACTTTTTTCCCTGTTTTTCTCGCCTTTTTTCAATGTTTTTCCACCTTTTTCCCCAGTTTTTTCTGCCTATTTTCTGCTTTCTCGCCCTTTTTCCATTATTTTTTTCCCACCCCAGAAATTCTGGAATTCTCCTGGAAAAGGAGCCTGGGAGCTCCTGGGGAAGCAAATCCGGGAGCTCCTGGAGAAAAGAAAGAAAAGAAAAATTTGGATTCATTTTCCCTGGAATTTTGGGAATTTTCAGCTCGTTTTTTTTTTGGGATATTCCCAAAAACTTGGGGTTTTCTGTGGAATTTTTAAAGCTGAGGGATTTGGGAATTCCAGCCCTGCCCTGCTCAGCTTTTCCCAATTATTCCCAAAATTTCCTCCCAAAAATCCCAAAAACTCCTAAAAAAATCCCTAAATTTAGGAAAAAAACTCCAAAATTCCTTAAAAATCCCCAAAATTTCCCCCCCAAAACCCCTAAAAAAAATCTCCAAAATTAAAAAAACCCCACAAAAACTCCTTTAAAAATCCCCAAAATTTCCCCAAAATCCTAAACTCCTAAAAACATCTCCAAAATTCCAAAAAAATCCCCAAAACTCCTTTAAAATCCCCAAAATTTTAAAAAAAAATCTCAAATACACCTTTAAAAATCCAAATTTCCAGAAAAAAATCCCCCCCCAAAAAAAAAATCCCCAAAATTCCCAATTTTCTGATCCCACCTGGCAAAAAAACAAACCCAAAAAGGGGGGAAAATTCCATCAAATTTGGATTTTTTTGGGATTTTTTTTTTATTTTTTGGGATTTTTTTATTTTGGGGGGGGGGGGGGGGATTTTTTTTGATTTTTTTTTGGATTTTTTGTTTTTATTTTTTTGGGTTTTTTTGGATTTTTTTGGATTTTTTGGGGTTTTCCAAGGGTGGGAATTGCCCAGGAGTTGGTGCAGGGTTGAGAAATTCCCAAATTTTCTGGAATTTTCTGGGATTTTGGGAATTGTGGGACACTTACACCTTTGTCTGCCTCATCCAGGGATTTGTCCTCTCCTTCCCCTTCGTCCCCTGCGGAAAAATGGGAAAATTCAGGGCAGGGTTCCAGGGTTGGGGAAATTCCAGAAAAAAATGGAAAATTCCAGGGAAAAAGAGGGGAAAATTCCAGGGAAAAAAAAGGAAAATTTGGGAAAACAAAAAGAAAGGAAAATTCCAGGGAAATTCCAGGGAAAAAAAGGAAAATTTGGGGGAAAAAAAAAAGGAAAATTCCAGAGAAATTCCATGGAAAAAGGGGGGGAATTCCAGGGAAAAAAAAAAAAAAAGGAAAATTTGGGGAAAAAAAAAAAAAGGGAAAATTTCAGAGAAATTCCATGGAAAAAGGGGGGAAATTCCAGGGAAATTCCATTGGAAAGAGGGGAAATTCAGGGGAAAATCCAGGAATTGGGAAAAAAGGGGAAATTCCAGAAAAAAAGGGGAGAAATTCTATGGAAAAAGAGGGGAAAATTCCACAGAAAAAGGAAAAAATTTCAGGGAAAAAAGGAGGAGAAAGTCCAGGGAAATTTCAGGGAAATTCCAAGGAAAAAGGGGGAAAAATCCATGGGAAAAAAGGGGGAATTCCAGGGGAAAATTCCAAGGAAAAAGGGGAAAATTCCAGGGAAATTTCAGGGAAAAAGAGCAAAAATTTCTACAGAAAAATTCCAGGGAAAAGGGGGGGAAATTCAGGGGGAAATTCCAGGAATTGGGAAAAAATGGGGAAAATTCCAGGGAAAACGGGGGGAGAAATTCTGGGGAAATTCCCCAGAAAAAGGGGAAATTTCAGTGAAAAGGGGGGGAAAATTCCGGGAAAATTTTGGGGAAAAATTCCATGGAAAAAAAGTGAAAATCCAGTGAAAAAAGGGGCAAAATTTCATGGAAAAAGGGGAAAAATTCCAGTGAAAAAGGGGGGAAATTCCAAGGAAAAAGAGAAAAATAGCAGTGAAAAAAGGGGGAAAATTCCAGTGAAAAAAGGGGCAAAATTTCATGAAAAAAGGGGGGAAATTCCAAGGAAAAAGAGAAAAATTCCAGTGAAAAAAGGGGGGAAAATTTCATGGAAAAAGGGGAAAAGTTTCCAGTGAAAAAAGGGGCAAAATTTCATGAAAAAAGGGGGGAAATTCCAAGGAAAAAGGGGGAAAATTCCATGGAAAAAAGTGAAATTCCAGTGAAAAAAGGGGCAAAATTACATGGAAAAAGGGGAAAAATTCCAGTGAAAAAAGGGAAATTCCAAGGAAAAAAGGGGGGAAATTCCAAGGAAAAAGAGAAAAATTCCAAGTGAAAAAAGGGGCAAAATTTCATGGATAAAAGGGGAAAAATTCCATGGAAAAAAGGGGAGAAATTCCAAGGAAAAAGGGGGAAAATTGCAGTGAAAAAAGGGGGGAAATTCCAAGGAAAAAGGGGGAAAATTCCATGGAAAAAAGTGAAATTCCAGTGAAAAAAGGGGCAAAATTTCCATGGAAAAAGAGAAAAATTCGAGTGAAAAAAGGGGGGAAAATTCCAGTGACAAAAGGGGGGAAATTCCAAGGAAAAAGAGAAAAATTCCAGTGAAAAAATGGGGAAAAATTCCAGGGAAAAAAGGGGGAAAATTTCCATGGAAAAAGGGGAAAATTTCCAGTGAAAAAAAGGGAAAATTTCCAGTGACAAAAGGGGGGAAATTGCAAGGAGAAAGGGGAAAAATTCCAATGCAAAAGGAGGAGGGCCCAGGGAAGAACGGCGCCGTTGCCGCGGCAGCGCCGTTACCGCGGCAGCGCTGTCGCCGTGGCAGCGCCGTTACCGTGGCAGCGCCGTTGCCATGGCAGCGCCGTTACCGTGGCAGCGCCGTTACCGTGGCAGCGCCGCTGCCGTGGCAGCACTGTTACCGTGGCAGCGCCGTTACCGTGGCAGCGCCGTTGCCATGGCAGCGCCGTTACCGTGGCAGCGCCATCGCCGTGGCAGCGCCGTTACCACGGCATCGCCGTTACCGTGGCGGCGCCGTTACCGTGGCGGCGCTGTTACCGTGGCGGCGCCGTTACCGTGGCAGCGCCATTGCCACGGCAGCGCCATTGCCATGGCGGCGCCGTCGCCGTGGCAGCGCCGTCGCCGTGGCAGCGCCGTTACCGTGGCAGCGCCGTTACCACAGCATCGCCGTTACCGTGGCGGCGCCGTTACCGTGGCATTGCCGTTACCGTGGCATTGCCGTTACCGTGGCAGCGCCGTTGCTGCGGCAGCGCCGTTGCCGTGGCAGCACCGTTACCGTGGCAGCACTGTTACCGTGGCAGCGCCGTTACCGTGGCAGCGCCGTTACCGTGGCAGCACCGTTACCGTGGCAGCGCCGTTACCGTGGCATTGCCGTTACCGTGGCAGCGCCGTTACCGTGGCAGCGCCGTTACCATGGCAGCGCCGTTACCGTGGCAGCGCCGTTACCGTGGCAGCGCCGTTACCGTGGCGGCGCCGTTACCGTGCTCGGAGTCGCTGTCGCTGTGGGGCCCTTTGGGCTCCTCCTTCCCGGCCTCGTTCCCGGTTTCATTCCCGTCGTTCCCGGCCTCGTTCCCGGCGTCGTTCCCGGTGTCGTTCCCGGTGTCGTTCCCGGTTTCCACCCCGGCCTCGTTCCCGGAGCGTTTCCGTTTGCGGGGCCCCTCGGGCTCCCAGCGCCCCCCGGAGCGAGCGCGGAGCCCCCGGCGGCGGGGCTGCCACAGAGAGAGAGAGAGAGAGAGAACGTTCCGGAACAGCACGGGACACACGCGGGAGAGCGCGCAATGAACGGGCAAGAACGGGGGAAAGAAACGGGAATGACATGGGAATGACATGGGAATGACATGGGAATGACATGGGAATCACATGGGAATAACATGGGAATGACATGGGAATCACATGGGAATAACATGGGAATAACATGGGAATCACATGGGAATCACATGGGAATAACATGGGAATCACATGGGAATAACATGGGAATAACATGGGAATAAAATGGTAATCACATGGGAATAAAAGGGGCAAGAATGGGGGAACAAACGGGAATAACATGGGAATAACATGGAAATCACATGGGAATAACATAGGAATAACATGGGAATCATGGGAATCACATGGGAATCACATGGGAATAAAAGGGGCAAGAATGGGGGGAAATAAATGGGAATAAAATGGGAATAAAATGGGAATCACATGGGAATAACATGGGAATCACATGGGAATAAAAGGGGCAAGAATGGGGGGAAAAAGTGGGAAAAAAGTGGGAAAAAGTGGGAAAAATGGGAAAGAAATGGGGAAAAAGTGGGGATACAGGAGAAAAATGGGGGGAAAAGTGGGAAGAAGTGGGAAAAAAGTGGGAAAAAGTGGGAAAGAAGTGGGAAAAAGTGGGAAAAAAGTGGGAAAGAAATGGGGAAAAAGTGGGGATACAGGAGAAGAATGGGGGGAAAAGTGGGAAAAAGTGGGAAAAAGTGGGAAAAAGTGGGAAAGAAGTGGGAAAGAAGTGGGAAAAAGTGGGAAAAAGTGGGAAAAAAGTGGGAAAGAAGTGGGAAAAAAGAGGGAAAGAAGTGGGAAAAAGTGGGGAAAAGTGGGAAAAAGTGGGAAAAAAGTGGGAAAGAAATGGGAAAAAAGTGGGAAAAAGTGGGAAAAATGGGCAAAGCTGGGAGGACTCACCAGGTGCAGGCCGTTCCAGGGCAGGGCTCCCATCCTGTCCCTCCTCCTGAGGCCGAAGGGACCCCGGCCCGCGGGGGGCACCCCAAGATCGCCGGGAAAGTCGGGGAAATCGCCGGGGAAGTCGGGGAAATCGCCGGGGAAATCGGCGGGGTAATCCCCGGGGTAATCCCCGGGGAAATCCGGGAACTCGGGGCACTCCCCGGGGAACTCCAGGGCGCGCGAGAAGAGCGAGGGCAGCGCCCGGGGGGAGCCCCAGCGCGGCGACGGCGCCGGGAACGGCTCCGGGAGGCGCCGGCCCCGGGGGGGGCAGCGGGAACGGGGAGAGCCCAGAGCGGCCCGGGGGGGGCAGCGGCCCGGGGGGGGCACAAAGGGGTCACCCCGGGGGGCAAAGGGGTCATCACGGGGGGCAAAGGGGTCATCGCGGGGGGCAAAGGGGTCATCGCGATCCAAACGCGAGTCACGCGAGGAGAACGAGCCCAGGGAGTCGAAGCGGAAGGAGCTGGAAAAGAGAGAAATAAAAATGGGATTAGAGCACGAAAAATGGGAAATAAAATCGAAATTAGAGCTGGAAAAATGGGAATAAAACTCAGGATTAGGGTTGGGAATGGGGGCTCCAAAGGCATCCCCACGAGAGCCAAAGGGATCATCGCGATCCAAACGGGAATCACGAGAGGAGAACGAGCCCAGGGAGTCGAAGCAGAAGGAGCTGGAAAAGAGAGAAATAAAAATGGGATTAGAGCACGAAAAATGGGAAATAAAATCGAAATTAGAGCTGGAAAAATGGGAAATAAAATCGAAATTAGAGCTGGGAATGGGGGCTCCAAAGGGGTCACCCCGAGAGCCAAAGGGGTCATCGCGATCCAAACGCAAGTCCCGAGAGGAGAAGGAGCCCAGGGAGTCGAAGCGGAAGGAGATGGAAAAGAGAGAAATAAAAATGGGATTAGAGCACGAAAAATGGGAATAAAATCAAAATTAGAGCTGGAAAAATGGGAAATAAAATCAAAATTAGAGCTGGGAATGGGGGCTCCAAAGGGATCATCACGATCCAGCCGGGAGTCACGCGAGGAGAACGAGCCCAGGGAGTCGAAGCAGAAGGAGCTGGAAAAGAGAGAAATAAAAATGGGATTAGAGCACGAAAAATGGGAAATAAAACCAAAATTAGAGCTGGGAATGGAGGCTCCAAAGGGGTCACCCCGAGAGCCAAAGGGATCGTCACGATCCAAACGCGAGTCACGCGAGGAGAAGGAGCCCAGGGAGTCAAAGCGGAAGGAGCTGGAAAAGAGAGAAATAAAAATGGGATTAGAGCACGAAAAATGGGAAATAAAATCGAAATTAGAGCTGGAAATATGGGAAATAAAATCAAAATTAGAGCTGGAAACATGTGAATAAAACTCAGGATTAGGGTTGGGAATGGAGGCTCCAAAGGGGTCACCCCAAGGGACAAAGGGGTCATCACGATCCAAACGCGAGTCACGCGAGGAGAACGAGCCCAGGGAGTCGAAGCGGAAGGAGTTGGAAAAGAGAGAAATAAAATCGGGATTAGGGCTGGGCTTCCTTTTTACCCTGGAGAAATGGGAATAAAATCGAGATTAGGGCTGGGAATGAGGGGTTGAAGAAGGGGAAAACCCCCAGAAGGGATCCCGGGAGTCCCAAGAGGAGAAGGAGCCCAAGGAGTCAAAGCAGAAGGAGCTGGAAAAGAGAGAAATAAAATCGGGATTAGAACTGGAGAAATGGGGGGAAAAAATCAGGATTAGGGCTGGGAATGAGCCCCTGGGATCCCTTTACATCCTGGAGAAATGGGAATAAAAATCGGGATTAAGGCTGGGACTGGGGGCACCCCCCAGGAGGGATCCCGGGAGTCCCGAGAGGAGAAGGAGCCCAGGGAGTCGAAGCGGAAGGAGCTGGAAAAGAGAGAAATAAAAATGGGATTAGAGCACGAAAAATGGGAAATAAAATCGAAATTAGAGCTGGAAACATGGGAATAAAACTCAGGATTAGGGTTGGGAATGGGGGCTCCAAAGGCATCCCCACGAGAGCCAAAGGGATCATCGCGATCCAAACGGGAATCACGAGAGGAGAACGAGCCCAGGGAGTCGAAGCAGAAGGAGCTGGAAAAGAGAGAAATAAAAATGGGATTAGAGCACGAAAAATGGGAAATAAAACCAAAATTAGAGCTGGAAATATGGGAAATAAAATCAAAATTAGAGCTGGGAATGGGGGCTCCAAAGGGGTCACCCCGAGAGCCAAAGGGATCGTCACGATCCAAACGCAAGTCCCGAGAGGAGAAGGAGCCCAGGGAGTCGAAGCGGAAGGAGATGGAAAAGAGAGAAATAAAAATGGGATTAGGGCTGGAAATGATTCCTTTTTACCCTGGAGAAATGGGAATAAAATTGGGATTAGAGCAAGAAAAATGGGAATAAAAATCGGGATTAAGGCTGGGAATGGGGGCATCCCCCAGAAGGGATCCCGGGAGTCCCGAGAGGAGAACGAGCCCAGGGAGTCAAAGCAGAAGGAGCTGAAACAGAGAGAAATAAAATCAAGATTAGGGATGGAAAAACCAGAATAAAATCAAAATTAGACCTGGAAATATGGGAAATAAAATCGAAATTAGAGCTGGGAATGGGGGCTCCAAAGGGGTCATCACGAGAACCAAAGGGAGGAATTTTGGGACAAAACCTCATAAAAACCCGGCAAAACCAGCCCAAAACTCCAAAAATGATGGGGAAAATGGGGATTTTTTGTGCTAATTAGTGGTAATTAGTGCTAATTAACTCCCACCTGTGGTGCTGCTCGGGGCCATCCCCAGGGCTGCCCTCCTTGGCCAGCAGGTCCAGTCTCTGGTTGATTTTGGCGATGATGGAGTCGGGGTTGGAGCTGGAGGAGCCCAGGGCGGATCCCGAGGCGGAGCCGGACCCAAAGTTGGTTCCTGACCCAAAAGTGGATCCCGAGCCTGACCCGAAGGTGGATCCAGCGGATCCTGACCCAAAAGTGGCTCCCGAGGCAAAAGCGGCTCCAGATCCTGAGGCAAATCCGGACCCTGAGGTGAAACTGGCTCCCGATCCCGATCCGAAAGCGGCTCCAGATCCAAAACTGGCGCCGGATCCTGATCCAAAGGTGGATCCGGCAGATCCTGAGGCAAATGAAGCTCCAGATCCTGAGGCAAATGAAGCTCCAGATCCTGAGGCAAATGAAGCTCCAGATCCTGATCCGAAGGCGGTTCCTGATCCTGATCCTGACCCGAAGGCGGTTCCAGATCCCGATCCAAAAGCGGCTCCAGATCCCGAGCCGAACGCGGTCCCAGACCCTGACCCGAAGGCGGCTGCAGAGCCCGATCCAAAGCTGGATCCGGTGGATCCCGACCCAAAGGCGGCTCCAGCCCCTGCTCCAAAGGTGGATCCCGAGCCGAAGGCGGCTCCAGCCCCTCCTCCGAAGGTGGATCCTGACCCGAAGGCGGCTCCGGCCCCTCCTCCGAAGGCGGCTCCGGCTCCGAAGGCGGCCCCCGGTGCGAGGGCGGCCCCCGCGGGTCCCTCGGCGGCCCCCAGCCCCAGCTCGGCCTTGGGGGGCTCCCAGGATCCCCCCGGCGCTGCCCCTCCCCCGTAGCTGTAGGAGCCTCCCGTGGGCGCCGAGCTCTGCGAGGGGTAGAACTCGTAACCCTCGTAGCCTGCCGAGAAATTCGTTAATTAGTGCGTTAATGACTTGATTGCGGGGTCATTGAGGGGGGGGTTGAGGAGTTACGGGGGTGGGAGCCCGGCAGGAAAAACCCTGGGGTGGTTCCAAGGGGATTTGGGGGGTGTAGAACCCATAACCTTCATAGCATGGGGATTAAGGGGTTAATTAGTTAGCTAATTAATTGAGGGTCATTAAGGGGGGACTGAAGAGCTACAGGGGTGGGAGCCCGGCAGGAAAAATCCTGGGGGGGTTCCAAGGGAAAAAATTCCAAGGGGGTTTGGGGGGGTGAAGAACCCATAACCTTCATAGCATGGGGAGTAAGGGGTTAATTCATGATTGATTAATTAATTAAGGGGTTATTAAAGGGGGACTGAAGAGCTACAGGGGTGGGAGCCCGGCAGGAAAAACCCTGGGGTGGTTGCAAGGGGATTTGGGGGGTGTAGAACCCATAACCTTCATAGCATGGGGAGCAATTCGTTAATTAGCTAATTAATGAAATTATTAGGGGATCATTGAGGGGGCATTGAGGAGTTACGGGGGTGGGAGCCTGGCAGGAAAAACCCTGGGGTGGTTCCAAGGGAAAAAATTCCAAGGGGGTTTGGGGGGGGTGAAGAACCCATAACCTTCATTGCCTGGGGATTAAGGGGTTAATTCATGATTGATTGATTAATTAAGGGGTTATTAAAGGGGGACTGAAGAGTTACAGGGGTGGGAGCCCGGCAGGAAAAACCCTGGGGTGGTTCCAAGGGGATTTAGGGGGTGTAGAACTCATAACTCTCACAGTCTAGGGAGTAATTATTTAATTAACTAACTAATTAGTTAATTAGGGGGTCATTAAGGGGGATTGAAGAGTTACAGGGGTGGGAGCCTGGCAGGAAAAGCTCTGGGAGGATCCCAAGGGAAAAAGACTCCAAAGGAATTTGGGGGATGTAGAACTTGCAATCCTCATAGTCTGGAGATTAATTAGTCAATTAATTAATTAATTAGTTAATTAGAAAGTCATTAAGGGACAAATTACTTGAAGAATTTGAGGGGTGGGATCCCAGCAGGAAAAGCTCTGGGAGGATTCCAAAGGGAAAAAATTCCAAAGGAGTCTGAGCCTTTGTAGGCTGGGAAGTAATTAATTAATTGGTTAATTAGGGGATTAATTAAAGAGTTACAGGAGGGGGAGCCCAGTGGGAAAAACCCAGGTAAAAATGTGGAATAAAGGGAGGAGAAAGGGAAAAAGGAAGAAAAAAAAAGGGAAAAAAGAGGGAAAAAGGGAAGGAAACGGGGAAAAAAGGAGGAATAAGGGGAAAAATGGGGGGCAAATGGGAAAAATAGGAGAAAAAGATGAAACATTTGGGAAAAAAAAGGGAAAAAGGAGGGGAAAAATGGGAAAAATAAGGGGGGAAAAGGCAGGAAAAGAGGCAGAATTGGGGAATTTGGGGAATTTGGGAGTTGCCAAGGATCTGAGCCCTCACACCCACCTTGCCAGCTGCTCGTGTTGGTGCTGTAGGAACCTGGAAAATGGGAAAAAATGGGAATTTTGAATGGAATTGTGAATGGGAAATGCTGAAATGTGGGCTGAAATGTTTGGGGTTTTGGGGAAATGGGGAGAGTTGGGGATAAAACAGGAAGGGGTTGGGATTTGGGGGGTCTGGATGGAATCGTGATGGGTTTGGCAGGGAAAAGGAGGAAAAAGGGAAAAAAGGGTTGGGGATGTGCAGAGGTTTTGGGAGTTGGGGCTGGAGAGGGTGAAAAATGGGGAAAACAGAGGGGGAAAGGGGTGGGGAAATGGGGAAAAAAGGGGAAATGGGGAAGAAAAGGAGGGGGAAGGGAAAGAGGAGAAATATGGGAAAAGCACAGGGGGAAAGTAGGAGAAAAATGAGGGGGAAGGGAGAAAAATGGGTGGAAATGGAGAAAATAGGAGAAAAATGGGGGGAAATGGAAAAAAAAAGGAGAAAAATGGGGGGATAAGGGGGAAATAGGAAAAAACGGGGGAAAATAGGTGGGAAAATGAGAAAAATGGGAGGAAAACGATGGGAAAATGGGGAGAAAGGGGGGGAAGAGAAAGAGGAGAAATATGGGAAAAGGGGAGAAAGTGGGAGAAAAACAGACTGGAAAGGGAGAAAAATGGGGAAAAATGGGGGGAAATGGGAGAAAAAAGGAATAAAATGGGAGAAAAAAGGGGGGAAATGGGAGAAAAGTGAGAAGAAAAATGGGGGGGAAATGGGAGAAAAGTGGGGGGAAAAGGGGGGGAACGGAGGGAAAGAGGGAAAGGGGAAGGAAAGAAGGGAAAAAAAGGAAAAGTTGAGGAAAAGTTGGGAAAGTCTCACCCTGGGTGCCGGTGGCCCCGGTGCTCCAGCTGCCATAGCCTGGGGAAAAGGAGGAGCTGTCAGCAGGGAAGGGAAAATTCCCAATTTTCATGGGCACAATCCCAAATTCCAGCCCCAAATTCCAGTCCAAATCCCAAATTCCAGCCCCAAAATCCAACTCTGATCCTAAAATCCAACCCTGATCCCAAATCTGGCCCCAATCCCAAATCCCAGCCGCAAAATCCAGCTCTGATCCTAAAATCCAACCCTGATCCCAAAATCCAGCCCTGATCCCAAATTCCAGCCCCAAATTCCAAAATCCAGCCCCAAATTCCAGGGGAATTTCCAGGGGGAATCTCAAAGGGATCCAGGGGGATTTCTGATGGGGAATCCGTGGGGAATTTCCAGAGGGAATCCTGAGGGGATCATGGGGAATTCTGAGGAAAATTCCAGGGGGATCCTGAGGGCATCCAGGGAATTTCCAGGGGGAATCCTGAGGGGATTCTGAGGGGGAGATCTTGTGGATTTTCAGAGGAAATCCAGGGGAATCCTGAGGGGATCCAAATGAAATCCTGAGGGGATTCAGAGGAATTTCCAGAGGGAATCCCAAAGGGATCCAGGGGAATTCTGAGGGGGAATCCACAGGGAATTTCCAAGGGGAATCCTGAGGAGATTCCGGGGGAATCCAGGGAATTTCCAGGGGGATCCTGAGGAATTCTGAGGGGGAATCCATGGGGAATTTCCAGAAGGAATCCTGAGGGGATCCAGGAGAGATTCTGAGAGAATTCAGGGGAATTTCCAGGGAAATCCTGAGGGAATTTCCAGAGGGAATCCCAAGGGGATCCAGGGGAATTCTGAGGGGGAATCCACAGGGAAATTCCAGAGGGAATCCCAAGGGGATCCAGGGGAATTCTGAGGGAGGAATCCACGGGGAATTTCCAGGGGAAATCCTGAGGGGATTCTGAGGGGGAGATCTTGTGGATTTTCAGAGGAAATCCAGGGGATTCCTGAGGGGATCCAGATGAAATCCTGAGGGGATTCAGAGGAATTTCCAGAGGGAATCCCAAAGGGATCCAGGGGAATTCTGAGGGGGAATCCATGGGGAATTTCCAGAGGGAATCCTGAGGGGATCCAGGGGAAATTGCAGGAGGAATCCTCAGGGAATTTCCAGGGGAATTTCCAGAGAAAATCCTGAGGGGATCCAGGGGAAATCCTGAGGGGAGATCCATGAAATTTCCAGGGGGGGATCCTGAAGGGTTCCAGGGGAATTTCCAGAGGAAATCCTGAGGGGAGATCCAGGGAATGTCCAGCGGGAATCCTGAGGGGATTCAGCGGAGATTCTGAGAGGATCCAGGAGAATTTCCAGGAGAGATTCTGAGGAGATCCACAGGGAATCTCCAAGGGAGATCCTCAGAGAATCCAGGGGGAAAGCTGAGGGGATCCATGGGAAAACCTGAGGGAATCCTCAGGGGGAATCCTGAGGGGATCCTGAGCGGACCTAGGGTAGAATCCAGGAGGGAATTTCTAAAGGAGATCCTGAGGGAAATCCAGGGGAGATCCAAGGCGGGGACTCCAGGGGGATCCCCTTAGGAGGGGACAGGGATCCCCTCAGGAGGGGCCACGGGACGCACTGGGAAAAGCACGGCACCCCCAGGAAGGGGACACAGGAACCCCCAAGGAAGGGACACGAAACCCCTACCGGGGGCAGCCACGGTTGGGACGGGCCAGGACGAGGGAAACTGAGGCACAGGCGAGGGGGGCGGGGCCGCGGCCGCCATTTTGTGTCGTCTTCAGAAATGGGCCCGGCGCCATTTCCGCCCCCAGGGCACGACCCCCCCCCTTAGCACCTAACAGCCAATCAGCGCCGCCCTAGCGGTGAGTGACGTGGCGCTCAGCCAATCAGCGGCGCCACTGCCTCATACGGGGGCGGGCGCTGCGCTTCCGGCTGCTGCGGAGCCCCCCTCGGCACCCGCCGGTCACGGAGCCGGTGCTGAGGCAGCGAGGGGAAGGAACCGCCGCCATCCCGAGAGAGCGGCAGCACCACGGGGCCGCCCTGCCCGGCTCTTACCGCCGTATCCCGGCTCCATCGCCGCCACCTCCGCTCGGCGCCGCCGCCGCTTCACCGCCCGCCTCAGCTGCTGGCGCACGCGCACCACCGCCCCCCTCCCGTTTAGCTCCGCCCACAGCACTCCTGATTGGTTGATTTCCTCTGAGGCGCGGCCCGCCCGCAGCTCCCGCCTTTGATTTGATTGGTGGAAACGCTTCCGCCCCGAGAGAACGGCAATCAATCACGGGCGTTCTGGCTCCTGATTGGGCGGCTCCGCGGGGCGCGTCCCTCGCCGGCCGTGAGGGGAAGGAGGGGCCGCCATGGAGTTCCCGGGGCCGGGAGCGGAGCGGCCCCGAAACGAACCCGGGATGGCCCCGGCCAGGCCCTGAAACGGCTCCGGAGAGGCCTCGAATGGCCCCGGAGCGGCCCCTCCCAGTGACAATGTCCCCAATGCCTCACAGTGAGTGTCCCCAGCCCGTCAGTGACAGCGTCCCCAAATCCCCTCACGGACCCCAAATCATCTCAGGGTCCGCAGATCCGCTCAAGTGTTCTCAAATCTCCTCAGCATCCCCAAATCCCCTCAAAATGTCACCAACCCCCCTCACAACGTCCCCAGATCACCTCAGGGTCCCCAAATCCCCTCAAAACATCTCCAATTCTCCTCAGCGTTCCCAAATTCCCTCAAAATGTTCCCAAATCCCCTCAGGGTTCCCAAATCCCCTCACAATGTCACCAAATTCCCTCAAAATGTCCCCAAATCACCTCAGGGTCCCCAAATCCCCTCAAAATGTCCCCAAATCACCTCAGGGTCCCCAAATCCCCTCAAAACATCTCCAATTCCCCTCAAAACATCTCCAAATCCCCTCAAAACATCTCCAAATCCCCTCAGCGTTCCCAAATCCCCTCAAAATGTTCCCAAATCCCCTCAGGGTTCCCAAATCCCCTCACAATGTCACCGAATTCCTTCAAAATATTCCCAAATCCCCTCACAGCGTCCCCAAATCCCCTCACAGTGTCACCAAATTCCCTCAAAATGTCACCAGATCCCCTCACAGGGTCCCCAAATCCTTTTTCCCATTATTTTTCCATCCTTTTTCCTCCTTCTCCCCGGTCCTTTTCCATTCCTTTTTTCCCATTTTCCCCCATTCTTTCCTCTCCCTTTCCCATCATTTTCCCATCTCTTTTCCCTCCTTTGTTTCTATTTTTTTTCATCCCTTTTCCTCATACCTTTCCCATTTTTGGCACGAATTTCCCCATTCCAGAAGAAAATCTTCCATTCCTGATGGGAATTTTCCCATTCCTGAAGGAATTTCCCCATCCCTGGTGTGAATTTTCCCATTCCTGATGAGAATTTCCCCATTTTTGGCATGAATTTCCCAAAACCTGAAGGAATTTCTGCCATTCCCAACAATTTTTCCCATTTCTGATGGGAATTTCCCCATTCCAGAAGGAATTTCCCCATTTTTTGCACAAATTTCCCCAATCCTGGCAGGAATTTCCCCATTCCAGAATAAATTCTTCCATTCCTGATGGGAATTTTCCCATTCCTGATGGGAATTTCCCCATTTTTGCCATGAATTTCCCAAAACTTTCTCCCACTCCAGACAATTTTTCCCCAAATTTCCACATTCCTGAAGGAATTTCTCCATTCCAGGCAGGAATTTTCCCATTCCTGCTGCAAATTTTCCCCATTCCAGAAGCAAATTTTCAATTCCTGACAAAATTCCCCCATTCCAGAAAGAAATCTTCCAATTCCTGAAGGGAAATTTCCCTTTTCTGAGAAGAATTTTCCCATTCCTGAAGAAACTTTCCCTTTTTCTGATGGGAATTTCCCTTTCCTGAGAAGAATTTTCCCATTTTTTGCACAAATTTCCCCAATCCTGGCAGGAATTTCCCCATTCCAGAATAAATTCTTCCATTCCTGATGGGAATTTTCCCATTTCTGATGGGAATTTCCCCATTTTTGGCATGAATTTCCCAAAACCTGAAGGAATTTCTGCCATTCCCAACAATTTTTCCCATTTCTGATGGGAATTTCCCCATTCCAGAAGGAATTTCCCCATTTTTTGCACAAATTTCCCCAATCCTGGCACAAATTTCCCCATTCCAGAAGAAAATCTTCCATTCCTGATGGGAATTTTCCCATTCCTGATGGGAATTTCCCCATCCCTGGTGTGAATTTTCCCATTCCTGATGGGAATTTTCCCATTTTTGGCATGAATTTCCCAAAACCTGAAGGAATTTCTGCCACTCCCAACAATTTTTCCCATTTCTGATGGGAATTTCCCCATTCCAGAAGGAATTTCCCCATTTTTTGCACAAATTTCCCCAATCCTGGCAGGAATTTCCCCATTCCAAAAGAAATTCTTCCATTCCTGATGGGAATTTTCCAATTTTTGGCATGAATTTCCCAAAACCTGAAGGAATTTCTCCCATTCCCGACAATTTTTCCCATTTCTGTTGGGAATTTCTCCATTTCTGATGGGAATTTCCCCATTTTTTGCACAAATTTCCCCAATCCTGGCAGAAATTTCCAGAAGAAATTCTTCCATTCCTGATGGGAATTTTCCCATTCCTGAAGGAATTTCCCCATCCCAAACCCCAAATCCCCCCAAAATTCCCCCTCAAATTCCAACATTTCCCCAATTTCGGGCAGGAAAATCCCAACCCCACCCCAAAAAATGTGAATTTTGTGTTTTGAGGCTTTAGCAAAGATGAGAAATTGGGATGAGCTGAGCTGGAGTCCTTTAAAATCCACAGAAATTCGGGAATTTCCTCCCGGTCACAACGGACACAACGGCACCGAACGCTCAGGGCAGGGAAAAACAGAGGGAAAAACGGGGAAAAATTGGGAAAAATGGGAAAAAACGACAGGAAAACAGCAGGGAAACAGCGGGAAAAGGAACCACAGCCACGGGAAATCCTGGGAAATCCTGGGGAGGAATTCCAGACTTCAACACCTGGAAAAATGCCCAAAATTCCAGCAGGGAATTGTCCAAATCACAGCATGAAATTCCCAAAAATTCAGGTGGAAATTTCCCAAAATTCCAGCTGGAAGTTGTCCAAAATTCCAGCTGGAAATTCCCCAAAATCACAGCTTGAAATTCCCAAAAAATTCAGGTGGAAATTCCCCAAAATCCACCCAGAAATTCCCCCAAATCCCAACTGGAAATTCCCAAAAAATTCAGGTGGAAATTCCTAAAATTCCAACTGGAAATTCCCCAAAATCCGCCCAGAAATTCCCCCCCAAATCCAACTGGAAATTCCCCAAAATCCACCCAAAATTCCCCCCCAAATCCAACTGGAAATTCCCAAAAAATCCACCCAGAAATTCCCACAATTCCACCTGGAAATTCCCAAAAAATTCAGGTGAAAATTCCCAAAAATCCCAGCTGGAAATTCCCCATAATTCCACCCAAAATTCCCAAAAATTCCACCCAGAAATTCCCCAAAACCCAACTGGAAATTCCCAAAAATCCAGCCTGAAAATCCCACAAATCCCAGCCGGAAATTCCAAAAAAATTCAGGTGGAAATTCCTAAAATTCCAACTGGAAATTCCCCAAAATCCACCCAGAAATTCCCCCCCAAATCCAACTGGAAATTCCCAAAAAATTCAGGTGGAAATTCCCCAAAATCCACCCAGAAATTCCCACAAATCCCAACTGGAAATTCCCAAAAAATTCAGCTGGGAACTCCCAAAAAATCCAGGTGAAAATTCCCAAAAATCCCAGCTGGAAATTCCCAAAAATCCAGCCTGAAAATCCCACAAATCCCAGTCGGAAATTCCCAAAAAATTCAGGTGAAAATTCCCAAAATTCCACCCAGAAATTCCCTCAAATTCCAGCTGGAAATTCCCAAAAATCCCAACTCAAATTTCCCAAAATTCCCAAAATTCCCAACTGAAAATTAAAAAAAAAAAATTCCACCCATAAATTCCCAGAAATTCCAGCTGGAAATTCCCACAAAAATTTTTCCCAAGAATTCCCAAAAAACCCAACAAAATTCCCATTTTTTCCCAAGAATTCCCAGAAAATCCAAAGGAATTCCCAAAAACCCAAGAAAATTCCCATTTTTTCCCCAGGAATTCCCAAAAATCCCACAAAATTTCCATTTTTGCCAAAGAATTCCCAAAAAACCCAACAAAATCCCATTTTTTCCCAAGAATTCCCAGAAAATCCAAAGGAATTCCCAAAAACCCAACAAATTCCCATTTTTTTCCCAAGAAAATTCCAAAAAAATCCCACAAATTCTTCCCAAGAAAATTCCCAAAAAACCCAAGAAAATTCCCATTTTCCCCCAAGAAAATTCCCCAAAAATCCCACAAAATTCCCATTTTTTCCCAAGAATTCCCAGAAAATCCAAAGGAATTCCCAAAACCCCAAGAAAATTCCCTTTTTTTCCCAAGAAAATTCCAAAAAAAGCCACAAAATTCCCATTTTTCCCAAGAATTCCCAAAAATCCCAACAAAATTCCCATTTTTCCCCCAAGAATTCCCAGAAAATCCAAAGGAATTCCCCAAAAAACCCAACAAATTTCCCATTTTTCCCCAAGAAAATTCCCAAAAAATCCCACAAAATTCCCATTTTTTCCCAAGAATTCCCAGAAAATCCAAAGGAATTCCCAAAAACCCAAGAAAATTCCCATTTTTTTCCCCCAGGAATTCCCAAAAAACCCAAGAAAATTCCCAACCTTTTTCCCAAGAATTCCCACAAAATTCCCATTTTTTCCCAAGAATTCCCAGAAAATCCAAAGGAATTCCCAAAACCCCAACAAAATTCCCATTTTTTCCCAAGAAAATTCCAAAAAAAACCCCACAAAATTCCCATTTTTTCCCAAGAATTCCCAAAAAACCCAACAAAATTCCAATTTTTTCCCCAGGAATTCCCAAAAATCCCAACAAAACTCCCATTTTTTCCCAAGAAAATTCCCAAAAAATCCCACAAAATTCCCATTTTTTCCCCAAGAATTCCCAAAACATCCCACAAAACTCCCATTTTTTCCCAAGAATTCCCAAAAAATCCAAAGGAATTCCCATTTTTCCCAAGAGTTCCCAAAAAATTCCCATTCTTTTCCCAAGAATTCCCAAAAAATCCAAAGGAATTCCCAAAAACCCCAGAAAATTCCCATTTTTTTCCCCAAGAATTCCCAGAAAATCCCACAAAATTCCCATTTTTCCCAAGAAAATTCCATAAAAATCCCACAAATTTCCCATTTTTTCCCAAAAAACCCCACAAAATTCCCATTTTTTTTCCCCAGAAAATTCCCATTTTTTTCCCAAGAATTCCCAGAAAATCCCAAGGAATTCCCATTTTTTCCCCAGAAAATTCCCATTTTTCCCAGGAATCCCCAGAATTTCCGGATTTGGGGCCGTTCCGGGTCCTTTTCCCTGCAGGATTCACTCCTGGAACCTTCCAGAACTTGGGGAAATTTGGGAATTTTGGGAATTTTGGGAATTTTGGGAATTTTCCCCCTCTGGGTTCCCCCCTGGTCCCTTTTGCTGCTTTTTGGCTGCTGAAATTTCCTCGGAATTTTCCTTTTCCTCGGGATTTTCCTCAGGATTTTCCGGAATTTTCCCAGAATTTTCCGGATTTTCTTTCCAATTTTCCCGATTTTCCGCAGAATCCTCAAAATTTTGGGGATTTTCCGTTGAATTTTCAGCGTTTTCCATGGAATTTTCCAGATTTTCTTCAGGATTTTGGGGGATTTTCGTTGAATTTTCAGGATTTTCCGTGGAATTTTCCGGATTTTCTGTGGAATTTTCCGGATTTTCCGTGGAATTTTCTGCATTTTTTGTGGAATTTTCTGCATTTTCTGTGGAATTTTCCAGATTTTCTTCAGGATCTGGGGGATTTTTTGTCAAATTTCCAGGATTTCCTGTGGAATTTTCAGGATTTTCTTCTGGAATTTTGGGGTTTTCTCTGGGATTTTCTGGATTTTCTTCAGGATTTTGGGGATTTTTTGTAGAATTTTGGGGGTTTTCTTCGGGATTTTGGGGATTTTTGGTGGAATTTTGGGGGTTTTCTTCGGGATTTTGGGGATTTTTGGTGGAATTTTGGGGATTTTCTTCGGGATTTTCCTCTGCTGCTCCTTCCTCGTGCTCCTCCTTTTCCTCGGGATCGTCCGTGAATGGATTTTCCCCCTGGAAAAAAAGGGAAAAAATTCTCCAAAAATCCCCAAATTTCCCATTTTGAGCCTCCCTTTAAGGCATTTTCACCCCCCCATCGTCCCAAATCCAGAAAAAAATGGGAATATTCCCAAAAAAACACCCACAAAACTGCAAAGTATTCCCCAAAAATCCAAAATATTCCCCCCAAACCCCCAAAATATCCCCAAAAAACCAAAATATTCCCAAAAAACTCCACCCAAAAGCTGAAAATATTCCCACAAACGCAGCAAATCCCAAAATATTCCCTGAAAATTCCCCAAAAACCCTAAAATCTTTTCAAAAAATTGATTTTTTTCCCCAAAAATTCCCAAATGCCCCCAAAGATCCACAAGATCCCTAAAACCTCAAAATATTCCCCAAAAACCCCCAAATATTCCCCCCAAAAATCCACCCAAAAGCTCAAAATATTCCCAGAAAAACAGCAAAGCCCAAAATGTTCCTAAAAAAACCCCAAAATTGTCCCAAAAATCCAAAATATTCCCAAGCCCACCTCCAAAACCCAACAATGTTCCCAAAATCCTCCCAAAAATCAGCCCCAAAATCCCTGAAAATTCCCAAAACATCCCCCAAAACACCTCAAAACTCAAAATATTCCCAAAAACTTCCCCAAATCACCCCAAACTCCAAAATAGTCCCCAAAAATTCCCAACCCCGCCCCCAAAAGCCCAAAATATTCCCAAAAACCTTGAAATATTCCCCCAAAAATTCCAAAATATTCCCAAAAACCTCGAAATATTCCCCCAAAAATTCCAAAATGTTCCCAAAAACCTCGAAATATTCCCCCAAAAATTCCAAAATATTCCCAAAAACTTCAAAATATTCTCCCCAAAACCCCAAAATGCTCCCAAAAACCTCGAAATACTCCCCCAAAAACCTCAAAATGCTCCCAAAAACCTCGAAATATTCCCCCCAAAATTCCCCCCAAAACTCCAAAATATTCCCAAAAAAACCAAAATATTCCGGGAATGTTCCCAAAAAACCCCTCAAACTTCCAATATTCAAAAAAAAACCTCCCAGAAATTCCCAAAAAACCCCCAAAATTCCCCCAAACCCCTCAAAAATCAAAAATATTCCAAAGAATCCCCTCAAAAATTCAAAGCATTCCCAAAAATCCCCAAAAAACCCCCAAAAAATTGGTTTAAAAACCCCTCAAAAATCCAATTTATCCCCCAAAATTCCCCAAAATCTCCCCCAGCGCCCCGAAAATTCCCAAATATCGCCCCCGAGCTGGACAAAAATCCCCCAAGACTGCCAAAATTCCCAAAAAATCCCTCAAAAATACAAAATACTCTCAACAATTCCATCAAAAATCCAAAATATTCCCCAGGAACTCCCACAAATTACCCCCAAAAACCTCAAAAATCCCCCCAAAAAAACCCCTCAAAATTCCCAAAAATTCCCAAAAAACCCCCTCAAAATGCTCCTAAAAATCTCCTGAAAATTTCCCCCCAAAAAACCCCAAAAGCCTCTCAAAAATTCCAAATATTCCCAAATAAATGCCCCAAAATTGCCCAAAAAACCCCACAAAACCCCTAAAAATTCCCCCAAAAAACCCCAAAATCTCCCCCAAACCCCTCAGAATTCCCAAAAATTCCCAAAATGCCCAAAAAATCCCCAAAATTCCCTCCAAAAATTCCCGAATGCCTCTCAAAAATTCAAAGTGTTCCTAAAAAACGCCCCAAAATTGCCCAAAAATTTCCCCAAAACGCCTAAAAAATTCCAAAATATCCCCCAAAATTCCCCCAAACCCCTCAGAATTCCCAAAAATTCCCAAAAAATTCCCAAAAACCCCAAAAATCTTCTGAAAATTCCCAAAAAATCCCCAAAAGCCTCTCAAAAATTCCAAATATTCCCAAAAAAACGCCCCAAAATTGCCCAAAACCCCCAAAATCTCCCCCAAACCCCTCAGAATTCCCAGAAATTCCCCAAAAATTCCCAAAATGCCCAAAAAATCCCCAAAATTCCCCCAAAAATTCCCGAATGCCTCTCAAAAATTCAAAATATTCCCAAAAAAACGCCCCAAAATTGCCCAAAAAACCCCACAAAACCCCTAAAAATTCCAAAAAAACCCCCAAAATCTCCCCCAAACCCCTCAGAATTCCCAAAAATTCCCAAAAAATCTCCTGAAAATTCCCAAAAAAACCCCTAAAAGTCCCTCAAAATTTCAAAATATTCCCAAAAAACGCCCCAAAATTGCCCAAAAAACCCCACAAAACCCCTAAAAATTCCCCCAGAAATTCCCAAAATTCCCAAAAAATTCCCAAAAAATTCCCAAAATCCCCGAAATCCCACCTGGAGGAAGCTCTGCAGTTTGCTGCCGATGAGTTTGTTGTTGAGGATGCTCCGCGCCACCGCCAGCGACGCGCGCTTGGATTGCTCCAGCATGGCCTGGAAATTCCGGAATTTCAGGGAAATTCGGGAATTCCGGCAATTCCTGGGGTGTTCCAGGGGATTCCGGGGGATTGGGGAGCGAATTCAAGAAAATTCCCAACAAAATTCCCTGGGAAAAAGGGGCTGGGGGTGGAAAATCAGGAAATTCCAGGCAATTTTACAAGGGATTTTCCAGAGAAATTCCAAAAAGAAATTCCCAGGAAAAAATGGGCTGGGGACACAAATCCAGGGAATTCTGGGAATTCCAGGGGGTGTTCCAGGGATTGGGGCACAAATCCAGGGAAATTCCCAAAAAATCCCCAGGGAAAGAGGGGCTGGGGGTGGAAATCCACGGAAAAATGTGAGAAATCCCGGGATTTGGGGCTGTTCCTGGAGGAATTGCCAGGATTTGGGGGGGATCCCAAGGTTTTGTGGGATCCCAGACGGAATTCCCAGGATTTGAACAGATCCTGACGTGAATTCCCAGGATTTTTGGTGGATCCCATCAGGAATTCCCAGGATTTGAATGGATCCCAGTGTAAATTCCCAGGATTTTTGGTGGATCCCTTCAGGAATTCCCAGGATTTGGATGGATCCCACTGTAAATTCCCAGGATTTGAATGGATCCCAGCAGGAATTCCCAGGATTTGAATGGATCCCACTGTAAATTCCCAGGATTTTTGGTGGATCCCATCAGGAATTCCCAGGATTTGGATGGATCCCAGTGTAAATTCCCAGGATTTTTGATGGATCCTGTCAGGAATTCCCAGGATTTGGATGGATCCCACTGTAAATTCCCAGGATTTGGATGGATCCTGTCAGGAATTCCCAGGATTTGGATGGATCCCACTGTAAATTCCCAGGATTTTTGGTGGATCCTGTCAGGAATTCCCAGGATTTGGATGGATCCCAGTGAAAATTCCCAGGATTTTTGGTGGATCCCATCAGGAATTCCCAGGATTTGGATGGATCCCAGTGAAAATTCCCAGGTTTTGGATGGATCCCACTGTAAATTCCCAGGATTTTTGATGGATCCCAGTGTAAATTCCCAGGATTGGATGGATCCCACTGTAAATTCCCAGGATTTTTGGTGGATCCTGTCAGGAATTCCCAGGATTTGGATGGATCCCAGTGAAAATTCCCAGGATTTTTGATGGATCCCAGTGAAAATTCCCAGGATTTGAATGGATCCCACTGTAAATTCCCAGGATTTGGATGGATCCCATCAGGAATTCCCAGGATTTGGATGGATCCCAGTGTAAATTCCCAGGATTTTTGATGGATCCCATCAGGAATTCCCAGGATTTGCATGGATCCCACTGTAAATTCCCAGGATTTTTGGTGGATCCCATCAGGAATTCCCAGGATTTGAATGGATCCCAGTGAAAATTCCCAGGATTTTTGGTGGATCCCAGCCAGAATTCCCAGGATTTGGATGGATCCCAGTGAAAATTCCCAGGATTTGGATGGATCCCAGTATAATTCCCACATCTCAGGGTGGAACCCAGCCGGAATTCCCAGGATTTGTGTGGATCCCAGAGAAAATTCCCAGGATTTTTGGTGGATCCCAGTGAAAATTCCCAGGATTTGAATGGATCCCACTGTAAATTCCCAGGATTTGGATGGATCCCAGTGAAAATTCCCAGGATTTTTAGTGGATCCCATCAGGAATTCCCAGGATTTGTGCGGATCCCACTGTAAATTCCCAGGATTTTTAGTGGATCCCAGCAGGAATTCCCAGGATTTGTGCGGATCCCACTGTAAATTCCCAGTATTTGAATGGATCCCAGCCGGAATTCCCAGGATTTGGATGGATCCCACTGTAAATTCCCAGGATTTGAATGGATCCCAGTGAAAATTCCCAGGATTTTTGGTGGATCCCATCAGGAATTCCCAGGATTTGAATGGATCCCACTGTAAATTCCCAGGATTTTTAGTGGATCCCTTCAGGAATTCCCAGGATTTGTGCGGATCCCACTGTAAATTCCCAGTATTTGAATGGATCCCAGCAGGAATTCCCAGGATTTGGATGGATCCCACTGTAAATTCCCAGGATTTTTGGTGGATCCCATCAGGAATTCCCAGGATTTGAATGGATCCCAGTGAAAATTCCCAGGATTTTTGGTGGATCCCAGCCAGAATTCCCAGGATTTGAATGGATCCCAGTGAAAATGTCCAGGATTTTTAGTGGATCTCCTCAGGAATTCCCACATTTCAGGATGGATCCCAGTGGATCCCAATGGGAATCCCCGGGGTTTTATGGATCCCAGTACGAATTCCCAGGATTTGGGTGGATCCCAGTGGATCCCAGGCTCACCCTGCGGTTGTGGCCGCGCTCGGGGCACCTCAGGTGCCTCTGGATGGATCCCAGTGGATCCCCCGGGTTTCAGGGTGGATCCCAGTAGATCCCAGTGGTAATCCCCAGGGTTTTATGGATCCCATTGGATCCCAGTGTAATTCACAGGTTTCAGGGTGGATCCCGGTGGATCTGGGTGGATCCCAGTGTGCATTCCCATGGTTTTTGTGGATCCCAGTGCACATTCCCAGGTTTCAGGGTGGATCCCAGTGGATCCCAGTGGGAACCCCCAGGGTTTTATGGATCCCAGTACAAATTCCCAGGATTTGGGTGGATCCCAGTGGATCCCAGGCTCACCCTGCGGTTGTGGCCGCGCTCGGGGCACCTCAGGTGCCTCTGGATGGATCCCAGTGGATCCCCCAGGTTTCAGGGTGGATCCCAATGGGAATCCCCAGGGTTTTATGGATCCCAGTACGAATTCCCATTATTTTTGTGGATCCCAGTGGATCCCAGGCTCACCCTGCGGTTGTGGCCGTGCTCGGGGGATCTCAGGTGCCTCTGGATGGATCCCAGTGGATCCCAGTGTACATTCCCAGAGATTTTATGGATCCCACTGTACACCCCCAGGGTTTTATGGATCCCAGTATAAATTCCCATTATTTTTGTGGATCCCAGTGGATCCCAGGCTCACCCTGCGGTTGTGGCCGCGCTCGGGGCACCTCAGGTGCCTCTGGATGGATCCCAGTGGATCCCACGGGTTTCAGTGTGGATCCCAATGGGAATCCCCAGGGGTTTATGGATCCCAGTGGATCCCAGTGTAATTCACAGGTTTCAGAGTGGATCCCAGTGGTAATCCCCAGGGTTTTATGGATCCCAGTATAAATTCCCAGGATTTGGGTGGATCCCAGTGGATCCCAGGCTCACCCTGCGGTTGTGGCCGTGCTCGGGGCACCTCAGGTGCCTCTGGGTGGATCCCAGTGGATCCCAGTGTACATTCCCAGAGATTTTATGGATCCCACTGTACACCCCCAGGGTTTTATGGATCCCAGTACGAATTCCCACATTTCAGGGTGGATCCCAGTGGATCCCAGGCTCACCCTGCGGTTGTGGCCGCGCTCGGGGGATCTCAGGTGCCTCTGGATGGATCCCAGTGGATCCCCCGGGTTTCAGGGTGGATCCCAGTGGGAATCCCCAGGGTTTTGTGGATCCCAGTGGATCCCAGTGTAATTCACAGGTTTCAGGGTGGATCCCGGTGGATCTGGGTGGATCCCAGTGTGCATTCCCATGGTTTTTGTGGATCCCAGTGCACATTCCCAGGTTTCAGGGTGGATCCCAGTGGATCCCAGTGGGAATCCCCAGGGGTTTATGGATCCCAGTACAAATTCCCAGGATTTGGGTGGATCCCAGTGGATCCCAGGCTCACCCTGCGGTTGTGGCCGCGCTCGGGGCACCTCAGGTGCCTCTGGATGGATCCCAGTGGATCCCACGGGTTTCAGGGTGGATCCCAATGGGAATCCCCAGGGTTTTATGGATCCCAGTGGATCCCAGTGTAATTCACAGGTTTCAGAGTGGATCCCGGTGGGAATCCCCAGGGTTTTATGGATCCCAGTACGAATTCCCATTATTTTTGTGGATCCCAGTGGATCCCAGGCTCACCCTGCGGTTGTGGCCGCGCTCGGGGGACCTCAGGTGCCTCTGGATGGATCCCAGTGGATCCCAGTGTACATTCCCAGAGATTTTATGGATCCCACTGTACACCCCCAGGGTTTTATGGATCCCAGTATAAATTCCCATTATTTTTATGGATCCCAGTGGATCCCAGGCTCACCCTGCGGTTGTGGCCGTGCTCGGGGGATCTCAGGTGCCTCTGGATGGATCCCCAGTGCATGGGGATCAGGAGGTCGCAGGCAGAGCAGTGAGCGGCCTCAACCTTGCGCACAAAGTGCTCCAGGCCCAGATCTGGGGAAAAAGGGATCAAAAAACGGGATCAGGGATCTGGGAATGGGATCAGGGATCTGGGAATGGGATCAGGGAATGGGATTTGGGATCCCCAGGGCTCCAGGCCCAGATCTGGGAAAAGAGGGATCAAAAAACGGGATCAGGGATCAGGGAATGGGATCAGGGATCTCCAGTGCTCCAGGCCCAGATCTGGGAAACAGAAAACGGGATCAGGAATTGGGATCAGGGATCTGGGAACGGGATCTGGGGTCCCCAGTGCTCCAAGCCCAGATCTGGGAAAAGGGATCAAAAAACGGGATCAGGGATCTGGGAATGGGATCAGGGAATGGGATCTGGGATCCCCAGGGCTCCAGGCCCAGATCTGGGAAAAGGGATCAAAAAACGGGATCAGAAATTGGGATCAGAGATCTGGGAATGGGATCAGGGAATGGGATCAGGGATCCCCAGTGCTCCAGGCCCAGATCTGGGGAACAGAAAATGGGATCAGAAATTGGGATCAGGGATCTGGGAATGGGATCAGGGAATGGGATCAGGGATCTGGGAATGGGATCTGGGATCTGGGAATGGGATCAGGGATCCCCAGTGCTCCAGGGCCAGATCTGGGGAACAGAAAATGGGATTGGGATCAGGGATCCGGGAATGGGCTCAGACATCTGGGAATGGGATCAGGGATTGGGATCAGGGATCAGGGAATGGGATCTGGGATCTCCAGTGCTCCAGGCCCAGATCTGGGGAACAGAAAATGGGATCAAAAAACGAGATCAGAAATTGGGATCAGGGATCTGGGAATGGGATCAGATAAACCCCCAAGGGATCCCCAGGGCTCCAGGGCCAGATCTGAGAAAAGGGATCAGAAATTGGGATCAGGGATCTGGGAATGGGATCTGGGAATGGGATCTGGGATTGGGATCAGGGATCAGGGAATGGGATTTGGGATCCCCAGTGCTCCAGGCCCAGATCTGGGGAACAGAAAATGGGATTGGGATCAGGGATCTGGGATTGGGATCAGGAAATGGGATCTGGGATTGGGATCAGGAAATGGGATCTGGGATTGGGATCTGGGAATGGGATCTAAGATTGGGATCACAGGGATTGGGATCCCCAGAGTTCCAGGCCCATCTCTGGAAAACAGGGATTGGGATCAGGAATGGGATTGGGATCAGATCAACCCCTAAGAGATCCCCAGTGCTCCAGAGCCACCTCAGGAAAATGGGATTGGGATCAGGGATTGGGATCAGGGATCTGGGACAGGGATCGGGATCAGGGATTGGGATCAGGGATTGGGATGGGGAATGGCCAAACCCTCTGGGACATTCCAGAGCCATTCCTGGGGTTCCCAACCCTTCCCTTCCCGGGGATCCCCCCTTGCCCCATTCCCAGGGAATCCCCCAAATCCTGCAGGGAATTCCCCCAATCCCATTCCCAGGGAATCCCCCAAATCCCATTCCCATGGAATTCCCCCAAATCCTGCAGGGAATCCCCCCAAATCCCATTCCCAGGGAATCCCCCCAAATCCCATTCCCAGGGAATTCCCACCCCATTCCCAGGGAATCCCCCCAAATCCTGCAGGGAATCCCCCAAATCCCATTCCCAGGGAATTCCCAAATCCCATTCCCAGGGAATCCCCCAATCCCATTCCCAGGGAATCCCCCAAATCCTGGAGGGAATCCCCCAAATCCCATTCCCAGGGAATTCCCCAATCCCATTCCCAGGGAATCCCCCCAAATCCTGCAGGGAATCCCCCAAATCCCATTCCCAGGGAATCCCCCAAATCCTGCAGGGAATTCCCCCAATCCCATTCCCAGGGAATCCCCCAAATCCCATTCCCAGGGAATCCCCCAAATCCCATTCCCAGGGAATTCCCCAATCCCATTCCCAGGGAATCCCCCAAATCCCATTCCCAGGAAATTCCCCCAAATCCCATTCCCAGGAAATTCCCCAAATCCTGCAGGGAATTCCCCCAATCCCATTCCCAGGGAATCCCCCAAATCCCATTCCCAGGGAATTCCCCAATCCCACTCCAAGGGAATCCCCCCAAATCCCATTCCCAGGAAAATCATCCCCCAAATCCCATTCCCATGGAATCCCCCCATATCCTGCAGGGAATCCCCCCAAATCCCATTCCCATGGAATTCCCCCAAATCCTGCAGGGAATCCCCCAAATCCCATTCCCAGGGAATTCCCCAAATCCCATTCCCAGGAAATTCCCCCAAATCCCATTCCCAGGGAATTCCCCAAATCCCATTCCCAGGAAATTCCCCCAAATCCCATTCCCAGGAAATTCCCCAAATCCTGCAGGGAATTCCCCCAATCCCATTCCCAGGGAATCCCCCAAATCCCATTCCCAGGGAATTCCCCAATCCCACTCCAAGGGAATCCCCCCAAATCCCATTCCCAGGAAAATCATCCCCCAAATCCCATTCCCATGGAATCCCCCCATATCCTGCAGGGAATCCCCCAAATCCCATTCCCAGGAAATTCCCCCAAATCCTGCAGGGAATCCCCCAAATCCCATTCCCAGGAAATTTCCCAATCCCATTCCCAGGGAATTCCCCAATCCCATTCCCAGGGAATCCCCCAAATCCCATTCCCAGGAAATTTCCCAATCCCATTCCCACGGAATTCCCCCAAATCCCATTCCCAGGGAATTCCCCAAATCCCATTCCCAGGATTTTGGGATATTTTTGGGGATGTTTTTGGGATATTTTTGAGGTATTCTTGGGATATTTTTGGGATATTTTTGGGGATATTTTTGGGGATATTTTTGGGGTATTTTGGGGGGATATTTTATGATATTTTTAGGATATTTTTGAGGTATTTTTGGGACATGTTTGGGATATTTTTGGGGATATTTTTGAGGTATTTTTGGGATATTTTTGGGATATTTTTGAGGTATTTTTGAGGTATTTTTGGGATACTTTTGGGGTATTTTGGGGGGATATTTTGGGATATTTTTAGGATATTTTTGAGGTATTTTCGGGACATTTTTGGGGTATTTTTGGGGATATCTTTGGTGTATTTTTAGGGATATTTTTGGGGATATTTTTGTGGTATTTTTGGGGTACCCTGGGTGAGGTCCTGCTCCCTGTGGATCTGTTGGATCACGGCGTTGATGTCCCGGATCCCGCGGCGCCGCTCCTCCGTCTTCCGCGTCTTGTTGGCCACGTACTCCTGGGGGGATTCCATGGCATCAGCATCCCAAAAACCCATGGGAATTATCCCAAAATTCCATGGGAATTCCCTGGGATCAGCATCCCAAAAACCCCCAGGAATTATCCCAAAAATCCCTGGGAATTCCCCAGGATCAGCATCCCAAAAATCCCTGGGATCATCCCAAAATTCCATGGGAATTCCCTGGGATCAGCATCCCAAAAACCCATGGGAATTGTCCCAAAAATCCACGGGAATTCCCTGGGATCATCCCAAAAATCCCTGGGAATTCCCAGGGATCAGCATCCCAAAAATCCCTGGGATCATCCCAAAATTCCATGGGAATTCCCTGGGATCAGCATCCCAAAAATCCCCAACAATTATCCCAAAAACCCACGGGAATTCCCCGTGAACAGCATCCCAAAAATCCATGGGAATTCCCTGGGATCAGCATCCCAAAAACCCCCAGGAATTATCCCAAAATTCCATGGGAATTCCATGGGATCAGCATCCCAAAAACCCATGGGAATTCTCCCAAAAATCCACGGGAATTCCCCGTGATCGGCATCCCAAAAATCCCCAGGAATTATCCCAAAAACCCACGGGAATTCCCTGTGAACAGCATCCCAAAAATCCCTGGGAATTCTCTGGGATCAGAATCCCAAAAATCCCCAGGAATCATCCCAAAAATCCACGGGAATTCCCTGGGATCATCCCAAAATTCCCTGGGAATTCTCTGGGATCAGCATCCCAAAAATCCCTGGGATCATCCCAAAATTCCCTGGGAATTCCCTGGGATCAGCATCCCAAAAAATCCATGGGAATTGTCCCAAAAATCCACGGGAATTCCCTGGGATCATCCCAAAAATCCCTGGGAATTCCCAGGGATCAGCATCCCAAAAATCCCTGGGATCATCCCAAAATTCCATGGGATCAGCATCCCAAAACCCCCCAGGAATTATCCCAAAAACCCACAGGAATTCCCTGGGATCAGCATCCCAAAAACCCATGGGAATTGTCCCAAAAATCCACGGGAATTCCCCGTGATCGGCATCCCAAAAATCCCTGGGAATTCCCTGGGATCAGCATCCCAAAAATCCCTGGGATCATCCCAAAAATCCATGGGAATTCCATGGGATCAGCATCCCAAAAACCCATGGGAATTGTCCCAAAAATCCACGGGAATTCCCTGGGATCAGCATCCCAAAAATCCCTGGGATCATTCCAAAATTCCATGGGAATTCCCCAGGATCAGCATCCCAAAATTCCATGGGAATTCCCTGGGATCAGCATCCCAAAAATGCCCAGGAATTATCCCAAAATTCCACAGGAATTCCCCGTGATCAGCATCCCAAAAATCCCTGGGAATTCCCCAGGATCAGCATCCCAAAAATCCCTGGGATCATTCCAAAATTCCATGGGAATTCCCCAGGATCAGCATCCCAAAAATCCATGGGAATTGTCCCAAAAATCCCTGGGAATTCCCTGGGATCAGCATCCCATGGAAACCCATGGGAATTGTCCCAAAAATCCACGGGAATTCCCCGTGATCAGCATCCCAAAAATCCCTGGGATCATCCCAAAATTCCATGGGAATTCCCTGGGATCAGCATCCCAAAAATCCCCAGGAATTATCCCAAAAACCCACGGGAATTCCCCGTGATCAGCATCCCAAAAATCCCTGGGAATTCCCTGTGATCAGCATCCCAAAAATCCCTGGGATCATCCCAAAAATCCCTGGGAATGATTATCCCAGGGATTTGGGATAATCCCTGGGATCAGCATCCCAAAAATCCCTGGGATTATCCCAAAATTCCATGGGAATTCCCTGGGACCAGCATCCCAAAAATCCCTGGGATCATCCCAAAATTCCCTGGGAATTCCCTGGGACCAGCATCCCAAAAATCCCCAATCCCTCCTGCAGGAAATTCCCTGGAATCAGCATCCTAAAATTCCCCGGGAATTCCCTGGGATCATCCCAAAAATCCACAGGAAAGGGAAGGGAAGGGAAGGGAGGAAGAGGAGAGGAGGAGGAGGAAGATGAGGAGAAAGAGGAGGAGGAGGAAGAGGAGGCCGAAGGCACCTGCAGGAACTGGGCGGTCTGGGGGGGCAGCCTGCAGCTGAACTGGAAATGGGGAGAGGGAAAGGAAGGAAAGGAAAAGCAGGAAAAGGAGGAAGAGGAGGGAAAAGAGGAGGAAGAAGAGGAGGAAGAGGAGGAAAATGAGGAAGAGGAGGAAGATGAGGCCGAAGCACCTGCAGGAGCTGGGCTGTCTGCGGGGGCAGCCTGGAGCTGAACTGGAAATGGGAAATGGGAAATGGGAAAGGAGGGAAGGGAACAGAAAAAGGAGGAAAAGGAGGAAGAGCAGAGGAAGAAGAGGAGGAAGAAGAGGATGAGGAGGAAGCTGAGGAGGAGGAAGGCACCTGCAGGAACTGGGCTGTCTGGGCCGGCAGGCGGCTCCCCACGAACTGGAAATGGGAAATGGGGAGAGGGAAATCAGGGAAAGGAACAGGAAAAGGAGGAAGAGCAGGAAAAGGAGAGGAAGAGGAGGAAGAGGAGGATGAGGAAGAAGCTGAGGAGGAGGAAGGCACCTGCAGGAACTGGGCGGTCTGGGCCGGCAGGCGGCTCCCCATGAACTGGAAATGGGGAGAGGGAAATCAGGGAAAGAAGGAAGAGCAAAGGAAGAAGAGGAGGAAGAAGAGGAAGAGGAAGAAGAAGAGGAAGAGGAAGAAGAGGAGGAAGAAGAGGAAGAGGAGGAAGCTGAGGCCGAAGCACCTGCAGGAACTGGGCGGTCTGGGCCGGCAGGCGGCTCCCCACGAACTGGAAACGAGAAATGGGGAGAGGGAAAGGAGGGAAAGGAACAGGAAAAGGAGGAAAAGCAGGAAAAGGAGAGGAAGAGGAGGAAGAGGAGGATGAGGAGGATGAGGAAGAAGCTGAGGAGGAGGAAGGCACCTGCAGGAACTGGGCGGTCTGGGCCGGCAGGCGGCTCCCCAGGAACTGGAAATGGGAAATGGGGAGAGGGAAATCAGGGAAAGGAACAGGAAAAGGAGGAAGAGCAGGAAAAGGAGAGGAAGAGGAGGAAGAGGAGGATGAGGAGGAAGCTGAGGAGGAGGAAGGCACCTGCAGGAACTGGGCGGTCTGGGCCAGCAGGCGGCTCCCCACGAACTGGAAATGGGGAGAGGGAAATCAGGGAAAGAAGGAAGAGCAAAGGAAGAAGAGGAGGAAGAAGAGGAAGAGGAAGAAGAAGAGGAAGAGGAAGAAGAGGAGGAAGAAGAGGAAGAGGAGGAAGCTGAGGCCGAAGCACCTGCAGGAACTGGGCGGTCTGGGCCGGCAGGCGGCTCCCCACGAACTGGAAACGAGAAATGGGGAGAGGGAAAGGAGGGAAAGGAACAGGAAAAGGAGGAAGAGCAGAGAAAGAAGAGGAAGAGGAGGAAGAGGAGGAAGAGGAGCATGAGGAGGATGAGGAGGAAGCTGAGGCCGAAGCACCTGCAGGAACTGCGCTGTCTGGGCCGGCAGGCGGCTCCCCAGGAACTGGAAATGGGGAGAGGGAAATCAGGGAAAGGAAAAGCAGGAAAAGGAGGAAAAGGAGGAAGAGCAGAGGAGGAAGAGGAGGAAGAGGAGGATGAGGAAGAGGAGGAAGCTGAGGCCGAAGCACCTGCAGGAACTGGGCTGTCTGGGCCGGCAGGCGGCTCCCCAGGAACTGGAAATGGGGAGAGGGAAATCAGGGAAAGGAAAAGCAGGAAAAGGAGGAAAAGGAGGAAGAGCAGAGGAAGAAGAGGAGGAAGAGGAGGAAGAGGAGGATGAGGAAGAGGAGGAAGCTGAGGCCGAAGCACCTGCAGGAACTGGGCTGTCTGGGCCGGCAGGCGGCTCCCCAGGAACTGGAAATGCTCGCGGTGGAATTTGCTCTCCAGGTGCTGCCGGATCTCGTCCTCAAAGAACGTCCGGAACTTGCAGAGAGAGCAAACGAACTGGATCCTGGGAAATGGGAAACGGGAATTAGGGGGGAAAATGGGAAATTATGGGGGAAAATATGGGGGAAATATGGGGAAAATATGGGGAAAATTGGGGAAAGTAATGGGGAAAAATTGGGGAAAATTATGGGAAAAATTGGGGAAAATGGGGAAAATTATGGGGAAAATTACGGAGAAAAATTGGGGAAAATTATGGGGAAAAGTATGGGGAAAATTGAGGGAAATTAGGGGGAACAATTGGGGAAAAATGGGGAAAAATAATGGGGAAAAATGGGGAAAATTATGGGGAAAATTATGGGGGAAAATTATGGGGGAAAATTATGGGGAAAAGATAATGGGGAAAAATGGGGAATAATTATGGCGAAAAATTGGGGAAAATTATGGGGAAAATATGAGGAAAATTGGGGAAAATAATGGGAAAAAATAGGGGAAATTATGGGGGAAATTACGGGGAAATTTGGGGAAAGTAATGGGGAAAATGGGGGAAATTATGGGAAAAATTGGAGAAAGTAATGGGGAAAAATAATGGGGAAAAATGGGGAAAAATATGGGGAAAATTATGGGGAAAATTATGGGGAAAATGGGGAAAATATGGGGAAAATTGGGGAAAATTATGGGGAAATTTAGGGAAAGTAATGGGGAAAATGGGGGGAAATTATGGGGAAAAATGGGGAAAATTATGGGGAAAATTATGGGGGAAAATTATGGGGGAAAATTATGGGGAAAAGATAATGGGGAAAAATGGGGAATAATTATGGCGAAAAATTGGGGAAAATTATGGGGAAAATATGAGGAAAATTGGGGAAAATAATGGGAAAAAATAGGGGAAATTATGGGGGAAATTACGGGGAAATTTGGGGAAAGTAATGGGGAAAATGGGGGAAATTATGGGAAAAATTGGAGAAAGTAATGGGGAAAAATAATGGGGAAAAATGGGGAAAAATATGGGGAAAATTATGGGGAAAATTATGGGGAAAATGGGGAAAATATGGGGAAAATTGGGGAAAATTATGGGGAAATTTAGGGAAAGTAATGGGGAAAATGGGGGGAAATTATGGGGAAAAATGGGGAAAATTATGGGGAAAATTATGGGGGAAAATTGTAGGGAAAAGATAAAGGGGAAAAATTGGGAATAATTATGGGGAAAAATTGGGGAAAATTATGGGGAAAATATGAGGAAAATTGGGGAAAATAATGGGAAAAAATAGGGGAAATTATGGGGAAAATTATGGGGGAAATTACGGGGAAATTTGGGGAAAGTAATGGGGAAAATGGGGGAAATTATGGGAAAAATTGGGGGAAATGGGGAAAAATAATGGGGAAAAATGGGGAAAAATATGGGGAAAATTATGGGGAAAATTATGGGGAAAATGGGGAAAATATGGGGAAAATTGGGGAAAATTATGGGGAAATTTAGGGAAAGTAATGGGGAAAATGGGGGGAAATTATGGGGAAAAATGGGGAAAATTATGGGGAAAATTATGGGGGAAAATTATGGGGAAAAGATAAAGGGGAAAAATGGGGAATAATTATGGGGAAAAATTGGGGAAAATTATGGGGAAAATATGAGGAAAATTGGGGAAAATAATGGGAAAAAATAGGGGAAATTATGGGGAAAATTATGGGGGAAATTACGGGGAAATTTGGGGAAAGTAATGGGGAAAATGGGGGAAATTATGGGAAAAATTGGAGAAAGTAATGGGGAAAAATAATGGGGAAAAATGGGGAAAAATATGGGGAAAATTATGGGGAAAATTATGGGGAAAATGGGGAAAATATGGGGAAAATTGGGGAAAATTATGGGGAAATTTAGGGAAAGTAATGGGGAAAATGGGGGGAAATTATGGGGAAAAATGGGGAAAATTATGGGGAAAATTATGGGGGAAAATTATGGGGGAAAATTATGGGGAAAAGATAATGGGGAAAAATGGGGAATAATTATGGCGAAAAATTGGGGAAAATTATGGGGAAAATATGAGGAAAATTGGGGAAAATAATGGGAAAAAATAGGGGAAATTATGGGGGAAATTACGGGGAAATTTGGGGAAAGTAATGGGGAAAATGGGGGAAATTATGGGAAAAATTGGAGAAAGTAATGGGGAAAAATAATGGGGAAAAATGGGGAAAAATATGGGGAAAATTATGGGGAAAATTATGGGGAAAATGGGGAAAATATGGGGAAAATTGGGGAAAATTATGGGGAAATTTAGGGAAAGTAATGGGGAAAATGGGGGAAATTATGGGGAAAAATGGGGAAAATTATGGGGAAAATTATGGGGGAAAATTATGGGGGAAAATTATGGGGAAAAGATAATGGGGAAAAATGGGGAATAATTATGGCGAAAAATTGGGGAAAATTATGGGGAAAATATGAGGAAAATTGGGGAAAATAATGGGAAAAAATAGGGGAAATTATGGGGAAAATTATGGGGGAAATTACGGGGAAATTTGGGGAAAGTAATGGGGAAAATGGGGGAAATTATGGGAAAAATTGGAGAAAGTAATGGGGAAAAATAATGGGGAAAAATGGGGAAAAATATGGGGAAAATTATGGGGAAAATTATGGGGAAAATGGGGAAAATATGGGGAAAATTGGGGAAAATTATGGGGAAATTTAGGGAAAGTAATGGGGAAAATGGGGGGAAATTATGGGGAAAAATGGGGAAAATTATGGGGAAAATTATGGGGGAAAATTATGGGGGAAAATTATGGGGAAAAGATAATGGGGAAAAATGGGGAATAATTATGGCGAAAAATTGGGGAAAATTATGGGGAAAATATGAGGAAAATTGGGGAAAATAATGGGAAAAAATAGGGGAAATTATGGGGAAAATTATGGGGGAAATTACGGGGAAATTTGGGGAAAGTAATGGGGAAAATGGGGGAAATTATGGGAAAAATTGGAGAAAGTAATGGGGAAAAATAATGGGGAAAAATATGGGGAAAATTATGGGGAAAATTATGGGGAAAATGGGGAAAATATGGGGAAAATTGGGGAAAATAATGGGGAAATTTAGGGAAAGTAATGGGGAAAATGGGGGAAATTATGGGGAAAAATTGGGGGAAAATGAGGAAAATTATGGGAAAAATTAGGGGAAATTATGGGGGAAAATTGGGGGAAATGGGGAAAAATAATGAGGAAAATTGGGAAAATTATGGGGAAAAATAATGGGGAAAAATAATGGGGAATTCCATTAAAAAGGGAAAAAAATCCCAAAAAAATCCGAAATATTCCCTAAAAAAGGAAAAAATCCCTAAGAAACAAGGAAAATTTCTAAAAAAAGGAAAAATTCGCAAAAAAAAAGGGAATTTTGGAGGATTTGTCACCTCTCGACCATGCGGTCCCGGTGCCGCCTCTTCTGCCGCTCCTGGGATTTCCTCCCGGCCTGGAGCCTCGGCCTCGGCTGCGAAATCCCAAAATTCTCCTCTGGGTTGCTCAGGGCCCCTGGAAAAATGGAAAAATGGGAATTCTGGGGGTTTGACAGGGAATCAGAGCAAAATTCCCAAGAATTACCACAAAATTCCAAGAAAATCCAGAGAAATTGCAAAGGAATCGAGGGCAAAATCCCAGGGAATCAGCAGAAAATCCCAGGATTTTTAAAGTGGGAATATTCAGGATTCCGCCCCAAAATCCAAAGAAATCCAAGCCAAAATCCAAGAAAATGAAAAGTCCCAGGAAATCCAACCCAAACAAATCAGTCCAAAAATTCCAGGAATTCCAACCCCAAATTCCAAACAAATTCAGCCCAAAACCCCAGGGAATCAGCCCAAAATCCCAGGATTTTTAAAGTGGAAATATCCAGGATTCAGCTCCAAATCCCAGGGAATCCAACCCCAAATTCCAAAGAATTCCAAGCAAAAATCCCAGAAATTCCAACGCTAAATTCCAAAGAAATCCAACCCAAAATCCCAGAAATTCCAACCCTAAATTCCAAAGAAATCCAGCCCAAAATCCCAGAAATTCCAACCCTAAATTCCAAGGAAATCCAGCCCAAAACCCAGGGAATCAGCCCAAAAATCCCAGGATTTTTAAAGTGGGAATATCCAGGATTCAGCTCCAAATCCCAGGGAATCCACCCCAAATTCCAAAGAAATCCAAGCCAAAATCCCAGAAATTCCAACGCTAAATTCCAAAGAAATCCAAGCCAAAATCCCAGAAATTCCAACCCTAAATTCCAAAGAAATCAGCCCAAATTCCAAGGAAATCCAGCCCAAAACCCCAGGGAATCAGCCCCAAATCCCAGGATTTTTAAAGTGGGAATATCCAGGATTCAGCTCCAAATCCCAGGGAATCCAGCACAAAATTCCAAAGAATTCCAAGCAAAAATCCCAGAAATTCCAACGCTAAATTCCAAAGAAATCCAACCCAAAATCCCAGAAATTCCAACCCTAAATTCCAAAGAAATCCAACCCAAAATCCCAGAAATTCCAACGCTAAATTCCAAAGAAATCCAGCCCAAAATCACAGAAATTCCAACCACAAATTCCAAAGAAATCCAGCCCAAAATCCCAGAAATTCCAACCCTAAATTCCAAAGAAATCAGCCCAAAACCCCAGAAATTCCAACCCTAAATTCCAAAGAAATCCAGCCCAAAATCCCAGAAATTCCAACCCTAAATTCCAAACAAATCCAAGCCAAAATCCCAGAAATTCCAACCCTAAATTCCAAAGAAATCCAACCCAAAACCCCAGAAATTCCAACCCTAAATTCCAAAGAAATCAGCCCAAAATCACAGAAATTCCAACCCTAAATTCCAAAGAAATCCAACCCAAAACCCCAGAAATTCCAACCCTAAATTCCAAAGAAATCCAGCCCAAAACCCAGGGAATCAGCCCAAAAATCCCAGGATTTTTAAAGTGGGAATATCCAGGATTCAGCTCCAAATCCCAGGGAATCCAGCCCCAAATTCCAAAGAATTCCAAGCAAAAATCCCAGAAATTCCAACCCTAAATTCCAAAGAAATCCAACCCAAAATCCCAGAAATTCCAACCCTAAATTCCAAACAAATCCAAGCCAAAATCCCAGAAATTCCAACCCTAAATTCCAAAGAAATCCAACCCAAAACCCCAGAAATTCCAACCCTAAATTCCAAAGAAATCAGCCCAAAATCACAGAAATTCCAACCCTAAATTCCAAAGAAATCAGCCCAAATTCCAAGGAAATCCAGCCCAAAACCCAGGGAATCAGCCCCAAATCCCAGGATTTTTAAAGTGGGAATATCCAGGATTCAGCCCCAAATCCCAGGGAATCCACCCCAAATTCCAAAGAAATCCAATCCAAAATCCCAGAAATTCCAACCCCAAATTCCAAACAAATTCAGCCCAAAACCCCAGGGAATCAGCCCAAAATTCCAGGATTTTTAAAGTGGGAATATCCAGGATTCAGCTGCAAATCCCAGGGAATCCAGCACAAAATTCCAAAGAAATCCAATCCAAAATTCCAGAATTCCAACCCTAAATTCCAAAGAAATCCAGCCCAAAATGCCAGGTTCTTAAACTAGAAATATCCAGGATTCAGCCTCAAATTCCAAAGAAATCCAACCCAAAATCCCAGAAATTCCAACCCTAAATTCCAAAGAAATCCAGCCCAAAATCCCAGAAATTCCAACCCTGAATTCCAAAGAAATCAGCCCAAATTCCCCGGGAATCAGCCCAAAAATCCAAGGAAATCCAACACAAATTCCAAAAAAAGAGCCCAAAATCCCAGGAAATCCAAAATCCAAGGAAATCCAAATTCCCAAGGAATCAGCCCAAATCCCAAGGAAATCCAGCCCAAAATCCCAGGAAATTCAACCCAAAAATCCCAAGAAATCCAACCCAAAATCCAAGAAAATTCAAAATCCCAAGAAATTCAACCCAAAATCCAACCCTAAATCCCAAGAAATCGGCCCAAAATCCCAGGAATTCCAACCCTAAATCCAAGGAAACCAACCCAGAGTCAACAACCCCAAATTCCAAGGGAATCCAACCCAAATCTCAGGGATTTAGCCCAAAAATCCCAGGAAATTCAACCAAAAATTTCAGGAAATCATCCCAAGAAAACCCAACCCAAAATCCCAGGAATTCCAACCCTAAATTCCAAAGAAATCAGCCCAAAAATCCAAGGAAATCCAACCCAAAATCCCAGAAAAACCAAAATTCCAGGAGATCCAACCCAAAATCCTCCCCCAATCCCAAATTCCCAAAATTTTCTGGATTCTACTCCCCAGACTCCCTGGATTTTCTTCCCCAAATTCCTGAAAATCTCTAAATTTTCTTCACTAAATTCTCAAAATTCCCTGGATTTTCCTCCCAAAATTCTCTGGATTTTCCTCCCCAAATTCCCAAAATTCTCTGAATTTTCCTCCAAAAAATTCCCAAATTTCCCTGGATTTTCCTCCAAAAAATTCCCAAAATTCTCTGAATTTTCCTCCAAAAAATTCACAAAATTCTCTGAATTTTCCTCCAAATAATTCCCAAAATTCCCTGAATTTTCCTCCAAAAAAATTCCCAAAATTCCCTGGATTTTCCCTTTTCCCTCCCCTCAAACCCCTGGAAAATCCCCAGGAATTTCTGGAATTTTCCCTGGAATTTCTGGAATTTCCCCTGGAATTCCCAACTCACCTTTCTCAGAATCTCTTCCCTCTTCATCCTCCCCTTCCTGAAAAACCAAAAATTCAGGAATTTCCAAATCCCAGAATTTTCTTTTCGCAGATCCCAAAATCCCAAAATTTCCCTCCCTGAAATCCCAAAATCCCAAAATTTCCCTTCCAGAAATCCCAAAAAATTCCAAACTTTTCCTTCCTGAGACCCCAAATTCCCAAAATTTCCCTTCTGGAGATTCCAAAATTCCAGAATTTTTCTCCCTGAAATCCCAAAATCCCCAAATTTCTCTTCCACAAATCCCAAAATTCCAGAATTTCCCTCCCTGAAATCCCAAAATCCCAAATTTCCCTTTCCCAAAATCCCAAAAATCCCAAATTTCCCTTCCTGAAATCCCAAAATCCCCCAAAATTTCTCTTCCAGAAATCCCAAAAATCCCAAATTTCCCTTTCCCAAAATCCCAAAAATCCCAGAATTTCCCTCCCTGAAATCCCAAAATTCCAAAATTTCCCTTTCTGATATCCCAAAAAATCCCAAATTCCCAAAATTTCCCTTCCAGAAATCCCAAAACCCCAGAATTTCCCTTCCTGAAATCCCAAAATCCCCAAAATTTCTCTTCCAGAAATCTCAAAAATTCCACAATTTCCCTTCCTGAAATCCCAAAATTCCAGATTTCCCTTTCCCAAAATCCCAAAAATCCCAGAATTTCCCTCCCTGAGATCCCAAAAATCCCAAATTTCCCTTCCAGAAATCCCAAAAAATTCCAAACTTTTCCTTCCTGAGACCCCAAATTCCCAAAATTTCCCTTCTGGAGATCCCAAAATTCCAGAATTTTTCTCCCTGAAATCCCAAAATCCCCAAATTTCTCTTCCAGAAATCCCAAAATTCCAGAATTTCCCTCCCTGAAATCCCAAAATCCCAAAATTTCCCTCCCTGAAATCCCAAAATTCCCAAAATTTTCCTTCTAGAAATCCCAAAAATTCCAAATTTCCCTTCCCCAAAATCCCAAAAATCCAAAATTTCTCTTCCAGAAATCCCAAAATTCCAGAATTTTCCTCTCTGAAATCCCAAAATTTCCAAATTTCCCTCCCTGAAATCCCAAAAAATCCAAAATTTCCCTCCCTGAAATCCCAAAATTTCCAAATTTCCCTCCCTGAAATCCCAAAAAATCCAAAATTTCCCTCCCTGAAATCCCAAAATTTCCAAATTTCCCTTTCCCAAAATCCCAAAATTTCTCTTCCACAAATCCCAAAATTCCAGAATTTCCCTCCCTGAAATCCCCAAAAATCCCAAAATTTCTCTTCCAGAAATCCAAAAAAATCCCAAATTTCCCTCCCTGAAATCCCAAAAACTCCCAGAATTTCCCTCTCCCCACCCAAAATTCTTTGGAAATTCCCAAAATTCCCCAAATTCCCGGATTTTTCCTCACTCACCCCTCGGGATTCCTCCTTTTCTCCGGATTCTCCTTCCGTGCCTTCCTCTGCAAAAAACAAAAATCCAAAATTTGGGAATTTCAGACAAATCCTGGAAATTTTAAATGGAAATTTAACCCCAAAATTTGGGAATTTGGGATAAATCCTGGAATTTTTTAATGGAATTTCAGCCCAAAAAATTGGGAATTTGAGATAAATCCTGGAATTTTTTAATGGAAATTCAGCCCCAAAAAATTGGGAATTTGGGATAAATCCTGGGATTTTTTAATGGAAATTTAATCCCAAAATTTGGGAATTTGGGATAAATCCCAGAATTTTCTGAGCTGGAAATCCAAAATTCATCCCGAAATCTGGGATTTTTAAATGGAATTTAACCCCAAAAATTTGGAATTTCAGACAAATCCTGGGATTTTTTAATGGAATTCAAACCCAAAATTTGGGAATTTGGGATAAATCCTGGAATTTTTTAATGGAAATTCAGCCCAAAAAATTGGGAATTTGAGATAAATCCTGGAATTTTTTAATGGAAATTCAGCCCCAAAAAATTGGGAATTTGAGATAAATCCTGGAATTTTTTAATGGAAATTCAGCCCCAAAAAATTGGGAATTTGGGATAAATCCTGGGATTTTTTAATGGAAATTTAACCCCAAAATTTGGGAATTTGGGATAAATCCCAGAATTTTCTGAGCTGGAAATCCAAAATTCATCCCGAAATCTGGGATTTTTAAATGGAATTTAACCCCAAAAATTTGGAATTTCAGACAAATCCTGGGATTTTTTAATGGAATTCAAACCCAAAATTTGGGAATTTGGGATAAATCCTGGAATTTTTTAATGGAAATTCAGCCCCAAAAATTGAAAATTTGGGATAAATTCTGGAATTTTTTAATGGAAATTCAGCCCCAAAAATTGGGAATTTAGGATAAATCTTGGAATTTTTTAATGGAAATTCAGCCCCAAAAAATTGGGAATTTGGGACAAATCCTGGAAATTTTAAATGGAAATTTAACCCCAAAATTTGGGAATTTGGGATAAATCCTGGAATTTTGTAATGGAAATTCAGCCCAAAAATTGAAAATTTGGGATAAATCCCAGAATTTTCTGAGCTGGGAATCCAAAATTCATCCCCAAAAATTGGGAATTTTGGGGATTTTTTAACTGGAATTCCAGAATTCCTCTCCATAAATTGGGAATTTGGGATCAATCCTGGGATTTTCTGAGCTGGAAATCCAAAATTCATCCCCAAAAATTGGGAATTTGGGGGATTTTTGAACTGGAATTCCAGAATTCCTCTCCATAAATTGGGAATTTGGGATAAATCCCAGGATTTTGAACTGGAATTCCAAGATTCTGCCCCCCAAAATTGAAAATTTGGGATCAATCCCAGGATTTTCTGGGCTGGAAATCCCAAATTCATCCCCAAAAATTGGGAATTTTGGGGATTTTTTAACTGGAATTCTGGAATTCCTCTCCATAAATTGGGAATTTGGGATTAATCCTGGGATTTTCTGAGCTGGAAATCCAAAATTCATCCTCAAAAATTGGGAATTTGGGGGATTTTTTAACTGGAATTCCAGAATTCCTCTCCATAAATCGGGAATTTGGGCTCAATCCCAGGGTTTTAAACTGGAATTCCAGAATTCCTCCCCTTAAATCCAGATTTTGTGATCAATCCCAGGATTTTTAACTGGAATTCCTCCCCAAAATTGGGAATTTGGGATCAATCCCAGGATTTTCTGAGCTGGAAATCCCAAATTCATCCCCAAAAATTGGGAATTTGGGCTCAATCCTGGGATTTTTAACTGGAATTCTGGAATTCCTTCTCCAAAATCAGGAATTTGTGATTAATCCCAGGATTTTAAACTGGAATTCCTCCCCCAAAATGAGGAATTTTGGGCTCAATCCCAGGATTTTCTGAGCTGGAAATCCCAAATTCATCCCCAAAAATTGGGAATTTGGGCTCAATCCCAGGATTTTCTGAGCTGGAAATCCCAAATTTATCTCCAAAAATTGGGAATTCGGAATAAATCCCAGGATTTTCCAGGCTGGAAATCGAAAATTTATCTCCAAAAATTGGGAATTTTGGGCTCAATCCCAGGATTTTCTGAGCTGGAAATCCCAAATTCATCCCCAAAAATTGGGAATTCGGAATAAATCCCAGGATTTTCCAGGCTGGAAATCGAAAATTTATCTCCAAAAATTGGGAATTCAGAATAAATCCCAGGATTTTCCAGGCTGGAAATCGAAAATTTATCTCCAAAAATTGGGAATTTTGGGCTCAATCCCGGGATTTTCCAAGCTGGAAATCGAAAATTTATCTCCAAAAATTGGGAATTTGGGCTCAATCCCAGGATTTTCTGAGCTGGAAATCCCAAATTTATCTCCAAAAATTGGGAATTTTGGGCTCAATCCCGGGATTTTCTGAGCTGGAAATTCCAAATTCATCCCCAAAAATTGGGAATTTTGGGGTTTTTTTAGCTGGAAATGCAGGATTCTCCCCCAGAAATGAGGAATTTCCCCCCTGACCGTTGTCGGAGCTGGAGTTGTCGGATCCGTCCGTCCGTCCGTCTGTCCGTCCGTCCGCCCGCCCGCCCGGCTGCCGGCGCCGCCCCGCGGGGGTCCCGGCGGGGACGTTTGCGCTGGGGCTGGAAGAGGGGGAAAACGGGTGAGAAACGGGGAAATTGGGGCAGAATTGAGAGGAAAAATGGAGAAAAATTGGAGGAAGAATGGAGAAAAAATTGAGGAAAAAATGGGGAAAATTTGAGAAAAAATTGTGAAAAAAATGAGGAAAATTTGAGAAAAATTTGAGGGAAATTTGAGAAAAGAATGAGGAAAAGAAGGAGGAAAGAATGAGAAAAAAATGAGGAGAGAATGAGAAAAGAGCAAACCAAGATAATTTCATGGAAAACCATGGAAAAACCACAGATAAATCATGGAATGCCCATAGAAAGTCAAGGAAAACCAGGATAATTTCATGGAAAACCATGGAAAAACCACGGAAAAACCACGGAATACCCACAGAAAGTCAAGGAAAACCACGAAAATTTAATGGGAAACCACGGAAAACCAGGGAGAAATCATGGAAAAATCATGGAATACCCATAGAAAGTCAAGGAAAGCCATGATAGTTTTATGGAAAACCATGGAAAAAACGCAGAAAAATCATGGAAAACTCATGGAATACCCATAGAAAATCAAGGAAAACCAAGATAATTTCATGGAAAACCATGGAAAAACCATGGAAAACTCATGGAATGCCCATAGGAAGTCAAGGAAAACCAAGATAATTTCATGGAAAACCATGGAAAAACCATGGAAAAATCATGGAATGCCCATAGAAAATCAAGGAAAACCAGGATAATTTCATGGAAATCATGGAAAACTCATGGAATACCCATAGAAAGTCAAGGAATGCCATGATAATTTCATGGAAATCATGGAAAAACCACGGAAAAATCATGGAATACCCATAGAAAGTCAAGGAAAGCCACGATAATTTCATGGAAAACCATGGAAAAGTCATGGAAAAGCCACGGAAAAATCATGGAGTGCCTATAGAATAAGTCAAGGAAAACCATGAAAATTTCATGGAAATCATGGAAAACTCATGGAATACCCACAGAAAGTCAAGGAAAACCAGGATAATTTCATGGAAATCATGGAAAACTCATGGAATACCCATAGAAAGTCAAGGAATGCCATGATAATTTCATGGAAAACCATGGAAAAACCATGGAAAACTCATGGAAAACTCATGGAATACCCATAGAAAGTCAAGGAATGCCATGATAATTTCATGGAAATCATGGAAAAACCACGGAAAAATCATGGAATACCCATAGAAAGTCAAGGAAAGCCACGATAATTTCATGGAAAACCATGGAAAAGTCATGGAAAAGCCACGGAAAAATCATGGAGTGCCTATAGAATAAGTCAAGGAAAACCATGAAAATTTCATGGAAATCATGGAAAACTCATGGAATACCCACAGAAAGTCAAGGAAAACCAGGATAATTTCATGGAAATCATGGAAAACTCATGGAATACCCATAGAAAGTCACGGAAAACCAAGAAAATTTCATGGAAAACCATGGAAATCATGGAAAAACCACAGAAAAATCATGGAATGCCCATAGAAAGTCAAGGAATGCCATGATAATTTCATGGAAAACTCATGAATACCCATAGAAAATCAAGGAAAACCACGATAATTTCATGGAAAACCATGGAAAAAACACAGAAAAATTATGGAAAACTCATGGAATACCCATAGGAAATCAAGGAAAACCATGAAAATTTCATGGAAATCATTGAAAACTCAAGGAATACCCATAGAAAGTCAAGGAAAACCACGATAATTTCATGGAGATCATGGAAAACCCCTAGAAAGTCATGGAAAACCAGGATAATTTCATGGAAATCATGGAAAACTCTTGGAATACCCATAGAAAGTCACGGAAAACCAAGAAAATTTCATAGAAAACCATGGAAAAACCACGGAATACCCATAGAAAGTCAAGGAAAACCACAAAAAATTTCATGGAAAACCATGGAAAAAACAGGGAGAAAGCATGGAAAAGTCATGGAATACCCCTAGAAAGTCACGGAAAGCCAAGATAATTTCATGGAAAACCATGGAAAAACCACAGAATACCCACAGAAAGTCAAGGAAAACCACGAAAATTTCATGGGAAACCACGGAAAACCATGGAAAAATCATGGAATGCCCATAGAAAGTCAACCATGATAATTTCATGGAAATCATGGAAAACCCCTAGAAAGTCAAGGAAAACCATGATAATTTCATGGAAAACCATGGAAATCATGGAAAACTCATGGAATACCCATAGAAAGTCACGGAAAACCATGGAAATCATGGAAAACTCATGGAAACCCATGGGAAAAACCACAACAAATCCATGAAATAATTACGGTAAACCACGGGAAAACCATGGAAAATCATGGAAAATCATGTAAGAAATGACAAAACCCCACGGAAACCGATGGGAACGGTGACAAAGCCCCGAAAGCCGCCCGGACTCACCCTGCAGTCGCCGTCCCAGAGCCTCCAGGCCCTGCGGAGCCTCTTGGTGCCGCGGGCGGCGCCGCCGGCGCGGGCGGCCTCGGCGCCCGGCGGGTGCGGGAACGGCGAGGGCGGCGGGCGGCGGGCGGGGCCCCGGGGCTCGGCCCAGCCCCCCCGGGGGTGGAACCCCGAGAATCCGCCCCGCTCCCGGCACCCCCAAACCCCCCGGGAGCCGAAAGCGTCCCGGAATTTGCCCTGGAATTGAGGCGGATCCCGGGGGCGGCCGTAGAAATCGGCGGAGTCGGGCTCGGGTTCGGCGGGGAAATCGCGGGGATAATCGTTGGGGTAATCGTTGGGATAATCGTTGGGATAATCGTTGCGATAATCGGGATAATCATTAGGGTAATCATTGGGATAATCATTAGGATAATCGTTGGGGTAATCGTTGTGATAATCCCCGGGGTAATCGCCGGGGTAGTCGAAGGATGCCCGGTACAGATCGCGATGCTCGCTCACGCGGGAGTCGCCGTAGGATTCGTAGGGATCGTACCTAAGGGGGAAATCGGGAATTCTGAGAGGGGAAATTCGGGAATTCTGGGGTGGGAGAGTTTTGGGGATTTTTGGGAATTCCCAAAGAAATGGTTCCAAGGGTTGGGGATTTCCAACAAAAAGGGTCTGAGAGGTCGGGATCCCCTTTATTCCCAAAGAAATGGGGCCTGGGTGTTTGGGAGCACCTTCTGTTCCCCCATTCCTGCTCCCATTCCCATTCATCCAATCCCATTCCCATCCCACATTCCCATCTCTGTTCCCCCATTCCCAATCCCCATTCCCACATTCCCATCCCTGTTCTCATGCCATTCCCATTCCCAATCCCGATTCCCATCCCTGTTCTCATGCCATTCCCATTCCCAATCCCAATCCTTCATTCCCATCCCTGTTCTCATGCCATTCCCATTCCCATTCCCAATCCCAATCCTTCATTCCCATCCCTGTTCTCATGCCATTCCCATTCCCCATCCTGTTCCCCCATTCCCATCCCTGTTCTCATCCCATTCCCAATCCCAATCCCCCATTCCCATCCCTGTTCTCATGCCATTCCCATTCCCAATCCCATTCCCACATTCCCATCCCTGTTCTCATGCCAGTCCCATTCCCATTCCCAATCCCCCATTCCCATCCCTGTTCTCATGCCAGTCCCATTCCCAATCCCCCATTCCCATCCTTGTTCTCACGCCATTCCCATTCCCAATCCCAATCCCACATTCCTACATTTCCATTCCCACATCTCCGGGGCAGCCTCATCCCTGCAGCCCCTCGGGCTTGGGGTGGATCCCAGCTCCCCCAGTCCCACATCCCCACATTCCCAATCCCATTCCGCCAATCCCAATGCCATTCCCACCTGTCGGGGGCAGCCCTGTAGCCCCATCCCTGCATCCCCTCTGCCTTGGGGTGCATCCCAAATCCCAAATCCCATTACCATTCCCAATCCCAGTTCCCCCATTCCCATATTCCCAATCCCCCAATCTCAATCCCCAATCCCACATTCCCATATTCCCACATTCCCATTCCCACCTTTCCAGGTTGGCCCCGTAGCCCCGTCCCTGCATCCCCTCTGGCTCGGGGTGCATCCCAAATCCCATGACCATTCCCAATCCCAATCCCCCAACCCCATATTCCCAATCCCACATTCCCATATTCCCAATCCCATTCCCACCTGTCGGGGTTGGCCAGGTACCCCCGTCCCGGCAGCCCCTCGCTCTTGGGGTGCATCCCAGTTCCCCAATTCCCAATCCCAATCCCAATCCCACATTCCCATATTCCCAATCCCATTCCCACCTGTCGGGGTTGGTCGGGTACCCCCATCCCAGCAGCCCCTCGCTCTTGGGGTGCATCCCAGCGCTCCCCGGTTCCCAATCCCAATCCCATATTCCCAACCCCAAATCTCCCATTCTCACCTTTCCGGGTTGGCCCCATACCCCCGTCCCAGCAGCCCCTCGCTCTCGGGGTGCATCCCGGCACTCCCTGGTTCCCCCAATCCCACATTCCCAACCCCAAATCTCCCAATCCCATATCCCCAATCCCATTCCCACCTGTCGGGGTTGGCCCCGTATCCCTGTCCCGGCAGCCACTCGCTCTTGGGGTGCATCCCGGTTCCCCCATTCCCAATCTCAATCCCCCATTCCCCAATCCCAATCCCATTCTCACTTTTCCGGGTTGGCCTCGTACCCCCGTCCCGGCAGCCCCTCGCTCTCGGGGTGCATCCCAGTTCCCCCATTCCCAATCCCAATCCTAATCCCTATCCCATTCCCAATCCCAATCCCATTCCCATATCCCCAATCCCATATTCCCAATCCCAATCCCATTCTCACCTGTGGGGGTTGGCCCCATACCCCCGTCCTGGCAGCCCCTCGCTCTCGGGGTGCATTCCGGTTCCCCCATTCCCAATCCCAATCCCAATCTCAATTCCTATCCCATTACCAATCCCAATCCCACATTCCCATGTTCCCAATCCCATTCCCACCTGTCGGGGTTGGCCGGGTATCCCCATCCCGGCAGCCCCTCGCTCTTGGGGTGCATCCCGGCGCTCCCCGGTTCCCAATCCCAATCCCACATTCCCAACCCCAAATCTCCCATTCCCAATCCCAATCCCATGTTCCCAATCCCATTCTCACCTTTCCGGGTTGCCCCCGTACCCCTTTCCCGGCAGCCCCTCGCTCTCGGGGTGCATCCCAGTGCTCCCCGGTTCCCCCAATCCCACATTCCCAACCCCAGATCTCCCATTCCCATATCCCCAATCCCATATTCCCAATCCCATTCCCACCTGTCGGGGTTTGCCAGGTACCCCCATCCCGGCAGCCCCTCGCTCTTGGGGTGCATCCCAGTTCCCCAATTCCCAATCCCAACCCCAATCCCACATTCCCATATTCCCAATCCCATTCCCACCTGTCGGGGTTGGTCGGGTACTCCCGTCCCGGCAGCCCCTCGCTCTTGGGGTGCATCCCGGCGCTCCCCGGTTCCCAATCCCAATCCCATATTCCCAATCCCATTCTCACCTTTCCGGGTTGGCCGGGTACCCCCGTCCCGGCAGCCCCTCGCTCTCGGGGTGCATCCCGGTTCCTCCATTCCCAATCCCAATCCCAATCCCATTCCCATATTCCCAATCCCAATCCCATTCCCATATTCCCAATCCCAATCCCATTCCCACCTGTCGGGGTTGGCCGGGTACCCCCGTCCCGGCAGCCCCTCGCTCTCGGGGTGCATCCCGGCGCTCCCCGGTTCCTGCCGCGCTTTCCCGGCGCCGTCGCCGCCCTCGGCGCTGCCGTCGGGTTGGGAATTGCCCAAATCCCAGGAATTGCCGGCGGCTCCTCCGAAGCCGAAGCCCCCGGAGCCCTCGGGGCCGAAGCCGTAGCCGTAGCCATAGCCCTCGAACCCTGGGGGAAACCGGGAATTTATGGGGATTTAACGGGAATCGTCGGGAATTTGGGGTTTATTGGGATTTAACAGGAATCGTCGGGAATTTGGGGTTTATTGGGATTTAACGGGAATTGTCGGGAATTTGGGATTTAACAGGAATCGTCGGGCATTTGGGATTTACTGGGATTTAACGGGAATTGTCGGGAATTTGGGATTTACTGGGATTTACTGGGGTTTCGGGATTCACCGGGATTTAATGGGAATTAGTGGGAATTCGGGATTTAATGGGAATTAACAGGAATTTGAGATTTACTGGGATTTAACGGGAATTGTCGGGAATTTGGGATTTATTGGGATTTAATGGGAATTGTCGGGAATTTGGGATTTATTGGGATTTAATAGGAATCGTCGGGAATTTGGGATTTACTGGGATTTAACAGGAATTTGGGATTTACTGGGATTTAATGGGAATTATTGCGAATTCAGGATTTACTGGGATTTGATGGGAATGATCAGGAATTGGGGATTTACAGGGATTTAAGGAGAATTATCAGGAATTTGCAATTTACTGGGATTTACTGGAAATCGCGGGGAATTTGAGAGAGCTCCGTGATCTACCAGAAATTCCACAGAGTCCTGGGATTTACCAGGAATTCAAAATTCCCTGGGAATTTCCAATCATTCCCATGGAATTTGGGATCATGCCCAGTTAATTCCCATGGAATTTGGGATAGTTTCCAAGGGAACTGGGATCATTCCCATGGAATTTGGGATCATTCCCAAGGGAATTGGGATAATTTCCATGGAATTTGGGATCATTCCCAGTTAATTCCCATGGAATTTGGGGCTCATTCCCAAGGGAATTGGGATCATTCCCATGGAATTTGGGATCGTTCCCAGTTAATTCCCATGGAATTTGGGATCATTCCCATGGAATTGGGATAATTTCCATGAAATTTGGGATCGTTCCCAGTTAATTCCCATGGAATTTGGGGCTCATTCCCAAAAGAATTGGGATCATTCCCATGGAATTTGGGATCATGCCCAGTTAATTCCCATGGAATTTGGGGCTCATTCCCAAAGGAATTGGGATAATTCCCATGGAATTTGGGATCGTTCCCAGTTAATTCCCATGGAATTTGGGGCTCATTCCCAAGGGAATTGGGATCATTCCCATGGAATTTGGGATCATGCCCAGTTAATTCCCATGGAATTTGGGGCTCATTCCCAAGGGAATTGGGACAATTCCCATGGAATTTGGGATCATTCCCAGTTAATTCCCATGGAATTTGGGATCATTCCCAGGGAATTGAGATAATTCCCATGGAATTTGGGATCATTCCCAGTTAATTCCCATGGAATTTGGGATCGTTCCCAGTTAATTCCCATGGAATTTGGGGATCATTCCCAAGGAAATTGAGATAATTTCCATGGAATTTGGGATCATGCCCAGTTAATTCCCATGGAATTTGGGATCATTCCCATGGAATTGGGATAATTTCCATGAAATTTGGGATCGTTCCCAGTTAATTCCCATGGAATTTGGGGCTCATTCCCAAAGGAATTGGGATAATTCCCATGGAATTGGGGCTCATTCCCAAGGGAATTGGGATAATTTCCATGGAATTTGGGATCGTTCTCAGTTAATTCCCATGGAATTGGGGCTCATTCCCAAGGGAATTGGGATAATTTCCATGGAATTTGGGATCATGCCCAGTTAATTCCCATGGAATTTGGGATCCTTCCCATGGAATTTGGGATAATTCCCATGGAATTTGGGATAATTCCCATGGAATTTGGGGTCATTCGCACAGAATGGCTGAAAGGATCCCAAAATCCCCAATTTTGCCCTCAGAGCCATTTCCCCGTTCCAAAAATGCCAATTTTTTGTTGGATCTTGGTGGGAATTTGGGACTAAAATTTGGGAAAGGATTCCCAAGGGATCTGGGGATGGATCCAGGGGGAGGAAATTCCAGCACTTGCCTCTGCTCGAGCCCGAATTCCAATCTCCGTACCCTAAAAAACATCAAAATCCCCGTTAGGCTCCCAAAGTCCCCCAAGTTTCCTCAAATTTCCCCAAAATTCCCTCAAATCTGTCGGGAATCGGCCCCAGGAGCCCCAAATTCTGAATTTCCATCCAAGCTGGGAACCATTCTCAGCCCTGGGGGTTTGGGGGTGGTCAAGAAAAGGAAATTCCTGCTGGGAAATCGGGGGAAAGTGGATAAAAGAAGGGAAAAACAGGAGAAAAGTCAGGAAAAGTGGAAAAAAATGGGAAAGAACAGAGGAAATTGGGAAAAATGGGAAAAATGAGGAAAATGGGGAAAAAAAGGGGGGAAAAGGGGGAGGGGGAATGGGGAAAATGGAGAGATAATGGAGAAAATTTTGGGGGAAAATGGAGGGGGAAATGGGAAAAAATGGGGGAAAATAGGAAAAAATGGGGGAAAATAGGAAAAAATGGGGGAAAAAGGGGGAAATGGAGGAAATGGGGAAAAAAAGAAAGGAAAAAAGGGGGAATAAGGAGAAAAAAGGGGGAGAAAGGGGGAAAAAGGGGAAGAAAAGGGGGGGAAGGGGAAAAAAGGGAAAAAGGGAAAAAATGAGGAAAAATGGAAGAAAAGGATAAAAATGGGAAAATGATGAAAAATGGGAAAAAAGGGGGGAAAAGGGGAAAAAATCGGGAAAAATTAGGAAAAAAATTGGGACAGATGGGAAAATATGGGGAAAACCAGGAGAAAACAGGAAAAATGGGAAAGAATGGGGGGGAAAGGGGGAAAATGGGAAATACGAGGAAAAATTGATAAAATGGGAAAAACGGAAAAAACGGGGAAAAAATCAGCGAAAATCGGGAAGAAATTGAGACAGATGGGAAAATATGGGGAAAACCAGGGGAAAACAGGAAAAAATGAGAAAGAAAACCCGGGAAAATGAGAAAAAATGGGAGAAATTGGGACAAATTGAGAAAGAACTGGGAAAAATGGGGGGAGAGAAATAAGAACAGGGGAAAATGGAAAAGAATGAGAAAATAAAAGGGGAAAAAAAAAGGGGGAAAACCAGGGGAAAATGGGAAAAAAGGGAGTTGGATCCGTTCCTGCTGTTCCCGAAATTCCCCAGTGTAATTTCGGCCCTAATTAGCGGCTCCTCATTAGCATAAAAACCCAATTAAGGGGTTTGGGCGCTCCTTCCCCGCCTGCGGGTGGGAATTCTCCGGGAATATTTCGGGAATCGCTGCCCCGCCCCGCCAGGTGTGGCCCAGGTGAGGGAACGGGACGGGATTCATGGAAAAATGGGATAAAAACGACAAAAAAATGGGATAAAACCGGGGAAATGGGATTAAAATGAGAAAAAAGGGGATTAAAATGAGAAAAAAACGGGATAAAAACGGCTTGGGAGGGGTCGGGGTGGGAATAAACCCAGGCGGGGATGGAACCGGGAATTCCCGGGAGCGGGAGAGGCGAACGGGGCTGGACTGGGAGCAAATCCCGGTTTGGGATCAAATTCTCGGGAATTTGGGAATTTACAGTGCCCAAAGCGGGACCAGAAGAGGCGAACGGGGCTGGACTGGGAGCAAATCCCGGTTTGGGATCAAATTCTCGGGAATTTGGGCATTTCCGCTGTTCAAAGAGGGACCGGGAGAATCTCGATTTTGGGATCAAGTCCCGGTTTTGGGATCAAGTCCCGGTTTTGGGATCGAATCCCGGTTGTTGAGATCAGCCCCAGGAATTGGGGCTGTCCCGGTGCCCCCGGCCGAGCCCTCCCGCCCTTCCCGGGCCCCTCAAGGGACATCCCCGGTCCCGGTGTCCCCCCCGTCCCTCACAGACATCCCCGGTGTTCCACCCCGGTGTCCCTTAGGGGCACCTCCATGTCCTGGAATCCCCCGGTCCCTCACGGTCACCCCCAGCCCCGGTGTCCCCCCCCGTCCCTCACGGTCCCCCCCTCCATGTCTCGGAATTCCCCGGTCCCTCACGGACATCTCCGTGCCCCGGTGTCCCCGCAACGTGCCCGGTCCCTCAGGGCCCCCCCCATCCCCATGTCCCGTTGTCCCTCGGTCCCTCAAACACATCCCCGGGTCCCTCACGGTCACCCCCGGTCCGGTCCCTCAGGGTCCGCCCTGCTAGAACCCCCCGGTCCCTCAGAGACACCCCCGGTATCTCCCGGTCCCCACACACGGACATCGCCGTGTCCCAGCGTCCCCCCAACGTGCCCGGTTCCTCAGAGCCCCCCATCCCCATGTCCCGTTGTCCCCCGGTCCCTCACGGTCTCTCCCGGTCCCTCAAGGTCCCCCTCCATGCGCTGGAACCACTCGGTCCCTCAGAGACGCCCCCAGGTCCCTCAGGGTCCGCACTCCATGTTCAGGAAGTCCCCGGTCCCTCACGGTCACCCCCGGTCCCGGTGTCCCCCCCAGTCCCTCAGGAAAACCCCGCTCCCTCACAGACACCCCAAGTCCCTCACGGACATCTCCGTGTCTCAGTGTCACCCCAACGCCCCGGTGTCCCCCCGGTTCCTCGCGGTCACCCCTGGCCCCTCACGGATACCCCCGGTGTCCCCCAGTCCCTCAGGGACCCCTCCCCGTTCCCGCTCTGCCCTCACGGCTCCCGCCGAACCCCTCAGGGCTCCCGCCCCGCCCGCCTCCCCCTCATGGACCCGCCGTGCCCCCTCACGGTTCCACCGCCCTACACCGATCCCAGCGGCCCCTCACGGTTCCCGCTCCACACCGATCCCAGCGGCCCCACACCGACCCCAGCGGCCCCTCACGGACTCGCCGCCCCTCACGGACCCCGTCACCCCTCACCGACCGCAATAGCCCCTCACGGTTCCCGCTCCACACCGACCCCAGCCCCTCACGGTTCCCGCTCCACACCGACCCCAGCCCCTCACGGTTCCACCGCCCTTCATAGACCCCACCGCCCCTCACGGCTCCCGCGCCTCACTGACCCCAGCGTGTCCCTCACGGACCCGCCGCCCCTCACGGTTCTTTCCGCCCCTGACGGACCCGCTGCCCTTCACGGACCCGCCGCCCCTCACGGTTCCCGCCCTCACCGACCTCAGCGAGCCCCTCACGGATCCCTCCGCCCGTCACGGACCCCCCGCTCCTCACCGTCCCCAGCGAGCCCCTCACGGATCCCTCCGCCCGTCACAGACCCCGCCGTCCCTCACAGCTCCCGCTCCTCACCGACCCCAGCGAGCCCCAGACGGTTCCGGCCGCCCCTCACAGACCCCGCCATCCCTCCCGGTTGCCGCTTCTCACTGACCCCAGCGAGTCCCTCACGGATCTCTCTGCCCGTCACGGACCCGCCGGCCCTCCCGGTTCTCGCTCTTCACAGACCCCAGAGACGCCTGACGGATCCCGCCGCCCCTCAGGGACCCCTCCGGCCCCTCCCGGTCCCGGTGCCCGCGGTCCCTCCCGTCCCGGTGCCGCCCCCTCCCCTCACCGTAGCTCATGATGGCGGCGCCTCCTCCCCTTTCCCGGGCGGTAACGGCGCCGTGCTGGCCCCGCCCCCTCGCGCTGATTGGACGCGCCCCTCCGCCTCCCCCGCGATGATTGGTCCGCGCGGGTCGCGCCTCCCATTGGCAGCCGGCCGGTGTCGTTCATCGCATTTCCCGCGCTACGATTGGTGAAAATCAAAGTCTGCTTGATGAGGAGGCGTGGTTTCAGCAGCTTTGCTCTCCTATTGGTCAGATGTGCCGGCTTAGGACCTATCGCGTGACAGGCGCGCATCTGGCCACGCCCCCTCTCCGCAGCACCGGCTGCTATTGGATGCCTGAGCCGAGGCCACGCCCCTTGTGGCGCCCTCACGTGGCCGCTGGCGGCGGTGCGGCGTCACCTGGGGTCACGTGTGTGTCACGTGCGGCGCGTGTCACGTGTTCGTCACGTGGGGGACGCGGGGACGGAGCCGGGGTCACCGGGGGGCCCCAAAATCCCAAAAAATCCCAAAAAATCCCAAAAAATGACCCCAAATCCACAAAGAACGGCCCCAAATCCCCGTCCCAGTGTCCCCAAATCCCAAATAACCCCAAATCCCAGAAAATGACCCCAAATCCCGTCCCGGTGTCCCCAAACCCCCCAAAACAACACCAAACCCTGTCCCGGTGTCCCCAAATCCCAGAAAAATGACCCCAAATCCCTTCCCAGTGTCCCCAAATCCCAAAGAACCCCAAATCCCAGAAAATGACCCCAAATCCCCGTCCCGGTGTCCCCAATGTCCTCAAATCCCCAAAAAAAACCCCCAAGGTCCCCAAATCCCGAAATCCCAAATAATGACCCCAAATCCCTGTCCCCAAATCCCTCCGGATTTCCCCAAATTTCCCCGAATTTCAGCAAATCCTCCTGGAATTCCCCCAAATTTTCCTGCATTCCCCCAAATTTTCCTGGAATTCTCCAAATTTTCCTGGATTCCTCCAAATTTTCCTCGAATTCTCCCAAATTTTCCTGGATTCCCCCAAATTTTCCTGGATTCCCCCAAATTTTCCTTGAATTCCCCCAAATTTTCCTGGAATTCTCCCAAATTTTCCCAAAAATTTCCCTCCAATTTCCCCAAAACTTCTCTGCATTTCCTCCAAATTTCCCAAAAATCCCCCCAAAATTCCCTGGAATTCTCTGAAATTTCCCCCAAATCTCCCTGGAATTTCCCTCAAATCCCTCTGGGTTTTCCTAAATTCTCCCAAATTTCCCTGAATTTTCCCAAATTTCCCTGAATTTTCCCAAATTTCCCCCAAATTTCCCTGGAATTCTGCCAAAATCCCCCTGGATTTCCCCCAAAATTTCCTTGGATTTCCTCCAAATTTCCCTTAAATTCCCCCCAAATCCGCCTGGAATTTCCCAAAATTTCCTTGGATTCCCCCAAAATTTCCCCCAAATCCCTCTGGGTTTTCCTAAATTCTCCCAAATTCCCCTGGAATTCCCCCCAAATTTCCTTGGATTTTCTGCAGATTTCCTCAAATTTTCCCCAAATCCCCCTGGAATTCTCCCAAATTTCCCCGGAATTCTCCCAAATTTCCTCAGATTTTCCCCAAATTTCCCTGGAATTCTCCCAAATTTCCTCAGATTTTCCCCAAATTTCCCTGGAATTCTCCCAAATTTCCTCGGATTTTCCCCAAATTTCCCTGGAATTCTCCCAAATTTCCTCAGATTTTCCCCCAAATTTCCCTGGAATTCTCCCAAATTTCCTCGGATTTTCCCCAAATTTTCCCAAATTTTCCCAAATTTGCCCCAATTCCCCCCATCCCCACCCCAGTCCATGCAGAAACTCCTTTTTTTCCCAGATTTCATCTCCAGAAGAATTTAATCCATCGTCCCCCAGTGCCGGGTACAGGAACCGCCGGAAACGTCCCGAAAAACGTGGAAATAAAATTTAAAAAAAGGAAAAAAAACCCAAAAAAAAAACCAAAAAAAAAAAAAAAATTTCCATTAAAATTCTGAAATCCGGAAGTTTGGGGGTTCCCAAATAAAAACGGAATTTTTTTCCTTTTTTCCTTTGCTTTCTACACAAATCTAGAGTTTAAAAAAGTCGGGGTGAGGGAGGAAAAAAACGGGAGTGAAACCAAGAAAAAAAAAATAAAAAGGAAATTTGGGGAAAAACCGGAGCTGAATCCTCCTGGAATTTTGGGGATTCCCACAGGATTTCCTCGGGAAAAATGGGAATTTTGGGAACATGCAACCCCGGAACTGAGGGAAATCCCGACATCTACGGGGCCACTAAAAAGAAAAATAAAAAAAAAAACAAATAAAAACAAAAAAAAAAATCAGGAATTTAAGGAATTTACAACTCTGCCAAGGGTCCAAATGTACAAAATGCACAGCGCTTCCCCCCGGGAACCCCTGCGGCTCTGGGAATTCCCTGCCCGCCTTCTTTGGGATAAAAAAGGGAATTTTTGTGTGTTCTCCTCGCGGGGATTGAGGGCACAATTCCTGAAATCCCCCGGGGAACGCTCCGTGTTTGTGTGTGTAGTGCTTGCGGCTGTCCCAGCCCAAAAAAAACCCCAAAAAAATCCCAAAATCGCCCCAAAAATGGGGGCAGAACCCCCCGGGAAGGAGCCCCCGCTGGAATTCTTTGGGGGGGGGGGGGGGTTTGATCGGTGGGTTTATTATTATTATTATTTTTTTGTTGGTTTGTTTTGTGTGTGTGGTTTTGGGGTTTTTGTCGTCGTTTTGTTTGAATTCCCGGGGTTTTTTTTTGGGAATTTTGGGGGTGTCAGGGCAGGGCCGGGGGCTCCGGGGGGGCCTCGCCGGGCGGCGGCTCCGCCTTGGAGAAATTCATGTCGAGGATGTGGCGCTGAAGGTGCCGCAGCCACTGCTCCTGCACCGCCAGCGGGCCCTGGAACTGCACCTCGCAGAACCTGGGAAACGAGAAAAAATACGGAATTTAGGGTTTGAACCTGAGAAACGGGGAAAAAAGGCAGAATTTAGGGTTTGGGGGTGGAACTGCACCTCGCAGAACCTGGGAAACGAGAAAAAATACGGAATTTAGGGTTTGAACCTGAGAAACGGGGAAAAAAGGCAGAATTTAGGGTTTGAACCTGAGAAACGGGGAAAAAAGGCAGAATTTAGGGTTTGAACCTGAGAAACGGGGAAAAAGGCAGAATTTAGGGTTTGGGGCTGGAACTGCACCTCGCAGAACCTGGGAAACGAGAAAAAATATGGAATTTAGGGTTTGAACCTGAGAAACGGGGAAAAAGGCAGAATTTAGGGTTTGGGGGTGGAACTGCACCTCGCAGAACCTGGGAAATGAGAGAAAAAACGGAATTTAGGGTTTGGGGATGGAACTGCACCTGGCAGAACGTGTAAAATGGGGAAAAAATGGAATTTAGGGGGGTTCGGGGTTTGGGGGGTGGAACTGCTCCCGGCAGAACCTGGGAAACCAGAGAAAAAAATGGAATTTAGGGGGAGATTCAGGAGGCAGAACCTGCAGAATGGGGAAAAAATGGAATTTAGGGGAGTTCAGGGTTTGGGGGTGGAACTGCACCTGGCAGAACCTGCAAAATGGGGAAAAAATGGAATTTAGGGGGAGATTTGGGGTTTGGGGGGTGGAACTGCACCTCGCAGAACCTGAGAAACGGGGAAAAAATGGAATTTAGGGTTTGAACCTGAGAAATGGGGAAAAAAAGCAGAATTTAGGGTTTGGGGGTGGAACTGCACCTCGCAGAACCTGGGAAACGAGAGAAAAAATGGAATTTAGGGAACTGCACCTGGCAGAACCTGGGAAATGAGAAAAAATATGGAATTTAGGGTTTGAACCTGAGAAATGGGGAAAAAAGGCAGAATTTAGGGTTTGAACCTGAGAAACGGGGAAAAAAGGCAGAATTTAGGGTTTGGGGGTGGAACTGCACCTCGCAGAACCTGGGAAATGAGAGAAAAAACGGAATTTAGGGTTTGGGGGTGGAACTGCACCTGGCAGAACGTGTAAAATGGGGAAAAAATGGAATTTAGGGGGGTTCGGGGTTTGGGGGGTGGAACTGCTCCCGGCAGAACCTGGGAAACCAGAGAAAAAAATGGAATTTAGGGGGAGATTCAGGAGGCAGAACCTGCAGAATGGGGAAAAAATGGAATTTAGGGGAGTTCAGGGTTTGGGGGTGGAACTGCACCTGGCAGAACCTGCAAAATGGGGAAAAAATGGAATTTAGGGGGAGATTTGGGGTTTGGGGTTTGGGGGGTGGAACTGCACCTCGCAGAACCTGAGAAACGGGGAAAAAATGGAATTTAGGGTTTGAACCTGAGAAATGGGGAAAAAAAGCAGAATTTAGGGTTTGGGGGTGGAACTGCACCTCGCAGAACCTGGGAAATGAGAAAAAAAATGGAATTTAGGGTTTGGGGGTGGAACTGCACCTCGCAGAACCTGAGAAATGAGAAAAAAAATGGAATTTAGGGTTTGAACCTGAGAAACGGGGAAAAAAGGCAGAATTTAGGGTTTGGGGGTGGAACTGCACCTCGCAGAACCTGGGAAATGAGAGAAAAAACGGAATTTAGGGTTTGTGGGTGGAACTGCACCTGGCAGAACGTGTAAAATGGGGAAAAAATGGAATTTAGGGGGGTTCGGGGTTTGGGGGGTGGAACTGCACCTGGCAGAACCTGGGAAACCAGAGAAAAAATGGAATTTAGGGGGAGATTCAGGAGGCAGAACCTGCAGAATGGGGAAAAAATGGAATTTAGGGGGAGATTCGGGAGTTGTGGGGTGGAACTGCACCTGGCAGAACCTGGGAAATGGGGAAAAAATGGAATTTAGGGTTTGGGGGGTGGAACTGCACCTGGCAGAAGCTGAGAAACGAGAGAAAAAATTGAATTTAGGGGGGGTCAGGGGTCTGGGGGGAGTTCAGGGGGTTTGGGGAAAAAAATCCCGGATTTTAGAGAGAATTCCTGGGATTTTTGGGGAAAAATCCGAGATTTTAGAGACAATTGCTGGGGTTTCGGGGGGGAAAATTCACTGAGAAATTCAAGAATTTCAGGCAGGAATTCCTGGGTTTTGGGAGGAATTCCTGGTATTTTGGGGGGAATTCCCAGAGAAATTCTGGGATTTTAGAGAGAATTCCTGGGGTTTTGGGGGAAAATCCTGGGATTTTGGGGAAAAATCTGAGATTTTTAGAGAGAATTCCTGGGATTTTGGGGGCAATTTCTGGGATTTTGGGGGGGAAATCCAGGATTTCAGAGAGAATTCCTGGGATTTTGGGGGGAAAAATCTGGGATTTTAGAGAGAATTCCTGGGATTTTGGGGAGAAATCCGGGATTTTTAGAGAGAATTCCTGGGATTTTGGGGGGAAAAATCTGGGATTTTAGAGAGAATTCCTGGGATTTTGGGGGGAAAAATCCGGGATTTTTAGAGAGAATTCCTGGGATTTTGGGGGGAAAAATCTGGGATTTTAGGGAGAATTCCTGGGATTTTGGAGAGAATTCCTGGGATTTTGGAGAGAAATCCGGGATTTTAGGGGAAAAATCTGGGATTTTTAGAGAGAATTCCTGGGATCTCGGAGGGAATTCCTGGGTTTTGGGGAGGAATTCCCAGAGAAATTCAAGGTTTTGGGCAGGAATTCTGGGATTTCAGCAGGAATTCCCAGGTTTTAGGCAGGAATTCCCACATTTTTGGTCAGGAATTCCTGGGTTTTGGGAGGAATTCCTGGGTTCTGGTGGGAATTCCCAGGTTTTGGGCAGGAATTCCCAGGTTTCGAGGCAAAACCAGGGAGGGAAGAGCAGGAAAAGGGCGAAATGCAGGAAAAGATGGAAAAGAGCCAAAAACGAGGATGGAAGAGCAGAAAATGAGGGGAAAAGAGCCAAAACCAGGGAGGGAAGAGCAGGAAAAGAGGGAAAATGCTGGGAAAAAGGGGAAAAGAGCCAAAACCAGGGATGGAAGAACAGGAAAAGGGTGGGAAACAGCCAAAACCAGGGATGGAAGAATGGCAGAAAATCGGGAAAAACGCCCCAAAAAAGGCTGGAAAATTGGGAAAAGGCCCCAAAAATCCAGGAAAGGAGGGGAAAAGAGCCAAAACCAGGGAGGGAAGAAAAGGAAAAGAGGGAAAATGCAGAAAATGAGGGGGAAAGAGCCAAAACCAGGGATGGAAGAATGGCAGAAAATCGGGAAAAACGCCCCAAAAAAGGCTGGAAAATTGGGAAAAGGCCCCAAAAATCCAGGAAAGGAGGGGAAAAGAGCCAAAAACAGGGAGGGAAGAAAAGGAAAAGAGGGAAAATGCAGAAAATGAGGGGGAAAGAGCCAAAACCAGGGATGGAAGAATGGCAGAAAATCGGGAAAAACGCCCCAAAAAAGGCTGGAAAATTGGGAAAAGGCCCCAAAAATCCAGGAAAGGAGGGGAAAAGAGCCAAAAACAGGGAGGGAAGAGCAGAAAAAGAGGGAAAATGCAGAAAATGAGGGGGAAAGAGCCAAAACCAGGGAGGGAAGAACAGGAGAAGAGGGAAAATGCAGAAAATGAGGGGGAAAGAGCCAAAACCAGGGAGGGAAGAGAATGAAAAGGGGGAAATGCAGGAAAACAGGGGAAATATGGGAAAAAGAGCCAAAAACATTGATGGAAGAGTAGCAAAGGGGGCAAAATGCAGGAAAAGAACAAAAACCATGGATGAGGGAGCAGAAGGTGGGAGAAGAGCCAAAACCAGGGAGGGAAGAATGGGGAAAACCGGGAAAAAAGCCCCAAACAAGGCTGGAAAATTGAGCAAAGCCCCCAAAAACCCAGGAGAAAAATGAAAATCCCGTTTTTCCCACCTGCACTTGAGGGTGTAGATGTTGCCCACCAACTTGACCAGCGAGGTCTGAGGAAGGAATTGGGATGGGGAAACACCAAAAACTGGGGTGGGAGAGTGGGAAAAAGGGGAGAAAACTCCCAAAAGTAGGATGGGAGAGCAGGAAAAGGGTGAAATGCGGGAAAAGAGGGAAAAGAGCCAAAAAACAGGGGTGGAAGAGCAGGAAAAGATGGAAAAGAGCCAAAAAACAGGGGTGGAAGAGCAGGAAAAGAGGGAAAAGAGCCAAAAAACAGGGATGGAAGAGCAGGAAAAGAGGGAAAAGAGGCAAAAAACAGGGGTGGAAGAGCAGGAAAAGAGGGAAAAGAGCCAAAAAACAGGGGTGGAAGAGCAGGAAAAGATGGAAAAGAGCCAAAAAACAGGGGTGGAAGAGCAGGAAAAGAGGGAAAAGAGCCAAAAAACAGGGGTGGAAGAGCAGGAAAAGATGGAAAAGAGCCAAAGAACAGGGATGGAGGAGCAGGAAAAGAGGGAAAAGAGGCAAAAAACAGGGGTGGAAGAGCAGGAAAAGATGGAAAAGAGCCAAAGAACAGGGATGGAGGAGCAGGAAAAGAGGGAAAAGAGGCAAAAAACAGGGATGGAGGAGCAGGAAAAGAGGGAAAAGAGCCAAAAACGGCAACGGAAGAGCGGGGAAAATCGGGAAAAAGCCCCCAGAAAAGGTTGGAAAATGGGGAAAAGCGCCCAGAAAGTGCCCACCTGCACTTGAGGGTGTAGATGTTGCCCACGAACTTGACGAGCGAGGTCTGGGGCGGGCGCGGCACCAGGGCGGGCACCGGGCGCACGCGCGGCGGCGGCCGCGGCTCCGGGAGCTTCCGCGGGAATTCGGCGCCGGGCTCGGCCTCGCGCGGCAGCGGCGGCTCCAGGGGCCGCGCCTGGCGCCGCTCGAACTCTGCCGTGGGGCAAAATCTGGGGTTATGGGGGGCTGGGAGGGTCCCTGGCACGGCTCTGGGCACGGTTACGGACCCCGGTGCCAGCCCCAGTTCCCCATCCTGTCCCCGTGCCCAATTTCACAGCCCCAGCGGCTCCAGGGGCCGCGCCTGGCGCCGCTCGAACTCTGCCGTGGGGCAAAATCTGGGGTTATGGGGGCTGGGAGGGTCCCTGGCACGGTTACGGACCCCGGTGCCAGCCCCAGTTCCCCATCCTGTCCCCAGTCCTGTCCCCGTGCCCAATTTCACAGCCCCTGCAGCTCCAGGGGCCGCGCCTGGCGCTGCTCCAACTCTGCCGTGGGGCAAAATCTGGGGTTATGGGGGGCCGGGAGGGTCCCTGGCATGGTTACGGACCCCGGTGCCAGCCCCAGTTCCCCATCCTGTCCCCAGTCCTGTCCCCGTGCCCAATTTCACAGCCCCAGCAGCTCCAGGGGCCGCTCGAACTCTGCCGTGGGGGAATTTGGGGTTACGGGGGGCTGGAAAGATCCCTGGCACAGTTACGGACCCCGGTGCCAGCCCCAGTTCCCCATCCTGTCCCCAGTCCTGTCCCCGTGCCCAATTTCACAGCCCCAGCCCCAGCGGCTCCAGGGGCTGCTCGAACTCTGCCGTGGGGGAATTTGGGGTTACGGGGGGCTGGGAGGGTCCCTGGCACAGCTCTGGGCATGGGTATGGACCCCAGTGTCACCCCCAGTTCCCCATCCTGTCCCTGTCCCCAATTTCGGGCACGGTTACGGACCCCGGTGCCACCCCCAGTTCCCCATCCTGTCCCCGTCCCCAATTTCACAGCCCCAGCCCCAGCGGCTCCAGGGGCCGCGCCTGGCGCCGCTCCAGCTCTGGGAATGGGAAAATTTGGGGGTCGTGGGGGGCTGGAAGGGTCCCTGGCACAGCTCTGGGCACGGTTATGGACCCCGGTGCCACCCCCAGTTCCCCATCCTGTCCCCGTCCCCAATTTCACAGCCCCAGCCCCAGCGGCTCCAGGGGCCGCTCCAACTCCGCAGTGCGGGAATTTGGGGGTCGGGAGATTTGGGAATGAGGGGTTTGGGGGTTATGAGGGAGCTGGCACGGCTCTGGGCACGGTTATGGATCCCGGTGTCACCCCCAGTTTCCCATTCCGGTCCCCAATCCCATTTCCTGTTCCCAGTCCTGTCCCCATTCCCGATTTTACATCCCCAGCCCCATTCCCATTCCCAATCCTGTCCCCATTCCCATGCCCAATTCCCCAATCCTGTCCCCAGTCCTGTCCCCACTCCCCAGTCCTGTCCCCATTCCCATCCCCATTCCCAATTTCACATTCCCATCCCCATTCCCAATCCCCATTCCCATTCCCGATTCCCAGCTTCACATCTTCAGCCCCATTCCTATTCCCATTCCCCATGCCCAACCCCACATTTCCCACCACAACCCCACACTGCCCCCCAATCCCAGCACTCACTGCTGAAGTTGCCCCTCTGCTCCTCCACCTTGACCACCCCTCATTCCCATTCCCATTCCCCATTCTCCCCATTCTCATTCCCCATTCCCAGCCCCACATTTCCCACCCCAAACCCCATTTTCACCATTCCCAACCCCACATTTCCCACCCCAAACCCCATTTTCACCATTCCCAACCCCACATTTCCCACCCCAAACCCCATTTTCACCATTCCCAACCCCACATTTCCCCCCAATCCCAGCACTCACTGCTGAAGTTGCCCCTCTGCTCCTCCACCTTCACCACGCCTCATTCCCATTCCCATTCCCCATTCCCAATCCCACATTTTCCACCCCAAACCCCACATTTCCCACCCCAAACCCCACATTTCCCATTGCAAACCCCCCAATTCCCCTTTCCCCATCACTCACTGCTGAAGTTGCCCCTCTGCTCCTCCACCTTGACCACTCCTCATTCCCATTTTCATTCCCCATTCCCAGCCCCACATTTCCCACCCCAAACCCCATTTTTTCCATTCCCAACCCCACATTTCCCCCAATCCCATCACTCACTGCTGAAGTTGCCTCTCTGCTCCTCCACCTTGACCACTCCTCATTCCCATTCCCATTCTCATTCCCCATTCCCACATTTCCCACCCCAAACCCCATTTTTATCCTTCCCAACCCCACATTTCCCCCCAATCCCACCACTCACTGCTGAAGTTGCCCCTCTGCTCCTCCTCATTCCCATTTTCATTCCCCATTCCCAATCCCACATTTCCCACCCCAAACCCCACATTTCCCACCCCAAACCCCACATTTCCCACCCCAAACCCCATTTTTTCCATTCCCAACCCCCCAATTCCCCTTTCCCCACCACTCACTGCTGAAGTTGCCCCTCTGCTCCTCCACCTTGACCATTCCTCATTCCCATTCTCATTCCCCATTCCCAGCCCCACATTTCCCACCCCAAACCCCACTCCCGACCCCATAAATCACATTTTTTCCCATTTCCCCCCAATCCCAGCACTCACTGCTGAAGTTGCCCCTCTGCTCCTCCACCTTCACCACGCCCAGCGGCGTGCCCAGCGCCCGCTCGGCTCCCTCGGGGCCCTTCCCGCACTCGGCCAGCGCCGCCTCGGCCGCCAGCCCGCCCTTGGGCAGGAAGGGCACGGCCAGGGCCCCGCGCGGCTCCCGCGGGTGCGCCGAGCTGCGGAACTTCTTGGAGAAGGGGCGCCCGCCCTGGATGTAGCTGCGGTAGGCGCCGGCCTTGTGCGGGCGGTGCCGGATCCACTCGCGCAGCGTCTCGATGGGCGAGCCGTTCACGCACCACTCGGTGACGCCGAACTGCCGCAGGTGCGCCCGGGCGTGGCTGGCCAGCGCCTTCCTGTTCTCAAAGTACAGCCCGCACAGCTCGCAGCACGCTTCTGCTGCTGGAAAGTACAGAAAAACCAGAAAAAACGGGGTTAAAATGGGAAAAAATGGCATTAAAATTGGGTTAAAATGGTGAAAATGGGGTATGGGCAGTGCCCGAAGTGCCGCAGGTGCGCCCGGGCGTGGCTGGCCAGCGCCTTCCTGTTCTCAAAGTACAGCCCGCACAGCTCGCAGCACGCTTCTGCTGCTGGAAAGTACAGAAAAACCAGAAAAATCGGGGTTAAAATGGGAAAAAATGGCATTAAAATTGGGTTAAAATGGTGAAAATGGGGTATGGGCAGTGCCCGAAGTGCCGCAGGTGCGCCCGGGCGTGGCTGGCCAGCGCCTTCCTGTTCTCAAAGTACAGCCCGCACAGCTCGCAGCACGCTTCTGCTGCTGGAAAGTACAGAAAAACCAGAAAAAACGGGGTTAAAATGGGAAAAAATGGCATTAAAATTGGGTTAAAATGGTGAAAATGGGGTATGGGCAGTGCCCGAAGTGCCGCAGGTGCGCCCAGGCGTGGCTGGCCAGCGCCTTCCTGTTCTCAAAGTACAGCCCGCACAGCTCGCAGCACGCTTCTGCTGCTGGAAAGTACAGAAAATGGGGAAAAACGGGGAAAAAACGGGATTAAAATTGGGTTAAAATAGGGAAAAATGGGATTTAAGCCCGAACTGCCACAGGTGCGCCCGGGCGTGGCTGGCCAGCGCCTTCCTGTTCTCAAAGTACAGCCCGCAGAGCTCGCAGCACGCTTCTGCTGCTGGAAAGTACAGAAAAACCAGAAAAATCGGGGTTAAAATGGGAAAAAATGGCATTAAAATTGGGTTAAAATAGGGAAAAATGGGATTTAAGCCCGAAGCGCCACAGGTGCGCCCGGGCGTGGCTGGCCAGCGCCCTCCTGTTCTCAAAGCAGAGCCTGCACAGCTCGCAGCAGGGAGGACATGGAAAAATGGCGAAAAAAATGTTGAAGAAATGTGAAAGAATTGGGAACAAAATGGGAAAAAATGAGAAAAAGCATCTGCTCTCAGCCAGTGGCAAAAACATGCCAAAGATGTCGCAAATATCAAAAAACCATCCCAAAACGATCCCGAAGATCCCAAAACCACCCCAAATCCCCAAAATTCCCAGTAATTCCCCCAACACTCACAGGCCTTGTCGTGCAGCGCCTCGGCCTTGAAGCCCAGCTCGAAGCCTTTGTGCTTGGCCTCGCCGTGCCCGCCCAGCCCACCCCAAAACCACCCCAAAAGCATCTGAAACATCACAAAACTATCCCAAAACCACCCCAAAACCCCAAAAATCCCACGATTTCCCCCCCCGGCACTCACAGGCCTTGTCGTGCAGCGCCTTGGCCTTGAAGCCCAGCTCGAAGCCTTTGTGCTTGGCCTCGCCGTGCCCTCCCAGCCCACCCCAAAACCATCCCAAAACCATCTGAAACATCCCAAAACCACCCCAAATCCATCCCAAAACCACCCCAAAACTCCAAAATTCCCAGTAATTCCCCATGGCCCTCACAGGCCTTGTCGTGCAGCGCCTCGGCCTTGAAGCCCAGCTCGAAGCCTTTGTGCTTGGCCTCGCCGTGCCCTCCCAGCCCACCCCAAAACCATCCCAAAACCATCTGAAACATCCCCAAACCACCCCAAAACCCCAAAAATCCCACGATTTCCCCCCCCGGCACTCACAGGCCTTGTCGTGCAGCGCCTTGGCCTTGAAGCCCAGCTCGAAGCCTTTGTGCTTGGCCTCGCCGTGCCCGCCCAGCCTGTCCGTGTCGCCCAAGGGTCTCTTGGCAGCCAGGAAGGCTCCGGGGCCGCCCTTGGAGCCCAGCGGTGCCAGCGCCAGCCCCGAGCCCGCCTTGCCCAGGGCCAGCCCCGGCGGCAGCGCCTTGCCCGGCCCCGAGGGCGCCGTGGGCTCCTCCTCGCACAGCCCCGGGCCCGGCTCCAGCCCCGGCGCCAGCGGCGGCTCCTTCTTGATGAGGCAGGGCTTGGATTTCTTCCTGAGGATTTCCCGCAGCGTGTCGATGGGGGAGCCGTTCACCGACCACTCGGTGACGCCCATCTGGCGCAGGTGCGAGCGCGCGTGGCTGGACAGGCCCTTGCGGTTCTCAAAGAACTCGCCGCAGAACTCGCAGCGGATGTCGCGCACCGGGTCCGCCCTGGAGGCTGCGGGAAGGGGAAATTCTGGGATTAGGGATGGATGCGACCCCCTGGATGGGATTTTAGAGCCTCAAATATCCGGGGTGAGCTCCCCAAAATCCCCGGGACGAGCCCCAAGAACCCACAGCGGATGTCGTGCACCGGGTCCGCCCTGGAGGCTGCGGGAGAGGGGAAAATTCCAGAATTGGGGATGGACGGAACTCCCTGGATGGGATTTTAGAGCCTCAAATATCCGGGGTGAGCTCCCCAAAATCCCCGGGACGAGCCCCAAGAACTCGCAGCGGACGTCGCGCACCGGGTCCGCCCTGGAGGCTGCGGGAAGGGGAAATTCTGGGATTAGGGATGGATGCGACCCCCTGGATGGGCTCAGAGCGTCCCAAAATCATCAGGATGAGCTCCCAAAAAGCCTAAGGGTGAGCTGCCCAAAATCTCCAGGATGAGCTCCCAGAATCCCCGGGACGAGCCCCAAGAACTCGCAGCCGATGTCGCGCACTGGGTCTGCACGGGAGGCTGCGGAAGAGGGGAATATTCTGGGATGAGGGAGGGAAGGAACCCCCTGCATGGGATTTTAGAGCCCAAAATCCTTGGGATGAGCTCCCCAAAATCCCCAGGACGAGCCCCAAGAACCCTCAGCAGATGTCACGCACCGGGTCCGCCCGGGAGGCTGCGGGAAGGGGAAATTCTGGGATTAGGGATGGATGCGACCCCCTGGATGGGCTCAGAGCGTCCCAAAATCATCAGGATGAGCTCCCAAAAAGCCTAAGGGTGAGCTGCCCAAAATCTCCAGGATGAGCCCCCCAAAATCTGTGGCCGGAGCTGCCCAAAATCCACGGGATGAGCTCCCCAAAATCCCCGGGACGAGCCCCAAGAACCCGCAGCGGGTGTCGCGCACCGGGTCCGCCCTGGAGGCTGCGGGAGAGGGGAAAATTCTGGGATGAGGGAGGGAAGGAACCCCCTGGATGGGATTTTAGAGCCTCAAATATCCGGGGTGAGCTCCCCAAAATCCCCGGGATGAGCCAGCCGGGAGGCTGCAGGGGTGGAAATGTGGGATTAGACAGGGAAGGAGAACGGGGAAAATTCCCCGGATGGGCTCAGAGTGTCCCAAAATCCCCGGGATGGGATTTCAACCCTCCCTCAGGATGGGGTTTTAGAGCCCCAAATCTGCAGGATGAGCCCCGAGCCAGCGGATGTCGCGCACCGGGTCTGCCCTGGAGGCTGCGGGAAGGGGAAACTCTGGGATTGGGAAGGGATGGAAAATCCTGGGATGGCATCTCAGGGTCTCAAATTCCTGGGATGATCCCTGAACCCCCAAATCCTTGGGATAAACCCCTCAAATCCCCAAAAGCACTCACAGAGGTTGAGCAGCACCACCTCGGCATGGCCCTGGCATGGATCCCAGCTCCCCTAAACCCCCCAAATTCCTGGGATGAACCCCTAAACCCCCCAAATTCCTGGGATGAACCCCATAAATCCCATGACAAACCCCAAAAGCACTCACAGAGGTTGAGCGGCGCCATCTCCTCGTGGGCCTGGGACGGATCCCAGCTCCCCAAACGCCCCAAATTCTTGAGAAAAATCCCCGTGACAAACCCCAAAACCACTCAGAGGTTGAGGGGCACCATCTCCTCATGGCCCTGGGATGGATCCAGGGGCTCCCTGGGATGGATCCCAGCTCCCAAAATCCCTGGGATAAATCCCTAAACCCCCCAAATCCCCAGCACAAACCCCAAAACCACTCACAGAAATTGAGAAGCACTCTCTCCTCACGGGTCTGGAACAGATCCCAGCTCCCAAAATCCACGAGAAAACCCCCAAAACCCCAAAATCTCTGCTCTAAACCCCAGACCCACTCACAGAGGTTGAGCGGCGCCATCTCCTCGTGCGCTGCCCAGGCCGGGTCCGGCGGCGCCGGCGCCTCCCCGGGATGGATCCCGGCTCCTCCTCCTCCTCCTCCTCCTCCTGCTGCTGCTGCTGCTGCCCCAGCCATCAGCTCCCGCTTGATCTCCACCCTGAGCTGGTCCTGCTTCAGTTTCTTCTGCAGCGAGGGCGCCGAGAGCCCCGGGAACATTTTCCTGGCCGTGGGCGGCGGCGGCGGCGAGGAGGCGGCGCCGGGGGGGCTCAGCGGCGCCGGGACCTTCTTGCCCAGCCCCGGGGGCAGGTGCAGCTCGGGGGGCGCCCGAGGCGGCTCCAGAGGGGCCAGCCCGCCCAGCAGGCTCTTGGCCAAGGCCTTGGGGTGGCCGGGGCGGCGGCGGGTGAGGATTTCCCGCAGCGTGTCGATGGGCGAGCCGTTCACGTACCACTCGGTGACGCCCATCTGGCGCAGGTGCGAGCGCGCGTGGCTGGACAGGCCCTTGCGGTTCTCAAAGAACTCGCCGCAGAACTCGCAGCGGATGTCGCGGCACGGCTCCGAGCCCGAGGCTGGGAACGGGGGAAAAAGGGGTTAAAAAATGCTGATAGGGGTTTGGGGGTGCCCGAGGAATTCCCCGCAGAACTCGCAGTGGGTGTCGTGGCATGGTCCGAGCCCAAGGCTGGGAACGGGGGAAAAAAGGGGTTAAAAAATGCTGATAGGGTTTTGGGGGTGCCCGAGGAATTCCCGCAGAACTCGCAGCGGATGGCTCTGAGCCCCAGGCTGGGAACACAGGAAAATGGAAGATAAGGGGTTAAAAAGTGCTGGTGGGGATTTGGGGGTGCCCGAGGAATTCCCCACAGACCTGTCATGGCACGGCTCCGAGCCCGAGGCTGGGAATGGGGAAAAAAGGGTTAAAAAATGCTGATAGGGGTTTGGGGATTCCTGAGGAATTCCCCGCAGAACTCGCAGCGGATGTCGCGGCACGGCTCCGAGCCTGAGGCTGGGAACGGGGGAAAAAGGGTTAAAAAATGCTGATAGGGGTTTGGGGGTGCCCGAGGAATTCCCTGCAGAACTGTCATGGCACGGCTCCGAGCCCGAGGCTGGAAACGGGGGGAAACGGGAGAGAAGGGGTTAAAAGGTGCTGCTGAGGGTTTGGGGCTGTGGGGATTCCCAGGAAAGGGGTTTGGGGTTCCCGAGGAATTCCCCGCAGAACTCGCAGCGGATGTCGTGGCACGGCTCCAAGCCAGAGGCTGGGAACACAGGAAAATGGAAGATAAGGGGTTAAAAAATGCTGGTGGGGATTTGGGGATTCCCAAGAAATTCCCCGCAGACCTGTCATGGCACAGCTCCGAGCCCGAGGCTGGGAACGGGGGGAAAAAGGGTTAAAAATGCTGGTGGGGATTTGGGGGTTCCCGAGGAATTCCCCGCAGAACTCGCAGCGGGTGGCTCCGAGCCCGAGGCTGGGAACGGGGAAAAAAGGGGGTTAAAAGGTGCTGGTGGGGGTTTGGGATGATCCCAAAATTTGGGGGTTTGGGGCTGAGGGGATTCCCAGAAAAGGGATGTGGGATAAGAGAAATGGGGTTCCCGAGGAATTCCCCGCAGAACTCGCAGCGGATGTCGCGGCACGGCTCCGAGCCCGAGGCTGGGAACACAGCAAAATGGAAGATAAGGGGTTAAAAAATGCTGATAGGGGTTTGGGGATTCCCAAGAAATTCCCCACAGAACTCGTGGCAGATGTCGTGGCATGGTCCGAGCCCGAGGCTGGGAATGGCACAGAAGGGGTTAAAATTTGCCGGTGAGGATTTGGGGTTGAGTGGATTTTTGGGGTGGTGGGGATTTGGGCTGAAAGGATTTGTGTTCCTGTCCAGGGGGTGTTTGTGCCAGGAGGAGGAGGAGGAGGAGGAGGAAGGGGTAAACCCCAGAGAATCCCATTAAGCCCCAGTAAAACCCCACTAAACTCCATTAAACCCTAGAAAAAACCCCATTAAACCCCACTAAATCCCAATAAAACCCAGTTAAAACCCCATTACACCCCACTAAACCCCACTAAATCCAATAAAACCCAGTTAAAAACCCCATTACACCCCACTAAATCCCAATAAAACCCAGTTAAAACCCCATTACACCCCACTAAACCCCAATAAAACCCAGTAAAAACCCCATTACACCCCACTAAACCCCACTAAATCCCAATAAAACCCAGTTAAAACCCCATTACACCCCACTGAACCCCATTAAATCCCAATAAAACCCAGTTAAAACCCCATTACACCCCACTAAACCCCAATAAAACCCAGTAAAAACCCCATTACACCCCACTAAACCCCATTAAATCCCAATAAAACCCCAATAAAACCCAATTAAATCCGCGTTACTGCGTTAAATTCCATTAAAACCCAATAAAACCCAATTAAATCCCCATTAAACCCCAATAAAACCCCATTACACCCCAATAAAACCCCAATAAAACCCCACTACACCCCATTATAACCCAATAAAACCCAATAAACGCCAATTAAAACCCCATTACACTGCGTTAAATTCCATTAAAACCCAATAAAACCCAATTAAATCCCTATTAAACCCCAATAAAACCCCAATAAAACCCATTACACCCCATTATAACCCAATAAAACCCAATAAACGCCAATTAAAACCCCATTACACTGTGTTAAATTCCATTAAAACCCAATAAAACCCCATTGCACCCCAATAAAACCCCAATAAAACCCCACTACACCCCATTATAACCCAATAAAACCCAATAAACGCCAATTAAAACCCCATTACACTGCGTTAAATTCCATTAAAACCCAATAAAACCCAATTAAATCCCCATTAAACCCCAATAAAACCCCATTGCACCCCAATAAAACCCCAATAAAACCCCACTACACCCCATTATAACCCAATAAAACCCAATAAACGCCAATTAAAACCCCATTACACTGCACTGAACCCCACTAAACCCCATTAAAACCCCCATCACACTGCATTAAACCCCACTAAACCCCAATAAAAACCCACGAAACTCCAACAACACCCTATGAAATCATCATTACACCTGATTACACCCCACTAAACTCCAATTAAAACCCAATTACACCCCATTAAATCCCACCACACCCCAATAAAACCCAATTAAATCCCCATTACACTGCATTAAATTCCATGAAAACTCAATGAAACCCAATTAAATCCCCACTAAACCCCAATAAAACCTCATTAAACCCCAACAAAACCCCATTAAACCCCAATAAAACCGAATAAAACTCAATTAAACCCCAATTAAATCCCCACTAAACCCCAATAAAACCCAATAAAACTCAATTAAACCCCAATAAAACCCCAATAAAACCCCATTAAACCACAATAAAACCCAATAAAACTCAATTCAACCCCAATAAATCCCCATTAAACCCCAATAAAACCCAATAAAACTCAATTAAATCCCAATAAATCCCCATTAAACCCCAATAAAACCCAATAAAACTCAATTCAACCCCAATAAAACCCAATAAAACTCACTTAAACCCCAATAAAACCCCATTAAACACCCATAAAACCCAATAAAACTCAATTAAACCCCAATAAAACTCAATTAAACCCCAATAAAACCCAATAAAACTCAATTAAACCCCAATAAAACCCCATTAAACCCCAATAAAACCCAATAAAGCTCAATTAAACACCAATAAATCCCCATTAAACCCCAATAAAACCCAATAAAACTCAATTCAACCCCAATAAAACCCCATTAAACCCCAATAAAACCCCATTAAACCCCAATAAAACCCAATAAAGCTCAATTAAACACCAATAAATCCCCATTAAACCCCAATAAAACCCAATAAAACTCAATTAAACCCCAATAAAACCCCATTAAACCCCAATAAAACCCAATAAAGCTCAATTAAACACCAATAAATCCCCATTAAACCACAATAAAACCCAATAAAACTCAATTCAACCCCAATAAATCCCCATTAAACCCCAATAAAACCCCATTAAACCCCAATAAAACCCCATTAAACCCCAATAAACTCCAATAAAACTCAATTAAACCCCAATAAATCCCCACTAAAGCTCTGATCACTCACTGAGGTTGAGGGGCCCGTCGTCGTCGGGCGCCCACTTGGCCTCGGCGGGCAGCGGGCTCAGCGCCAGCTTCGCCCCCTTCTCCTCCTCAGTGCCCATTACACCCCAATAAAACCCCATTAAACCCCAATAAAACCTCATTAAACCCCAATAAAACCCCATTAAACTCCAATAAAACTCAATTAAACCCCAATAAACCCCAATAAAACTCAATTAAACCCCAATAAAACCCCATTAAACCCCAATAAAAGCCAATAAAACCCCATTAAACCCCAATAAAACCCCATTAAACCCCAATAAAACCCAATAAAACTCAATTAAACCCCACTAAAGCTCTGATCACTCACTGAGGTTGAGGGGCCCGTCGTCGTCGGGCGCCCACTTGGCCTCGGCGGGCAGCGGGCTCAGCGCCAGCTTCGCCCCCTTCTCCTCGCTCCCCTTGGGCGAGCCCGGCAGCGGCGCCGGAACTTTCCGGAGCGCGGGCGAGCCCGGCCGGCCCAGGGCCTTGGCGAAGCCCGGCGGGGATTTGATGGCCTTGTTGAGGGAGCCCTCGGGCTTGGGCAGCAGCAGCGGCGGCGGCCGCGGCGCCCCCGGCTCCTTGGGGGAGCCGCCCGCCGCCGATTTCTTGGCCAGCGCGGGGCCCTCGGCCTTGGGCTTGTGGCGCACGAGCTCGTAGAGGAGATCGATGGGCGCGCCCGAGCTCTCGGACTCGGCCACGCCCAGCTGGCGCAGGTGCGAGCGGGCGTGGCTCGAGAGGCCCTTGCGCGTCTCGAAGCAGGCGCCGCACACCTCGCACGTCGTCAGGCTGGAGGCTGCAAAACGGGGGAAAAAAAGGTGAAAAATGGGAAAATTTGAGATAAATTCAGTGTGGGAACACAGCCACGGAAGGGGATTTGGGATTGGAAGCAGGCGCCGCACACCTCGCACGTGGTCAGGCTGGAGGCTGCAAAACGGAGGAAAAAAAGGTGAAAAATGGGAAAATTTGAGATAAATTCAGTGTCGGAACACAGGCACGGAAGGGGATTTGGGATTGGAAGCAGGCGCCGCACGTGGTCAGGCTGGAGGCTGGAAAACGGAGGGAAAAAAGGTGAAAAATGGGAAAATTTTAGATAAATTCAGTGTGGGAACACAGCCACGGAAGGGGATTTGGGATTGGAAGCAGGCGCCGCACACCTCGCACGTCGTCAGGCTGGAGGCTGCAAAATACGGGGGGAAAAACGGGAAATTAGGGGTTAAAAAATCATTTGGGATCAGGTCCCGCACACCTCGCACGTGGTCAGGCTGGAGGCTGCAAAACGGAGGAAAAAAAGGTGAAAAATGGGAAAATTTGAGATAAATTCAGTGTGGGAACACAGCCACGGAAGGGGATTTGGGACTGGAAGCAGGCGCCGCACACCTCGCGCGTCGTCAGGCTGGAGGCTGGAAAATACGGGGGGAAAAACGGGAAATTAGGGGTTAAAAATCATTTGGGATCAGGTCCCGCACACCTCGCACGTGGTCAGGCTGGAGGCTGCAAAACGGAGGAAAAAAAGGTGAAAACGTGGGAAAATTTGAGATAAATTCAGTGTGGGAACACAGCCACAGAAGGGGATTTGGGATTGGAAGCAGGCGCCGCACACCTCGCACGTGGTCAGGCTGGAGGCTGCAAAACGGAGGAAAAAAGGTGAAAACATGGGAAAATTTGAGATAAATTCAGTGTCGGAACACAGGCACGGAAGGGGATTTGGGATTGGAAGCAGGCGCCGCACACCTCGCGCGTCGTCGGGCTGGAGGCTGGAAAATATGGGGGGAAAAACGGGAAATTAGGGGTTAAAAATCATTTGGGATCAGGTCCCGCACACCTCGCACGTGGTCAGGCTGGAGGCTGCAAAATGGGGGAAAAAAAGGTGAAAACGTGGGAAAATTTGAGATAAATTCAGAGTCAGAACACAGCCACGGAAGGGGATTTGGGATTGGAAGCAGGCACTGCACACCTCGCACGTGGTCAGGCTGGAGGCTGCAAAACGGAGGAAAAAAAGGTGAAAAATGGGAAAATTTGAGATAAATTCAGTGTGGGAACACAGCCACGGAAGGGGATTTGGGATTGGAAGCAGGCGCCGCACACCTCGCACGTCGTCAGGCTGGAGGCTGGAAAAAATGGGGGGAAAAAGGTGAAAAATAGGAAAATTTGAGATAAATTCAGTGTGGGAACACAGCCACGGAAGGGGATTTGGGACCGGAAGAAGGCGCCGCACACCTCGCACGTCGTCAGGCTGGAGGCTGGAAAAAATGGGGGGAAAAAGGTGAAAAATGGGAAAATTTGAGATAAATTCAGTGTGGGAACACAGCCATGGAAGGGGATTTGGGACCGGAAGAAGGCGCCGCACACCTCGCACGTCGTCAGGCTGGAGGCTGGAAAATACGGGGGGAAAAACGGGAAATTCGGGGTTAAAAATCATTTGGGATCAGGTGCCACACACCTCGCACGTGGTCAGGCTGGAGGCTGCAAAACATGGGGGAAAATGGGAAATTAGGGGTTAAAAAATCATTTGGAAAAATGGGGAAAATGAGAAAATCAGAAATTAAAAATCATTTATGGTCGAGTCCCACACAGACGAAGTTACGGGATAGGAGCAGGCGCCGCACGCCTCGCGCGTCGTCGGGCTGGAGGCTGGAAAAAATGGGGGAAAAACGGGAAATTCGGGGTTAAAAATCTCTTGGGATCGGTTCATTCAGAAAATCCAGGAAAAACACGGGAAATTAGGGTAAAACGCGGGGAAAATCCGGGGAAAAATGGGAAAAACCAGGAAAATCCGAGGAAAATGCAGGAAAAACGCCGGGAAAATCTGGGAAAATCCTGGAAAATCCGAGGAAAATGCGGGAAAAACACCGGGAAAATCCGGGGAAAAACGGGAAAATCCGAGGAAAATGTGGGGAAAACCCGGGGGAAATCCAGGGAAAACCCGGGAAAATCCGGGGAAAATCTGAGAAAAACCTGGAAAATTTGAGGAAAACTTGGGGGAAATCCAGGAAAATTTGGGAAAAACCAGGGAAAACCTGGGGAAAACTTGGGGGAAATCCAGGAAAAACCTGGAAAATCCATGAAAAACTCGGGGAAAACCCAGGAAAAACACGGAAAATTTGAGGAAAACTCGGGAAAATTCGGGGGAAATCCAGGAAAATTCAGGGAACATTCGGGAAAATCGGGGGAAAACTTGGGGGAAACTCAGGAAAAAACGGGGAAAACCCAGGAAAAACATGGGAAATTCGGGAAAACTCGGGGAAAATCCGGGAAAACCGGGGAAAATCAGGGAAAAATCAGGGAAAAATGGGGAAAATCAGGGAAAATTCGGGAAAAATCAGGGAAAATTCAGGGAAAAACGGGGGAAATTCAAGGAAAAGCGGGGAAAACCCGGGGCAAGCGGGGCAGAGCGCGGTGCGACGCTGACCTTTGGCGTCCTGGGCCTCGGCCTTGCTGCCGGGGGGCTCCGGGCTCAGCTTGGGCCCCAGGCGGGGCGGGGGCGGCTCCAGCGCCGGCCCCGAGCATTTCTTGGCCGTGGCCGGAGGGGACGTCACCTCCACGGCCACCAGCTCGTCCTCGGCGGGAGCCAGAACTGCGGGGAGCGGCGGCGCGTCAGCGGGGGCACGGCTGGGGGGGGCACAGGGGGTTTGGGGGGGTCCTGAGGGGTTTGGGGGGGTCCTGAGGGGGTTTGTAGGGGTCCTGAGGGGGTTTGGAGGGGTCCTGAGGGGGTTCAGGGGAGTCCTGAGGGGGTTCAGGGGAGTCCTGAGGGGGTTTGGGGGGTTAAGAGGGGGTTTGGGGGGGTCCTGAGGGGTTCGGGGGGGTCCTGAGGGGTTTGGGGGGGTGCACAAGGGGTTTGGGGGGGTCCTGAGGGGGTTTGGGGGGGTCCTGAGGGGGTTTGGGGGGGTCCTGAGGGGGTTCAGGGGAGTCCTGAGGGGGTTCAGGGGAGTCCTGAGGGGGTTTGGGGGTGTCCTGAGGGGGTTTGGGGGGTTCAGAGGGGGTTTGGGGTGTCCTGAGGGGGTTTGGGGGGTTAAGAGGGGGTTTGGGGGGGTCCTGAGAGGGTTTGTGGGGGTCCTGAGGGGTTCGGGGGGGTCCTGAGGGGGTTTGGGGGGGTCCTGAGGGGGTTCAGGGGAGTCCTGAGGGGGTTCGGGGGGGTCCTGAGGGGGTTTGTGGGGGTCCTGAGGGGGTTCAGGGGAGTCCTGAGGGGGTTTGGGGGGTTCAGAGGGGGTTTGGGGTGTCCTGAGGGGGTTTGGGGGGTTAAGAGGGGGTTTGGGGGGGTGCACAAGGGGTTTGGGGGGGTCCTGAGGGGGTTTGGAGGGGTCCTGAGGGGGTTCAGGGGAGTCCTGAGGGGGTTTGGGGGGTTCAGAGGGGGTTTGGGGTGTCCTGAGGGGGTTTGGGGGGTTAAGAGGGGGTTTGGGGGGGTCCTGAGAGGGTTTGTGGGGGTCCTGAGGGGTTCGGGGGGGTCCTGAGGGGGTTTGGGGGGGTCCTGAGGGGGTTTGGGGGGGTCCTGAGGGGGTTCAGGGGAGTCCTGAGGGGGTTCGGGGGGGTCCTGAGGGGGTTTGTGGGGGTCCTGAGGGGGTTCAGGGGAGTCCTGAGGGGGTTTGGGGGGTTCAGAGGGGGTTTGGGGTGTCCTGAGGGGGTTTGGGGGGTTAAGAGGGGGTTTGGGGGGGTGCACAAGGGGTTTGGGGTGTCCTGAGGGGGTTTGGAGGGGTCCTGAGGGGGTTTGGAGGGGTCCTGAGGGGGTTCAGGGGAGTCCTGAGGGGGTTTGGGGGGTTCAGAGGGGGTTTGGGGTGTCCTGAGGGGGTTTGGGGGGTTAAGAGGGGGTTTGGGGGGGTCCTGAGAGGGTTTGTGGGGGTCCTGAGGGGTTCGGGGGGGTCCTGAGGGGGTTTGGGGGGGTCCTGAGGGGGTTCAGGGGAGTCCTGAGGGGGTTTGGGGGGGTCCTGAGGGGATTTGGGGGGTTCAGAGGGGGTTTGGGGGGGTCCTGAGGGGGTTCAGGGGTGTCCTGAGGGGGTTTGGGGGGTTAAGAGGGGGTTTGGGGGGGTCCTGAGGGGTTCGGGGGGGTCCTGAGGGGTTTGGGGGGGTGCACAAGGGGTTTGGGGTGTCCTGAGGGGGTTTGGAGGGGTCCTGAGGGGGTTCAGGGGAGTCCTGAGGGGGTTTGGGGGTGTCCTGAGGGGATTTGGGGGGTTCAGAGGGGGTTTGGGGTGTCCTGAGGGGGTTTGGGGGGTTCAGAGGGGGTTTGGGGTGTCCTGAGGGGGTTTGGGGGGTTCAGAGGGGGTTTGGGGGGGTCCTGAGAGGGTTTGTGGGGGTCCTGAGGGGTTCGGGGGGGTCCACAGGGGGTTTGTGGGGGTCCTGAGAGGGTTTGGAGGGGTCTAAAGGGAATTTTGGGGGGGTCCTGAGGGGGTTTGGGGAGTTCAGAGAAGGTTTGGGGGGGTCCTAAGGGGGTTTGGGGGGCTCCAAAGAGAATTTTGGGGGTGTCCTGAGGGGGTTTGGGGGGTTCCTGAGAGGATTTGGGGGGGTCTTGAGGGGGTTTGGGGGGGTCCAGGTGGGATTTGGGGAGTTAAAGGGGGGATTTGTGGGGGTCCTGAGGGGATCTGGGGGAGTCCTGAGGGGATTTGGGGGGCTCCAGAGGGGGGTTTGGGGGATCCAGGTGGGATTTGGGGGGGTCCAGGTGGGATTTGGGGAGTTAAAGGGGGGATTTGGGGGTGTCCTGAGGGGATTTGGGGGGTTCAGAAGGGGTTTGGGGGGGTCCTGAGGGGGTTTGGGGGTGGTCTAGAGGGAATTTGAGGGGGTCCTGAGGGGATCTGGGGGGATCCTGAGGGGGTTTGGGGGGGTCCTGAGGGGGTTTGGAGGCTCCAGAGGGGTTTTGGGGTGTCCAAGTGGGATTTGGGGGTTCCAGAGGTGATTTGGGGAGCTAAAGGCGGAATTTGGGGGGTTCCAGGCGGAACTTGGGGGGTCCCAGGTGGGATTTGGGGGATTCCAGGCAGAATTTGGGGGGTTCCAGGTGGAATTTGGGTGGTTCCAGGCGGAATTTGGGGGGTCCCAGGTGGGATTTGGGGGATTCCAGGCGGAATTTGGGGAGCTAAAGGTGGAATTTGGGTGGTTCCAGGCGGAATTTGGGGGGTTCCAGGCGGGATTTGGGGGGTCCCAGGCGGAATTTGGGGAGCTAAAGGTGGAATTTGGGTGGTTCCAGGCGGAATTTGGGGGGTTCCAGGCGGAATTTGGGGGATTCCAGGCGGAATTTGGGGAGCTAAAGGTGGAATTTGGGGGGTTCCAGGCGGAATTTGGGGGGTCCCAGGTGGAATTTGGGGGGTCCCAGGTGGGATTTGGGGGGTTCCAGGCGGAATTTGGGGGGTCCCAGGTGGAATTTGGGGGGTCCCAGGTGGGATTTGGGGGGTTCCAGGAGGAATTTGGGGGGTTCAGAGGTAATTTCAGGGGTCCCAGGTGGGATTTGAGGACAGGGACGGTGCCAGGTCCCTGAGGGGAGGGGACACAGGAGGTGACAGCAGGGAGGGGACACTGAGAGGGGACAGGTCCCCAAGGGGAGGGGACACAGAGGTGACAGCAGGGAGGGGACACTGAGAGGTGACAGGTCCCTAAGGGGACAGGACAGGGGTGGGGACAGATCCTAAAGGGGAGGGGACAGGGGTGGTGGCACCTCCCAGCAGGGAGGGGACACTGAGAGGTGACAGGTCCCCAAGGGGAGGGGACACTGAGAGGTGACAGCAGGGAGGGGACACTGAGAGGTGACAGGTCCCTGCAGGGGACAGGGACAGTGACAGGTCCCTGCAGGGAGGGGACACTGACAGGTGACAGGTCCCCAAGGGGAGGGGACAGGACAGGGGTGGTGGCATCTCCCAGCAGGGAGGGGACACAGAAGGTGACAGCAGGGAGGGGACAGGGGTGGTGACAAATCCCAGCACGGAGCAGGACAGGGACCGTGACAGGTCCCAGCAGGAAGGGGACACAGAAGGTGACAGGTCCTGAAGGGGAGGGGACAGGGACAGTGACAGGTCCCTGCACAGGTAGGACAGGGGAGGTGACAGATCCTAAAGGGGAGGGGACACTGAGAGGTGACAGGTCCTAAAGGGGAGGGGACAGGGGAGGTGACAGATCCTAAAGAGGAGGGGACACAGAAGGTGACAGGTCCTAAAGGGGAGGGGACACTGAGAGGTGACAGGTCCTAAAGGGGAGGGGACAGGGACAGTGACAGGTCCTAAAGGGGAGGGGACAGGGGAGGTGACAGGTCCCTGCAGGGGACAGGGTAGGACAGGGTGAGGGAGGCCAGGTCCCTGCAGGGAGGGGACAGCGTTGGGGACATCCCAGTGACAGCGCTGGGGACACCCCGGGGAGCTCCTGGTGACAGCGCTGGCACCAGCCTGGGGACATCCCGGGAGCTGCTCAGTGACAGCGCTGGGGACATCCTGGAACTCCTGGGGACATCCCTGAGAGCCCTTCAGTGACAGCGCTGGGGACACCCCAGTGACCAACCTGGGGACACCCTGGGAGCTGCTCGCTGACAGGGCTGGGGACATCCTGGGGCTCTCGGTGACAGGGCTGGGGACACCCCAGAGAGCGGCCTGGGGACAGCCCAGTGACAGGGCTGGTGAGACCCTGGGAGCTGCTCCCGGTGACAGCACTGGGGACACCCCGGGAGCTCTGGGTGACAGGGCTGGGGACACCCGGGGAGCTCTGAGCTGGGGACACCCTGGGAGCTCTGGGTGACAGCGCTGGGGACACCCTGAGGACCAGCCTGGGGACATCCTGGGAGCTATTTGGTGACAGGGCTGGGGACATCCCAGACTTCCTGGGGACAGGGCTGGGGACACCCCGGTGACACGGCTGGGGACACCCTGGGGCTCTTGGGGACAGCGCTGGGGACACCCGGGGAGCACCAGGCTGGGGACATCCCAGAGAGCAGCCTGGGGACATCCCAGTGACAGAGCTGGGGACATGCCAGGAAGTGCTCAGTGACAGAGCTGGGGACATCCCTGAGCCCGTCAGGGACAGAGCTGGGGACATCCCAGTGACAGAGCTGGGGACATCCCTGAGCCCGTCAGTGACAGGGCTGGGGACATCCCAGTGACAGAGCTGGGGACATCCCTGAGCCCGTCAGTGACAGGGCTGGGGACATCCCAGTGACAGAGCTGGGGACATCCCTGAGCCCGTCAGTGACAGAGCTGGGGACATCCCTGAGCCCGTCAGTGACAGGGCTGGGGACACCCCGGGCACTACGGGTTGGGAACACCCTGGGAGCTGCTCTGTGACAGGGCTGGGGACACCCCAGTGACAGGGCTGGGGACACCCCAGTGACAGGGCTGGGGACACCCCTGAGCTCCAGGCTGGGGACATCCCAGTGACAGGGCTGGGGACACCCCTGAGCTCCAGGCTGGGGACATCCCAGTGACAGGGCTGGGGACACCCCTGAGCTCCAGGCTGGGGACACCCTGGGAGCTGCTCCCAGTGACAGCGCTGGGGACACCCCGGGGCTCTTGGGGACATCCAGGAGCTCCCAGTGGCTCTCGGTGACAGGGCTGGGGACATCCCGGGAGCTGCTTGGTGACACGGCTGGGGACATCCCGGGGCTCTTGGGGACATCCAGGAGCTCCCAGTGACAGGGCTGGGGACACCCTGGGAGCTGCTCTGTGACAGGGCTGGGGACACCCCTGAGCTCCTTGGTGACAGCGCTGGGGACACCCCAGGAGCTCCAGCCTGGGGACACCCTGGGAGCTGCTCCCAGTGACAGCGCTGGGGACACCCCGGGGCTCTTGGGGACATCCAGGAGCTCCCAGTGACAGCGCTGGGGACACCCCGGGGCTCTCGGTGACAGCGCTGGGGACACCCCGGGGCTCTCGGTGACATCCAGGAGCTCCCAGTGGCTCTCCGTGACAGGGCTGGGGACATCCCAGGAGCTGCTTGGTGACACGGCTGGGGACATCCAGGGAACCAGCCTGGGGACACCCCGGGGCTCTCGGGGACAGGGCTGGGGACATCCTGAGGACCAGAGTGGGGACATTCCGGAAGATGCTTGGTGACAGGGCTGGGGACATCCTCATGACAGGGCTGGGGACACCCCGGGGCTCTCGGGGACACCCCGGGGCTCTCGGGGACAGGGCTGGGGCTGGGGACACCCCGGGGCTCTCGGGGACAGGGCTGGGGACACCCCGGGGCTCTCGGGGACACCCCGGGGCTCTCGGGGACACCCCGGCGCTCCCGGTTACCGGGCTGGGGACACCCCGGGGCTCTCGGGGACAGGGCTGGGAACATCCTGGAAGGTGCTTGGTGACAGGGCTGGGGGGACACCCCGGGGCTCTTGGGGACACCCCGGGGCTCCCGGTTACCGGGCCGGTGACACCCCGGGGCTCGGCCTGGCCGCACCGGGTCCCTCCCCGCCTCCCCCAGGCCGAGAGCCCCGAACGGACCCGACCCGAACCGGGCTGTCCGACCCGAACCGAACCGAACCGAACCGGGCCCTCCCCGGCACGGAGGCCCCACGAGCCCCGAGCGGCCCCGGTTCGGGCCGGCTCGTTCGGAGCCCCCGGCGGCGCCGGGCCCGTTCCGTGAGCGCATCCCGGGGGTCCCGCGGGGACAAAGCGGGGCCGGGGCCGGGACAAAGGAGGGCGGCGGCTGCTCGGCCGCGGCCTCCCGGAGCCCCGCGGGGCTCTCCCGCCGCCCTCCCGCGGAGCCCCGGCCCGGCCGAACGGGGCTCGGCGCGGGGCGGATCCGCGAGGGGACCCCGGGGCAGCCGTGAGGGGACCGGGGGTGGGTGGGGGCGGGGGGGGGGGGGGGGGGGGGCGCGGGTGGGCCCGGTCTCGGCGGGGCGGGGAAAGGGGCGCTCACCCGGCTCGGGCGCGGCCGGGGGCTCGGGGTCGCCGTCCCCGCCGCGGTCGCGGTCGCGGGGCCGCGGAGCCGCCGCCGCTTTGGTGACTTTGGGCGGCGGGGAGGCGGCGGCCGAGGCCGAGGTGGAGGCCGCCATCTTGGGCACGGCGCACGCGGGGCGCCCGCCAGGCCGCGCGGCCGAGCGCCGAGAGAGAGAGAGAGCGAGCGGCCCGAGAGGGGGGCCAGGGGAGAGCAGCCGAGCGCCGAGCGGGGAGCTTGGTGGGGGGGGAATTGGGGAAATTTGGGAATTCTGCGGGGAAATTTGGGAATTCTGGGGGGAAATTGTGGGATTCTTGGGAGAAATGGGGGGATTTGGGTGGAAATTTGGGGATTTAGGGGGGAAATTGGGAGGAAAATTGGGGAATTTGGGGGGGAAATTTGGGGGAAAAAAGGGGAAATTTGGGAATTCTGGGAGAGAAATTTGGGGATTTTGGGGGGAAATTGTGGGATTTGTGGGAAAAAGGGGAATTTTGGGAATTATGGGGGGAAATGGGGGGATTTGGGTGGAAATTTGGGGATTTAGGGGGGAATTTGGGGGGGAAATTTGGGGGGGGAAAAGGGGAAATTTGGGAATTCTGGGAGAGAAATTTGGGGATTTTGGGGGGAAATTGGGGAATTTTGGGGAAAAAAGGGGAATTTTGGGGGAAAAAAGGGGAATTTTGGGGATTCTTGGGGAGAAATGGGGGGGATTTGGGTGGAAATTTGGGGATTTAGGGGGGAAATTTGGAGGGAAAAAGGAGAAATTTGGGAATTCTGCGGGGAATTTTGGGAATTCTTGGGGGAAATTGTGGGATTTGTGGGGAAAAAAGGGGAATTTTGGGAATTATGGGGGGAAATGGGGCGATTTGGGGGAAACTTGGGGATTTTGGGGGGAAATTGGGAATTCTGGGGGGAATTTTGGGGGAAAAATTGGAATTTTGGGAATTCTGGGAGAGAAATTGGGGGATTTGGGGGGGAAATTGGGGGGGAAGGGGGAAATTTGGGAGGAATTTGGGGGAAATAAGGGCAATTTTGGGAATTCTCGGGGGGAAATTGGGGAATTTTAGGGGGAAATTTGGGAATTCTGAGGGGAATTCTGATAAAAAAAGGGGAATTTTGGAAATTCTTGGGAGAAAAAGGGGAATTGTGGGAGGAATTCGAGGGAAAGAAAGGGAATTTTGGAAATTCTTGGGGGGAATTTTGGGAGTTCGTGGGGGGAAATTGGTGAAATTTGGGGGGAAAAGGGGAATTTGGGGAATTTCTGGGGGAAATTGGGAAATTTAGGGAGGAATTTAGGGGTAAATAAGGGAATTTTGGGAATTCTGGGGGGAATTGGGGGATTTGAGGGGAATCTGGGGGATTTGGGGGAGAAATTGGGATTTTTGTTTTTGGAAATTGGGGGATTTTGGGAAGAAAAAAGGGGAATTTGGGTGATTTATAGGAGAATGTGGGGGAAAGGGGGAATTTTGGGGGGAATTTAGGGAAATTTGGGGGATTTGGAGGGAATTTTTGGGGAAAAAAGGGGAATTTGGGGGGAAAGGGGGGTTTGGGGGATTTTCAGGGGAATTTGGGTTTGGGAATTGGAAATATCTCGGATATTGTGGATTTGGGGATTCAAATATCCAAAATTTTGTGGGTTTGGAACTAAAATATGCTGGATTTGGAACGGGAAATCCCCAAAATCCCAAACCATGGATGCAGAACGGCTCCTCCTTCACCCCCCAACCCCAAATTCATCCCAAAATCCCCAAATTTATCCCAAAAATCCCCAAAATGTGACACCAAAAATTCATCCCAAAACCCAAACTCAAAATCGATCCCAAAACCCCCAAATTTATCCCAAAATCCCCAAAATCCAACTCCAAAACCTCATCCCAAAACCCAAACCCCAAATTAAAACCCAAACTCCAAATTCATCCCAACAGTGGCAACCCAAACCCAAAATCCAGCACAAAACACCAAAAACCACCAAATTTATCCTAAAAATCCCCAAAATGTGACACCAAAAACTCATCCCAAAACCCAATCCCCAAACCGATCCCAAAATCCCCAAATTTATCCCAAAAATCCCCAAAATGTGACACCAAAAATTCATCCCAAATCCCAAACTCAAAATTGATCCCCAAACCCCCAAATTTATCCCAAAATCCCCAAAATCCAACTCCAAAAACTCATCCCAAATCCCAAACCCCAAATCAAAACCCAAACTCCAAATTCATCCCAACAGTGACAACCCAAACCCAAAACCCATCACAAAACACCCAAAACCACAAAATTTAGCCCCAAAAATCCCCAAAATGTGACATCAAAAACTCATCCCAAATCCCAAACTCAAAATCGATGCCAAAACCCCCGAATTTATCCCAAAAATCCCCAAAATGTGACATCAAAAACTCATCCCAAAACCCAAACCCCAAATCAAAACCCAAATTCTGAATTCATCCTAAAAGTGGCAACCCAGACCCAAAACCCATCACAAAACCCCTAAATCACCAAATTTATCCCCAAAAATCCCCAGAATGTGACTCCAAAAACTCATCCCAAAACCCAATCCCCAAACCGATCCCAAAATCCCCAAATTTATCCCAAAAATCCCCAAAATGTGACACCAAAAACTCATCCCAAATCCCAAACTCAAAATCGATGCCAAAACCCCCGAATTTATCCCAAAAATCCCCAAAATGTGACATCAAAAACTCATCCCAAAACCCAAACCCCAAATCAAAACCCAAATTCTGAATTCATCCTAAAAGTGGCAACCCAGACCCAAAACCCATCACAAAACCCCTAAATCACCAAATTTATCCCCAAAAATCCCCAGAATGTGACTCCAAAAACTCATCCCAAAACCCAATCCCCAAACCGATCCCAAAATCCCCAAATTTATCCCAAAAATCCCCAAAATGTGACACCAAAAACTCATCCCAAATCCCAAACTCAAAATCGATGCCAAAACCCCCGAATTTATCCCAAAAATCCCCAAAATGTGACATCAAAAACTCATCCCAAAACCCAAACCCCAAATCAAAACCCAAATTCTGAATTCATCCTAAAAGTGGCAACCCAGACCCAAAACCCATCACAAAACCCCTAAATCACCAAATTTATCCCCAAAAATCCCCAGAATGTGACTCCAAAAACTCATCCCAAAACCCAATCCCCAAACCGATCCCAAAATCCCCAAATTTATCCCAAAAATCCCCAAAATGTGACACCAAAAACTCATCCCAAATCCCAAACTCAAAATTGATCCCAAAACCCCCAAATTTATCCCAAAATCCCCAAAATGTGACACCAAAACCTCATCCCAAAACCCAAACCCCAAATCAAAACCCAAACTCCAAATTCATCCCAACAGTGACAACCCAAACCCAAAACCCATCACAAAACACCAAAAACCACCAAATTCATCCCTAAAAAATCTCCAAAAATTTATCCCAAAACCCAAAACCCAAAACCCAAACTCCAAATTCATTCTAAAAACCCCAAATTCCCAAATTTTTGTGCCGTTTTTGGGGTCTCTCACCGTCCCTGTAGGGCTGCAGGGCCTCGTCCCCCCAGGGCAGCGGGAACGGCGCCGATTCCGGCAGATCCCAAAAATCCAAACCCCAAATGGATCCCAAAAACCCCAAAATCCCCAAAACCACCCCTGGCTCCATCTTGGGTTGATTCTCCAGAATTCCCGACCCTTTTCCAACAAAAATCTCCAAAATGTGATGCCAAAAACTCATCTGAAAACCCGAACCCCAAATGGATCCCAAAGCCACCAAAAGCCCCAAATTTATCCAAAAAATTCTTAAAATCCATCACTAAAAACTCATCCCAAAACCCAAACCCCAAATCAAAACCCAAACTCCAAATTCATCCCAACAGTGACAACCCAGACCCAAAATCCAACACAAAACACCCAAAACCACCAAATTCATCCCTAAAAAATCTCCAACATCCAACTCTAAAAACTCATCCCAAAACCCAAACTCCAAATTCATTCTAAAAACCCCAAATTCCCAAATTTTTGTGCCGTTTTTGGGGTCTCTCACCGTCCCTGTAGGGCTGCAGGGCCTCGTCCCCCCAGGGCAGCGGGAACGGCGCCGATTCCAGCAGATCCCGCTGGAGATCCCGGTGGAGATCTTGATGGAAATCATGGTGAAGATCTTGGTGGAGATCGTGGTGGAGATCGTGGCGGAGATCATGGCGGAGATCACGGCGGAGATCGCCGTGGTGGAGATCTCGTTGGAGGTCGTGGTGGAGGTCACCGTGATGGTGGAGGTCGCCGTGGTGATGGAGGTCCCGTCCCGGCGAGGGCCCCATGGCGCGCAGCAGCGCCGGGTGCTCGGGGGCCGTGGCCAGCAGCTCCTTGAGGATGTGGATGGGCGACACCGTCAGCTCCCAGTTGGTGATGCCGAAGTCGCGCAGGTGGGCGCGGGCGTGGCTCGACAGCCCCGCCCTCGTGTCGAAGCCGGCGCCGCAGAACTCGCAGCGCATCAGGCTGAACGTGCCCGGGTCAAAGTTGGCCACTGCAAGGGAGGAGAGGTGGGATCAGGACCACCAGGAACCACCAGGAACACAAAAATCCCCCCAAAAAAACCACCAGGAACCCAAAAAACCCCACCAAAACCACCAAAAATGCCCCCAAAATTCACCCCGTCAGGCTGAACGTGCCCGGGTCGAAGCTGGCCACTGCAAGGGAGGAGAGGTGGGATCAGGACCACCAGGAACACAAAAATCCCAAAAAAAAACCACCTGGAATCCAAAAAACCCCATCCAAAACCACCAAAATACCCCCAAAAATACGCTCAAAATTCACCCCGTCAGGCTGAACGTGCCCGGGTCAAAGTTGGCCACTGCAAAGAGGAGAGGTGGGATCAGGACCACCAGGAACCACCAGGAACACAAAAATCCCCCAAAAAAACCACCTGGAACCCAAAAAACCCCACCAAAACCACCAAAAATGCCCCCAAAATTCACCCCGTCAGGCTGAACGTGCCCGGGTCGAAGTTGGCCACTGCAAGGGAGGAGAGGTGGGATCAGGACCACCAGGAACACAAAAATCCCAAAATAAAAAACACCTGGAACCCAAAAAACCCCACCCAAAACCACCAAAAAAAACCCAAAAATTCCCCCAAAATTCATCCCATCAGGCTGAACGTGCCCAGGTCAAACTTGGCCACTGCAGAGAGGAAGAGTGGTCGTGGGTGGGATCAGGGCCACCAAAAACCATCAGGAACCCAAAAATTTAAAAAAAAAAAATCCACCAGGGTATGAAAAAAACCCAAAAAAAACCATCGGGAACCCAAAAATCCCAAAAACCCCACCAGGAACCCAAAAACCCCACCCAAAACCACCAAAAAAACCCCCAAAATTCACCCCATCAGGCTGAACGTGCCCGGGTCAAAGTTGGCCACTGCAAGGGAGGAGAGGTGGGATCAGGACCACCAGGAACACAAAAATCCCAAAAAAAAAACACCTGGAACCCAAAAAATCCCACCAAAAACCACCAAAAAACCCCCAAAAAACCACCAAGATCCACCCCATCAGGCTGAACGTGCCCGGGTCAAAGTTGGCCACTGCAAGGGAGGAGAGGTGGGATCAGGACCACCAGGAACCACCAGGAACACAAAAATCCCCCAAAAAAACCACCTGGAACCCAAAAAACCCCACCCAAAACCACCAAAAAAAACCCAAAAATTCCCCCAAAATTCACCCCGTCAGGCTGAACGTGCCCGGGTCAAACTTGGCCACTGCAGAGAGGAAGAGTGGTCGTGGGTGGGATCAGGGCCACCAAAAACCATCAGGAACCCAAAAATTTAAAAAAAAAAAATCCACCAGGGTATGAAAAAACCCCAAAAAAACCCATCGGGAACACAAAAATCCCAAAAACCCCACCAGGAACCCAAAAACCCCACCCAAAACCACCAAAAAAAAACAAAAAACCCCCAAATTTCACCCCATCAGGCTGAACGTGCCCGGGTCGAAGTTGGCCACTGCAAGGGAGGAGAGGTGGGATCAGGGCCACCAGGAACCACCAGGAACACAAAAATCCCCAAAAAACCCACCTGGAACCCAAAAAACCCCATCCAAAACCACCAAAAAAAAACAAAACCCCCCCAAAATTCACCCCATCAGGCTGAACGTGCCCGGGTCAAAGTTGGCCACTGCAAGGGAGGAGAGGTGGGATCAGGACCACCAGGAACACAAAAATTCCAAAAAACCCCAAAAATACCCCCAAAATTCACCCCATCAAGCACACAAAAATCCCAAAATAAAAAACACCTGGAACCCAAAAACTCCACCCAAAACCACCAAAAATACCCCCAAAATTCACCCCGTCAGGCTGAACGTGCCCGGGTCGAAGTTGGCCACTACAAGGGAGGAGAGGTGGGATCAGGGCCACCAGGAACCACCAGGAACACAAAAACCCCACCCAGAAACACCAAAAAAACCCCAAAATCCACCTCAGGTCAGGTGTCCAGGTGGGTTTGTGGCCACCAAAACCTCTGGTGAGATGTCCAGGTGGGTTTGTGGCCACTAAGACCACCAAGACCTCAGGTCAGATGTGCAGGTGGGTTTGTAGCCACCAAAACCTCAGGTCAGGTGTCCAGGTGGGTTTGTAGCCACCAAAACCTCAGGTGAGATGTCCAGGTGGGTTTGTGGCCACCAGGGTGACCAAAACCTCAGGTGGCTTTGTAGCCACCATGGCCACCAAGAGCTCAGGTCAGATGTCCAGGTGGGTTTGTGACCACTAGGACCACCAAGACTCATGGTCAGGTGTCCAGGTGGGTTTGTGGCCATGAAGACCACCAAGACCTGTGGTCAGATGTCCAGGATGGTTTGTGGCCATCAGGACCACCAAAACCTCACGTCAGATGTCCAGGTGGGTTTGTAGCCATGAAGGCCACCAAAATCTCATGTCAGTTGTCCACATCGGTTTGTGGCCACCGAGATCTCAGGTCAGATGTCCAGGTGGGTTTGTGACCACTAGGACCACCAAGACTCATGGTCAGGTGTCCAGGTGGGTTTGTGGCCATGAAGACCACCAAGAGCTCATGTCAGATGTCCAGGATGGTTTGTGGCCACCAAAACCTCAGGTGAGATGTCCAGGTGGGTTTGTGGCCACCAAAACCTCATGTCAGGTGTCCAGGTGGCTTTGTAGCCACCAGGGTGACCAAAACCTCAGGTGGCTTTGTAGCCACCACGGCCACCAAGAGCTCAGGTCAGATGTCCAGGTGAGTTTGTAGCCATGAAGGCCACCAAAATCTCATGTCAGTTGTCCACATCGGTTTGTGGCCACCGAGATCTCAGGTCAGATGTCCAGGTGGGTTGTAGCCATGAAGACCACCAAGAGCTCACGTCAGATGCCCAGGATGGTTTGTGGCCACCAAAACCTCAGGTCAGATGTCCAGGTGGCTTTGTAACCACCAAAACCTCATGTCGGATGTCCACGTGGGTTTGTAGCCACCAGGTTCACCGAGACCTCGTGTCAGATGTCCACGTGGGTTTGTAGCCACCACGACCACCAACACCTCCGGCCTTTTGTCCCCCCGAACCCCAGATCCCACCCTGCAGCTCCCCAAGGCCAGGTGGTAGCAGAAGACCTCCCGGTTGCCCCTCCCAGCAGCGGGAATTTGGTACAAACTACCTTTTTTCTTCTTCTTCTGGAAGGAGAACTTCTGCTCGATGGCCTTGACCTCCTCGGCGGAGATGAAGTGCCGCACGTTGTAGCTGACGCCGACGCGGTTGAGGTGGCCGCGCACGTGGTTGGCCAGGCCGATGCCGTTGTGGAAGCGGTCGGGGCAGTAGGGACATTTCCTCTCCTCGTTCTTCAGCATGGTGGCCTCCGAGCCCAGCAGCTCCTCCAGCTCCAGGGGACCCTCCAGAGGGGTGTCCAGCAGCAGAACGTCCAAGGGCAGAGGAGGTTCCTCCAGCAGGAACTCTCCCCCACGTGGTGGTGGTGGTGGTGGTGCTGCTGCTGCTGCTGGTGGTGGTGGGAGAAGCTTCTTCTTGAGGGGCTTCCCCCGCGGCCTCTTGGCCGCCCTGGGGTGGGCGCTCATCTCCTCCAGGAGCACCACGGGCACCGTCATCCTCAGCTGCTGCCGCTGCTCCTCCGAGGCCACCGCGGGGTCCGTGGCCCTCAGGGCGGCCCTGAAGGTTCTCTTGAGCTCCAGCGCGGCCCGAGGGACGGTGACGGTGGCGGTGGCGGTGGCGGTCCTGCTGTCCCCCAGCTCCACGTCCTCCACGGCCCACCCGTGCCGCAGCTCCTGGTGGCCGCGGGGGTTGTCCCCGTCGCCCTGCAGGCGTTGGGTGGCCGCTCTCTTCCGCAGCTGCTGCAGCGCCGAGTGCGAGAAGCTTCTGGACGGGGAGAACCCGGCCAAGGCCGAGCTTTGGCGGGAGAACGGCGCCGCCTTCCTGGCGTGGTGGAACCCGTGCAGCTCCTTCTTGGCGGCTCCTTGCTCGCTCTTGTCCAACCTGGGGTGACCAAAGGCGGCCGGGGCGGGCTCGTAGATGGAAGAACCTCCCGGCAGGAGGAATCCCCTCTCGGTTTTGCCGAAGCCCTCGGCGTCGGCGAAGCGGCCGGGCCGGGTGGGGCTGTAGGAACCGCGGGAGGTCCCGGGCTGCTCGGGGTCCTCCTCGAAGCTCTCGTGCTGCCAGGACAAGTGCGAGTGGGCGTATCTCAGGTGCTCCTTGAGGATGTGCTCGGTGGGCGCCGGGAAGCCGCAGAGCACGCAGGCGCTCGGCGCTTTGCCGGACGGCGCCGCCGCCGAGGGCAGCTCCTCGCTCGGGAAGGGTTTGTAGAGACCGTCCCCGAAGACGCCGGAGCTCCTCGAGGCGCTCTCCTTCCTCTCCTTGACGTGCATCTTGGCGTGCTGCACGAAGATCTTGGACGAGTTGGTGCCGAAGACGCACTTGGGGCACTGCAGCCGCGCCTCGCGCCCTTCGTCCGGGAACTCGTTCAGCTTCTGGATCTCCTCGATGATCTTCTCGCGCGACTCCTGGTGGCGCCGGCGGTGCCGCTCCAGCGCCGCGGCCTCGGCGAAGGCCCAGCCGCACTCGCCGCAGCAGAAGCGGCGGGCGGGCGCGGCGTCGGCGCCGCTGCGGCTGTGCTGCAGCATGTGCTCCAGCAGGTGCTCCTTGCGGCGGAAGTAGATGCTGCACTCGATGCAGGTGAACACGCTCGGCGCGTTCCCCTCCTGCTCGGGCTCCTCGTCCTTGGGGGGCTCCTCCAGCAGCACCCCGCACGCGTACGGCCGCGCCTCGGCCGCCTCCGGCGGCAGCAGCCGCTCCACCGAGTCCTCGGCGTTCACCGTCCACGACTGCTTGGCCACCACCACGTCCAGCTTGGGCAGCGTCCACTCGGCCGCGGGCTCCGGCTCCGATCTCCTCCGGCCGCTCTCCGAGGGTTTGGCTTTGGCTCTGCGCGACGCCGGCGCCGATTCGCGGCCCGAGGCCGAGCCGGGCGCGGCCGGTGCCGGCTGCGGGTCCTGGAAGGACGGGCTGGGGCTCCTGGAGATCCACTCCAGCCGCTGGACGCCGCCGAGCCCTTCCGGGTGCTTTGGTTCCTTCTGGGGGTGCTTCTCCTCCGGGGACGGCGCCGGCTTGGTCCGGTGGCCGTCCGGGGGCTCATCCCAGTCCGGTGGCCCGGCCCGGTGGCCGCTGTCCGGTTGCCCAACCCGGCGGCCATCCGGTGGCTCGGCCCAGCGGCCGTCGTCCGGTGGCTCGGCCCGGTGGCCGCCGTCCGGTGGCTCGGCCCAGTGACCGTTGTCCGGTGGCTCGGCCCAGTCCGGTGGCTCTGGCCGGTGACCGTGCGGAGGCTCGGTCCAGTCCGCAGTCTCGGGCCGGTGGCCGGCGCTGCCCGGCGAGTGGCCGGGGCCGGGCCGTGGCTCTAAAGTGCTTTGGTCGGTGCCGTGGGCCGGGCGCGCGCCCCAGGACACGGCCACGGGCAGCGGGCGGAACAGAGCCCGCGGGAACGGCGGCTGGTCCTCGGGAACCGGGCTGGAAGGGAATTTTGGGGTGAAAAACAGGGATTTGGGGAAATGTCGAGGTTTGCTGGGAGGGGGTTGAAGAATTTGGGGGGTATTCCCCAAAAATTTGGGGTGGACACAAATCCCACCCTCCCATGGCTGGAAGAGCCTTTGGGAACTCCAGGTGTTCCCCATTTGTGGGGCTGGAAGGGAATTTTGGGGTGAAGAACGGGGTTTGGGAAAAGACAAGCAGGATGTCCCCAGGGGGGGCTGGGATGGATCCAAGGGGAACTGGGATGGATCCAGGGGAACTGGGATCACTCCAGGGTGAACTGGGATGGCTCCAGAGTGAACTGGGATGGCCTGGTGGGAACTGGGATGGATCCAGGGTGAACTGGGATGGCTCCAGAGTGAACTGGGATGGCCTGGGCGGGACTGGAATCACTCCAGGGTGAACTGGGATGGCACCAAAGGGACCTGGGATGGCTCCAGGGTGAACTGGGATGGCCTGGGGGGGACTGGAATCACTCCAGGGTGAACTGGGATGGCTCCAGGGTGAACTGGGATGGCCTGGGTGGGGACTGGGATGGCCTGGGATGAACTGGGATCACTCCCGGGGGAGCTGGGATGGCTCCAAAGGGAACTGGAATGGATCCCAGGTGAACTGGGATGACTCCAGGGGGACTGGGATGGCCTGGGGGGAACTGGGATCACTCCAGGGTGAACTGGGATGGATCCAGGATGAACTGGGATCACTCCAGGGGAACTGGGATCACTCCAGGGGAACTGGGATCACTCCAGGTGAACTGGGATCACTCCAGGGGAACTGAGATCACTCCAGGATGAACTGGGATCACTCCAGGGGAACTGGGATGGATCCAGGGGAACTGGGATCACTCCAGGGGAACTGGGATCACTCCAGGGGAACTGGGATCACTCCAGGGGAACTGGGATCACTCCAGGGGAACTGAGATCACTCCAGGATGAACTGGGATCACTCCAGGGGAACTGGGATGGATCCAGGGGAACTGGGATCACTCCACGGGAACTGGGATCACTCCAGGGTGAGCTGGGATGGCTCCAAGGTGACCTGGGATGGCCTGGGGGGAACTGAGATGGATCCAAAGGAAACTGGGATCACTCCAGGGGGAACTGGGATCACTCCAGGATGAACTGGGATCACTCCAGTAGGGACTGGGATCACTCCAGGATGAACTGGGATCACTCCAGGATGAACTGGGATCACTCCAGGGGGAACCGGGATCACTCCAGGGTGACCTGGGATGGCTGGGGAGACTGGGATGGATCCAAAGCCAACTGGGATGGCTCCAGGATGAACTGGGATGGATCCAGGGGAGATTGGGATGACTGCAGGGTGAACTGGAATGGCCTGGGAGGGACTGGGATGGCTCCAAAGGGAACTGGGATGGCCTGGGGGGAACTGGAATCACTCCAGGGTAAACTGGGATGACTCCAGCGGGAACTGGAGTGGCCTGGGGTGCCCTGGTGGGGACTGGGATCGCTCCAGGGTGAACTGGGATGGCTCCAAAGGGAAATGGGATCACTCCAGGGTGAACTGGGATGGCTCCAGGGTGAACTGGGATGGCCTGGGTGGGGACTGGGATGGCTCCAGGGGGAACTGGGATGGCTCCAGGGTGAACTGGGATGGCTCCAGGGTGAACTGGGATGGCCTGGGGTAAACTGAGATCACTCCAGGGCGACCTGGGGTGGCTCCAGGGGGAACTGGGATCACTTCAGGGTGAATTGGAATGGCTCCAGGGTGACCTGGCATGGCCTGGGTGGGACTGGGATGGCTCCAGGGTGAACTGGGATCACTCCAGGGTGAACTGAGATGACTCCAGCAGGGACTGGAATCACTGCAGGGTGACCTGTGGTATGGGATGGCTCCAGGGTGACCTGGCATGGCCTGGGGGGGACTGGGATGGCTCCAAAGGGACCTGGCTTGGCTCCAGGGTGACCTGGGGTGGCTCCAGAGGAAACTGGGATCCCTCCAGGGTGACCTGGGATGGCTCCAGAGGAAACTGGGATCCCTCCAGGGTGACCTGGGATGGACTGGAACGGCTCCAGGGTGAACTGGGATGGCTCCAGGGGGGATTGGGATCACTCCAGGGTGCCCTGGCATGGCCTGGGTGGGACTGGCATCACTCCAGGGTGCCCTGGGGTGGCCTGGGTGGGACTGGAATGGCTCCAGGGTGCCCTGGCATGGCCTGGGAGGGACTGGCATCACTCCAGGGTGCCCTGGGATGGCCTGGGAGGGACTGGCATCACTCCAGGGTGCCCTGGCATGGCCTGGGAGGGACTGACATCACTCCAGGGTGCCCTGGCATGGCCTGGGTGGGACTGGAATGGCTCCAGGGTGCCCTGGCATGGCCTGGGAGGGACTGGCATCACTCCAGGGTGCCCTGGCATGGCCTGGGTGGGACTGACATCACTCCAGGGTGCCCTGGCATGGCCTGGGAGCCCGTGGCCGCTCTGTCCCTGGGAACTCACCCGAGCTGTGTCCGGTGAGCGGCGGCCGGGACGGCCCCGGAGAGAGCGGGGTCGGGCTCATCTGGAAAACACGGAGGGGAACAGGGTCAGCACAGCCAGCAGGGAACTCCTGGGAAAGCCTCGGCCCTGGGGTGGCCGGGAGGGAATTCCTGGGAAAGCCTCGGCCCTGGGGTGGCCGGGAACGCTCCCAGAGCCGGTCCTGGCACAGCCGAGCCCGGATTAGTGCTGGATTTGCCAGCCTGGCTCGGGCAGGGCTCAGGGAGGGCTCAGCGTCCGAGGGATAATCGCTGCTAAGGAGGTTAACGGGAAAGCTGAGGGAGATCCTGTTATCCCTGCTCTGGGGAGAGCTCCTGCACGGAGACACAGTCCCAAAAATCCACATTCCACATTCCCAAAAATCCCCATTCCACATTCCCAAAAATCCACATTCCACATTCCCAAAAATCCCTGCTCCACATTCCCAAAAATCCCTGCTCCATGTTTGCAGAATCCCCATTCCACATTCCCCAAAATCCCCATTCCACATTCCCAAAATTCTCCATTCCACATTCCCAAAATTCTCCATTCCACATTCCCCAAAATCCCCATTCCACATTCCCAAAATTCTCCATTCCACATTCCCAAAATCCCCGTTCCACATTCCCAAAAATCCCTGCTCCACATTCCCCAAAATCCCCATTCCACATTCCCAAAAATCCCCATTCCACATCCCCAAAATCCTGGAATTTAACCTCAACCTTCCCAAATCCTGGAGTGAAACCCCAACATTCCCCAAATCCCGGAATTTAAAAGGGGTTTGTGGAGTCCCAAAATCCAGGAGTTTAACCCCAAAATCCCAGAGTTTAAAAGGGGTTTGTGGAGTCCCAAAATCCCAGAGTTTAACCCCAACATTCCCAAAACCCCAGAGTTTAATCCCAACATTCCCAAAATCCCAAAGTTGAACCCCAAGTCTCCCAAAATCCCAGAGTTTAACCCAAACTCTCGCAAAATCCCAGAGTTTCACCCCAAAATTCCCAAAATCCCGGAGTTTAACACTAACTGTCCCAAAATGCCGGAGTTAAAAGGAATGGAGGAATTCCATCCTTGGAAAGGCTCAAACTCAACGGATTGGGCTGGAACAGCAAAATTTTAAGCAGGAAAACTGTGGAGGCCCCGAAATCCATAAAATTCTGAGCATTTAGGGTTAAAATTCCCCAGAAAGTCTGAACCAAGAGATTTTTGGGATGGTTTCCATCAGATTTCTGGATGGGAATTGGGTCAGACCAAAATTGGCTCCTGGAAACCCAAAATGGCGGAAATTGGGTGGGAATTTGTGACTCGACTTCCCTGAGCGATGCAAGGGGCTCCCAAATTCTCCAAACCCAACGATGGCCCCCAAAACTCCCACCCGTCATCGGGAGGGCGGTTGGGTGGTCACCGGTGAGTTGGCCTCCTACTCAACACAACCCAACCAAACCCAACCAAACCCAACAAAACCCAACAAAAACGAAAACAAACCCAACCCAACTCAATCAAACCAACCCAACCAAACCCGACTCAACCAAACCCAACTCAATCCATCCAAACCAAACCCAACCAATAAAACCCAAGCAACTCAACCAAACCCAACTCAATCCATCCAAACCAAACCCAACCAATAAAACCCAACCCAACTAAAATGAACCCAAACCAACTCAACCAAACCCAACTCAATCCATCCAAACCAAACTCAACCAATAAAACCAAACTCAACCAATAAAACCCAATGCAACTCAACAAAAACGAACCCAAACCAACTCAACCAAACCCAACTCAATCCATCCAAACCAAACCCAACCAATACAACCCAACGCAACTCAACAAAAACGAACCCAAACCAACTCAACCAAACCCAACTCAATCCATCCAAACCCAACTCAATCCATCCAAACCAAACCCAACCAATAAAACCCAAACCAACCCAACCAAACCCAACTCAATCCATCCAAACCAAACTCAACCAATAAAACCCAACCCAACTAAAATGAACCCAAACCAACTCAACCAAACCCAACTCAATCCATCCAAACCAAACTCAACCAATAAAACCAAACTCAACCAATAAAACCCAATGCAACTCAACAAAAACGAACCCAAACCAACCCAACCAAACCCAACTCAATCCATCCAAACCCAACACAATCCATTCAAACCAAACTCAACCAATAAAACCAAACTCAACCAATAAAACCCAACGCAACTCAACAAAAGCGAACCCAAACCAACCCAACGCAACCAAATCCAACTCAATCCATCCAAACCAACTCAATCAAACCCAACCCAACAAAACTCAACTCAACCAAACCCTACAAAACTCAACCCAACTTAATCCAAGCCAACTCAACGAAAATCAACCAAACACAACTCAACCAAACCCAACTCAATCAAACCCAAACCAACTCAACCAAACCCAACAAAACTCAATCCAACCAAATCAAACTCAAGCAAACCCAACCCAACTAAACCAAATCAAACCCAACTCAAAAAACTCATCCCAACCAAACCCAACTCAACCAAACTCAATTCAAACCAATCCAAAGCAACTTAACTAAATCCACCTCAACTCAACCCAGCCCAGCTCAAGCCATCCAACCCCACCCCAACGGCCCCAGATCCATCCAATGGTCCCAAATCCATCCAACGGCCCCAAATTTGGCTCTTCCAGCTCCAAGGGCCACCCAGGGCGGGTCCAACCCAACCGTTGGGCAGCCAAAGGTGCCCGGGATCGGTAATCCCAACGTTCCTGGGGAATGAGCGCGGTGGAGGGAGGAAAACACGGAAATTCCATAAAAAAGGGAAAATGGGAGCTCCTCCCTCTCCAATCCACCCGAGATAAATTCATATGGAAAGTTGGGATGGACCCAGACCCACGGGATGGTCCTGGAATGTCCCCATGGGAGAGGAGCCATGGGAGATCTGGTGACATCACGGAATAGATCCCAAATGAACCCCAAAATGTCCCCATTGGAGAGGAGCTATGGGAGATCTGGTGACATCACGGAATAGATCCCAAATGAACCCCAAAATGTCCCCGTGGGAGAGGAGCCATGGGAGATCTGGTGACATCACGGAATAGATCCCAAATGAACCCCAGAATGTCCCCGTGGGAGAGGAGCCATGGGAGATCTGGTGACATCACAGAATAGATCCCAAATGAGCCCCGGAATGTCCCCATGGGAGAGGAGCCGTGGGAGATCTGGTGACATCATGGAATAGATCCCAAATGAACCCCAGAATGTCCCCGTGGGAGAGGAGCCATGGGAGATCTGGTGACATCATGGAATTGATTCCAAACGTCCCCATGGGAGAGGATCCACAGAAGATCTGGTGGTGACACCACAGAATTGATCCCAAACGAGCTCTGGAATGTCCCCATCGGAGCAGATCCATGGGAGATCTGGTGACATCATGGAACTGATCTGAAATGAACCCCAAAATGTCCCCATTGGAGCAGAACCATGGAAGATCTGGGGATATCATGGAATTGATCCCAAATGAGCTCTGGAATGTCCCCATTGGAGAGGATCCATGGGAGATCTGGTGACATCACGGAATAGATCCCAAATGAACCCCAGAATGTCCCCATTGGAGAGGATCCATGGGAGATCTGGCGATGGCATCACAGAATGATCCCAATTGGAGCATTGGGGTGAGGTGGATCCATGAGAGATCTGGTGACATCAAAAAATTGATCCCAAACAAACCCCAAAATGTCCCCATTGGAGAAGATCCACAGAAGATCTGGTGGTGACATCATGGAATGATCCCAAACAAACCCCGGAATGTCCCCATTGGAGAGGATCCATGGGAGATCTGGTGACATCACAAAATGATCCCAAACAAACCCTGGAATGTCCCCATTGGAGACACAGAGCCGTGGGAGAGGTGGTGACATCATGGGATGATCCCAGATGAACCCCAAAATGTCACCATCGGAGCAGATCCATGGGAGATCTGGTGGTGACATCATGGAATAGATCTCAAATGAACCCCAAAATGTCCCCATTGGAGAAGATTCACAGAAGATCTGGTGGTGACATCATGGAATGATCCCAAACGAGCTCTGGAATGTCCCCATTGGAGAAGATCCACAGAAGATCTGGTGGCGACATCACAAAATGATCCCAAATAAACACCAAAATGTCCCTGTTGGAAAGGATCCACAGAAGATCTGGTGGTGCCATCATGGATTGATCCCAAACGAGCTCTGGAATGTCCCCATTGGAGCAGATCCATGGGAGATCTGGTGGCATCATGGAATGATCCCAAATAAACCCCAAAATGTCCCCATCAGAGCAGATCCATGGGAGACGTGGTGACATCACAGAATCGATCCCAAACGTCCCCATCGGAGCAGATTCACACAAGATCTGGTGGTGACATCACAAAAGGATCCCAAATAAATTCTGGAATGTCCCCATTGGAGCAGATCCACAGAAGATCTGGTGGTGACATCACAAAATGATCCCAAATAAACACCAAAATGTCCCTATTGGAGAGGATCCAGAGAAGATCTGGTGGTGACATCATGGAATTGATCCTAAACGAGCTCTGGAATGTCCCCATTGGAGCAGATCCACAGAAGATCTGGTGGTGACATCATGGGATGATCCCAAACAAACCCAAAATGTCCCCATCAGAGCAGATCCATGGGAGACGTGGTGACACCACAGAATCGATCCCAAACGTCCCCATCGGAGCAGATCCACAGAAGATCTGGTGGTGACATCACAAAAGGATCCCAAATAAATTCTGGAATGTCCCCATTGGAGCAGATCCACAGAAGATCTGGTGGTGACATCATGGGATGATCCCAAACAAACCCCAAAATGTCCCCATTGGAGAAGATTCACAGAAGATCTGGTGGTGACATCATGGAATTGATCCTAAACGAGCTCTGGAATGTCCCCATTGGAGCAGATCCATGGGACATCTGGTGGCATCATGGAATGATCCCAAATAAACCCCAAAATGTCCCCATCAGAGCAGATCCATGGGAGACGTGGTGACATCACAGAATCGATCCCAAACGTCCCCATCGGAGCAGATTCACACAAGATCTGGTGGTGACATCACAAAATGATCCCAAATAAATTCTGGAATGTCCCCATTGGAGCAGATCCACAGAAGATCTGGTGGTGACATCACGGAACCGATCCCAAACCAGCTCTGGAATGTTCCCGGGACGATCCCTGCCGGCCAAATCCTCCCGAGCTCCGATTTTGGAGGAGATCCATGGAAAAAAGGAGGAGGTTCCTCATCCCACCGCTCACCAGGGGCTGGAAAAATCCCTCTGGGACCGAATCCAACCCTGACGGGATCCAGGCCACAGCTCCCTCTGACATTCCTGGGACAATCTGGCCCTTCCAGAACTTTCCAGGGGCCACAAATCCCCCAAAAACGCCCCCAAAACTCCGAGGGGTTCGTCCCTGCCGACGCTCCGCGGGTCCCTGCTGCCGGGAGCAGCTGCTCCGCTGCTTTTCCCAGAAAAGGGGCCCCGGCTGGGGCCGGCTCCAGGAGCGGCGGCCGCGCCCAGCGGGGCTGGAAAACATCCCAGGAAAATTTGGGATGTCCCCCAAAAGGGGCTTGGAGGCACCTCGGGGCTGAGGAGAAACATCTCGGGGGGAGAAATCCGCAGGGAAAAGGGAGATCCGTGGATTTGGGGGATTCCGCAGTGGGGGGGGGGGGGAAAAATGATGTCCCAAAGTTGTCCCAAATCCCAGAAAAATTCTGGGGAAAAGTTTTGGATGGAGGGGAGGGGAGAGGAGGGGGATGGGGGCCTGAAAATTCCAAAATTCCAGGGGAATCCCGGGAATTGGGGGGTTTGGGAATCTCGGCAGCTCGCGGCGACAGGGCAGGGAAAAACAAACTCAAAAATCCCTGGAAAGCTGAAAAATCACAAAAAAATCCAACCCGGCCGAGGTTTGGCACCTGCAGCTCCCGAGGAAAAGGCAGCGCGGCCAGAAAAGCTCCTGGAAAAGCTCCTGGAAAAGCTCCTGGAAAAGCTCCTGGAAAAGCTCCTGGAAAAGTTCCTGGAAAAGCTCCAGGAAAAGCTCCTGGAAAAATTCCAGCGGTGCCAGCGAGGCGGGAAAGCCCCGAACCAGAGCAGTTTTGCCCCAGATCTGCGGGGGAGGATTCCCAGGGAATCCTGGCAGCACCGGAGCCGCCGGAGCTCGGCGGGATGGGGGAGATCAAGGGGAGATTTTCCAGGGGAATTTGGGGGAAATTGGGGGGATGAGAGGATTGAGGGGGGATCCTGAGGTCCAGAATGGGATTCTGGGGTCCAGGAAACTGCAGGACACGATCCCAAACTCCAGGACACGATCCCAAACTCCAGGACATGATCCCAAATTCCAGGACACGATCCCAAACTCCAGGACACGATCCCAAACTCCAGGACACGATCCCAAACCCCAGGACACGATCCCAAACTCCAGGAAGATTATAAACCCCAGGACATGATCTCAAACTCCAGGACACGATCCCAAACTCCAGGACACGATCCCAAACTCCAGGAAGGGATTATAAACTCCAGAACACGATCCCAAACTCCAGGACACGATCCCAAACTCCAGGAACAGATTATAAACTCCAGGACGTGATCCCAAACTCCAGGACACGATCCCAAACCCCAGGACAGGATCTCAAACTCCAGGACACGATCCCAAACTCCAGGAAGGGATTATAAACTCCAGAACATGATCCCAAACTCCAGGACACGATCCCAAACCCCAGCACAGGATCCCAAACTCCAGGAGATGATCCCAAACTGCAGGAGATGATTCTGGGGTCCAGGAAACTCCAGGACACGATCCTAAATTCCAGGACGTGATCCTGAACTCCAGCACATGATCCCAAATGCCAGGATGCAATCCCAAACTCCAGGAGGTGATCCTGGGGTCCAGGACAGTTCAGGACAGGATCCCAAATTCCAGGAGGTGATCCTGAACTCCAGGACATGATCCCAAACCCAGAATGTGATCCTGGGATCCAGGAAACTCCAGCACAGGATCCCAAACCCCAGCACAGGATCCCAAACCCCAGGAGATGATCCCAAAGCCCAGCACAGGATCCCAAACCCCAGCACAGGATCCCAAACCCCGGCACAGGATCCCAAACCCCAGCACAGGATCCCAAACCCCGGCACAGGATCCCAAACCCCAGGAGATGATCCCAAACCCCAGGAGATGATCCCAAACCCCAGGAGATGATCCCAAAGCCCAGCACAGGATCCCAAACCCCAGGAGATGATCCCAAACCCCAGGAGATGATCCCAAACCCAGCACAGGATCCCAAACCCCAGGAGATGATCCCAAAGCCCAGCACAGGATCCCAAACCCCGGCACAGGATCCCAAACCCCAGCACAGGATCCCAAACCCCAGGAGATGATCCCAAACCCCAGGAGATGATCCCAAACCCAGCACAGGATCCCAAACCCCGGCACAGGATCCCAAACCCCAGGAGATGATCCCAAACCCAGCACAGGATCCCAAACCCCGGCACAGGATCCCAAACCCCGGCACAGGATCCCAAACCCCAGCACAGGATCCCAAACCCCAGGAGATGATCCCAAACCCCAGGAGATGATCCCAAAGCCCAGCACAGGATCCCAAACCCCAGGAGATGATCCCAAAGCCCAGGAGATGATCCCAAACCCCGGCACAGGATCCCAAACCCCAGGAGATGATCCCAAACCCCGGCACAGGATCCCAAACCCCGGCACAGGATCCCAAACCCCGGCACAGGATCCCAAACCCCGGCACACGATCCCAAACCCCGGCACACGATCCCACGATTTTGCAGCCCAAACCCTGGGATTTATCAGCCCAAAATCCCAGGATTTTCAGCCCCAAAAACCAGGATTTTTCAGCCCAAAACCAGAATTTTATGGTTTAAAAACCAGGATTTTATGGGTTTAAAACCGGGAATTTATGGCCCAAAAACCAGGATTGTACAGCCTAAAAATTGGGATTTTATGGCCCCAAAATGGGAATTTTATGGCCCAAAATTCAGGATTTTATGGCAAAAAATCAGGATTTTACAGCCTAAAAATTGGGATTTTGTGGCCCAAAACCAGGGATTTTATGGCCCAAAATTGGGGATTTTATCGTCCAAAAATGAGGATTTTAGGGCCAAAAAATTGGGATTTTACACCCCAAAAATGTGGATTTTGTGGCCCCAAAATGGGAATTTTATGGCCCAAAATTCAGGATTTTATGGCCCAAAAATCAGGATTTTACAGCCTAAAAATTGGGATTTTATGGCCCAAAAAATGTGGATTTTATGGTCCAAAAATCCGGATTTTTATTGCCCCAATTTGAGGATTTTAGGGCCAAAAAATTGGAATTTCACACCCCAAAAAAGGGGATTTTTATGGCCCCAAAATGGGGATTTTTTGGCCCAAAACTGGGGATTTTAGGCCCCAAAATTCAGGATTTTATGGCTCAAAATTGAGGATTTTATGGCCCGAGGGAGTTGAACCCAGTCCTTGTCCTACTTTGGGAACTCCCAAACCTCTCTCAGCGATTTTACAGGATTTTACAGCCTAAAAAAAATCAGGATTTTACAGCCTAAAAATGGGGATTTTACACCCCAAAACCAGGGATTCTGGGGCTCAAAACCTGGGATTTTATGGTCCAAAAATCCGGATTTTTATTGCCCCAATTTGAGGATTTTAGGGCCAAAAAAATTGGAATTTCACACCCCAAAAAAGGGGATTTTTATGGCCCCAAAATGGGGATTTTAGGCCCCAAAATTCAGGATTTTATGGCCCAAAATTGAGGATTTTATGGCCCGAGGGAGTTGAACCCAGTCCTTGTCCTACTTTGGGAACTCCCAAACCTCTCTCAGCGTTTCCCTCCCGGGTTTATTTTTAAACCGTGGCCCCGTTCTGGCTCGGGCTGGGAGGGATTTGGGATTTGGGGTTTGGGATTTGGGGTTTGGGGTCTGGGATTTGGGGTGTTATTTATAGCCCCACAACATCCACGGCAGCTGCTCCCAAATTTGGGGATTTTTGAGCCAAAAACGGCTCCGGACGCTGCTGAGCCCAAATGTGGGGGCAGCTCTGGGGCAGGGGGTGGTTGTGGGGTCAGGGGTGACCCCAAAGGTGCATTTGGGGTTCCCTGTGGCCCCAAAAATCTTTGGGAAGAGTTCCCGACCCCAAAAAATGTTTGGGAAGAGTTCCTGACCCCAAAAAGATTTGGGAAGAGTTCCCGATCCCAAAAAGATTTGGGAAGAGTTCCCGACCCCAAAAAGATTTGGGAAGAGTTCCCGACCCCAAAAAGATTTGGGAAGAGTTCCCGACCCCAAAAAGATTTGGGAAGAGGTCCTGACGCCAAAAAATGTTTGGGAAGAGTTCCCGACCCCAAAAAGATTTGGGAAGAGTTCCCGACCCCAAAAAGATTTGGGAAGAGTTCTTGACCCCAAATAGATTTGGGAAGAGTTCCTGACCCCAAATAGATTTAGGAAAAGGTCCTGACTGTTCCCGTCCCAGTTTGGGGCCGTTCCCGTCCCAGTTTGGGGCCGTTCCCGTCCCAGTTTGGGGCCGTTCCCGTCCCAGTTTGGGGCCGTTCCCATCCCAGTTTGGGGCCGTTCCCGTCCCAGTTTGGGGCCGTTCCCGTCCCAGTTTGGGGCAGTTCCCGTCCCAGTTTGGGGCCGTTCCCCTCCCAGTTTGGGGTCGTTCCCATCCCAGTTTGGGGCCGTTCCCATCCCAGTTTGGGGCCGTTCCCATCCCAGTTTGGCGCCGTTCCCGTCCCAGTTTGGGGCAGTTCCCGTCCCAGTTTGGGGCCGTTCCCGTCCCAGTTTGGGGCAGTTCCCGTCCCAGTTTGGGGCCGTTCCCGTCCCAGTTTGGGGCAGTTCCCGTCCCAGTTTGGGGCCGTTCCCGTCCCAGTTTGGGGTCGTTCCCGTCCCAGTTTGGGGCCGTTCCCGTCCCAGTTTGGGCCGTTCCCGTCCCAGTTTGGGGCCGTTCCCGTCCCAGTTTGGCGCCGTTCCCGTCCCAGTTTGGGGCCGTTCCCGTCCCAGTTTGGGGCCGTTCCCATTCCAGTTTGGGGCCGTTCCCGTCCCAGTTTGGGGCCGTTCCAGTCCCAGTTTGGGGCAGTTCCCGTCCCAGTTTGGGCCGTTCCCGTCCCAGTTTGGGGCAGTTCCCGTCCCAGTTTGGGGCCGTTCCCGTCCCAGCCAATCCCATTATTTTTTTTCCTGGCTCTGACCCTAATTAGGAGAAATTCCTGGGAATGGGGCCAGAGCTGGAAACCAGCCCTGATCCCGAGGGCACCCCCAGGAAATGTTTTGGGGCTTTCCCCAAATGTTTTGGGCTTTTCCCAGGATGTTTGGGATGTGTTTGGGGTCCTTGGGTGCTGCTCTCGGGGTTTTTCCTGGATTGAGTTCAAGGAACCATAAAAAATCTGCAGAATTTGGCAAAGATCCCTCAGGATGGGATCCAGAAGGGTTTGAGGGCACCTGGAGGGCTCTGCTGATCCCAAAATTGACCCCAAAGGCTGGAAAATCTCATGGCAGGAGCCAGAGCATAAGAACGACACCATTTCACCCCAAAAAAACCCCGCCAAAGCTCATTGGGATGGTTCCCAATTAAATCAGGACTTTGGAGGCACCTGGAGGGTTCTGCTGATCCCAAAATCCAGCCAAGGTTTGAGTTCTGGGACTGGAGAAACCCGTGGCAGGAGTCACCCCACAAGAACGACACCCAAAAAAAACCAAAAAACCCCAAAAAAACCTCAAATAAACCCAAAAAAAACCCCAAATAAACCCCAAAAAAACCCCAAAGTTCACTGGGATGTTCGTTCCAAATTAAATCAGGGCCTTGGAGGTACCTGGAGGTGATCACCAACATCACCACCGAAACAACCAACACCACCACCAAGACAATCAACGTCATCAGCAAGGCAAGCAACATCATCATCATCATCATCACCGAGACAACCAACGGCAAGAGAAAACCAACACCATCACCAAGAGAGCCAACACCATCACCAAGACAACCAACATCATCATCAACACCAGGAGAGAGCCAACATCGTCACCAAGAGAATCAACACCAACACAACCACCAACACAACCATCACCACCAAAACCAACACCACCAAAACCAACATCACCAACACAACCATCACCACCAACACCACCAACACAACCATCAGCACCAACACAACCATCAGCACCAACACAACCAACACCACCAAAACCAACATCACCAACACAACCATCACCACCAACACCACCAACACAACCATCACCACTACCAAGAGAGCCAAGATCATCACCAAGAGAATCACCACCAACACAACCACCACCACAACCATCACCAACACAACCATCACCACCAACACAACCAACACAACCATCACCAACACAACCATCACCACCAACACAACCAACACCATCTCCAACACAACCAACACAACCAACATCACCAACACAACCCAACATCACCACCAACACAACCATCACCACCAACGCAACCAACACCACCAACGCAACCAACACCACTACCAAGAGAGCCAAGATCATCACCAAGAGAATCAACACCAACACAACCACCACCAACACAACCAACACCACCACCACAACCATCACCAACACAACCATCACCACCAACACAACCATCACCAACACAACCAACATCACCACCAACATCACCAACACAACCAACACTACCAACACAGCCAACACCATCTCCAACACAACCAACACAACCAACATCACCAACACAACCCAACATCACCACCAACACAACCAACATCATCTCCAACACAACCAACATCACCAACATCACCAACACAACCATCACCCCAACACAACCATCACCACCAACACAATCTCCAACACAACCAACATCACCAACACAACCAACACCACCAGCATCACCACCAACACAACCATCACCACTACCAAGAGAATCACCACCAACACAACCACCACCACCAACACAACCAACATCACCAACACAACCAACACCACCAACACAACCAACACCATCTCCAACACAACCAACACAACCAACATCACCAACACAACCCAACATCACCACCAACACAACCGTCACCACCAACGCAACCAACACCACCAATGCAACCAACACCACCCCAACACCACCAACACAACCAACATCACCAACACAACCAACACCACCAACACAATCAGCACCACCAACATCACAACCATCACCACCAACACCACCAACACAACCACCATCACCCCCAAGAGCACCACCCCCCTCAAACCCCCCGGTGCCGGTGCCACCCCCAAACCCCCGCGCCCGCCCCGCGGCGCTCACCGGCCTCGTCGTGCGCTTCCAGGGCCACGTCGGGCTCGTGCCGGGCCAGCGAGGATGAGGATGAGGAGGATGAGGATGAGGATGAGGAGGATGAGGAGGAGAAGAGCTCCGAGGGTTCCTCGCCGTGCCGGGGCCCCGCGGGCGCCGGCTCCTCCTCGGTGGTGCCGTAGAACGCGCCCTCCTCCGGGTGGGCGCCGGCTTTGGGGTCCTGCGGGAGGAGCCCCGGCTCGGGGGGCGTCGGGAGGGCTCGGCCCCCGTCCCCGGGGAAGGGCGGCGCGCCGCGCTCCATCCCGCGCCGGGGACGCACAACCGCGCGGCGGCGGCGGCACGGCGCGGACTGCCGGCACAACCTGCGGGGAAACGGGAGAATGTGAGGGAAAAGGGAGGCTTGGGGCACCAAAAGTGACCAAAAGTGACCAAAAGTGACCCAAAATGACCAAGTGTCAAATCTGCTCCCCCCCGCACTCCACTGAGGGAAAATGGGCACAAAATGAGCAGAGGGAAAGGGTTTGGGGGCACCAAAAGTGACCAAAAATGACCAGAAATGACCAAATGTCAAATCTGCTCCCCCCCCGCACTCCACTGAGGGAAAATGGGCACAAAGTGAGGAAAGGAAAAGGGTTATGGTCACCAAAAGTGACCCAAAAGTGACCAAATGTCAAATCTGCTCCCCCCCGCACTCCACTGAGGGAAAATGGGCACAAAGTGAGGAAAGGAAAAGGGTTGGGGTCACCAAAAGTGACCCAAAATGACCAAAAGTGACCAAATGTCAAATCTGCTCCCCCCTGCACTCCACTGAAGGGAAATGGGCACAAAATGAGCAGAGGGGAAGGGTTGGGGACACCAAAAGTGACCAAAGGTCACGAATCCTCCACTGAGGGAAAATGGGCACAGAAAGAGGAAAGGAAAAGGGTTGGGGGCACCAAAAGTGACCCAAAAGTGACCAAAAGTGACCAAATGTCAAATCTGCTCCCCCCCGCACTCCATTGAGGGGAAATGGGCACAAAACAAGCAGAGGGGAAGGGTTGGGGGCACCAAATCTCAACAAATGTCACCTGTTTATCTCCTGCACTCCACTGAGGGAAAATGGGCACAAAATGAGGAAAGGAAAAGGGTTGGGGTCACCAAAAGTGACCAAAAATGACCAAAAGTGACCAAAAGTGACCAAAAGTGACCAAATGTCAAATCTGCTCCCCCCTGCACTCCACTGAAGGGAAATGGGCACAAAATGAACAGAGGGAAAGGGTTTGGGGGCACCAAAAGTGACCAAAAATGACCAAAAGTGACCAAAAGTGACCAAATGTCAAATCTGCTCCCCCCCGCACTCCACTGAGGGGAAATGGGCACAAAGTGAGGAAAGGAAAAGGGTTATGGTCACCAAAACTCAAGAAATGTCACTAAAAGTGACCAAATGTCACCAAAACTCAACAAATGTCACCTGTCCTCCTCACCCAGGCAAAACTGGCACAAAGTGAGCAAAGGGGAAGGGTTGGGGGCATCAAAATTCACCAAATGTCACCAAAACTGACCAAAATTCAGCAAATGTCACCAAAACTGACCAAAACTGACCAAAATTCACCAAATGTCACCAGAACTGACCAAAAGCCACCAAAATTCACCAAATGCCACCAAAACTGACCAAAACTCACCAAATGTCACCAAAACTCACAAAAATTCACCAAATGTCACCAAAACTGAACCAAAACTCACCAAAAATCACCAAATGTCACCAAAACTCACCAAAACTCACCAAAATTCACCAAATGCCACCTGTGCTCCCCCCTGCACTCCACTGCGGGAAAATGGGCACAAAATGAGCAAAGCATCCCAAAAGGTGAGAATTAAAACAATTCAAGGGAAATAAATCCCAAAATCCCCTTTTCCTGCCCCTAAATGTGGGAATTAACACAATTTCAGTGAAATAAATCCCAAAATCCCCTTTTCCTGCCCCTAAATGTGGGAATTAACACAATTTCAGTGAAATAAATCCCAAAATCCCCTTTTCCTGCCCCTAAATGTAAGAATTAACACAATTTCAGTGAAATAAATCCCAAAATCCCCTTTTCCTGCCCCTAAATGTGGGAATTAACACAATTTCAGTGAAATAAAGATCCCAAAATCCCCTTTTCCTGCCCCAAAAATTCGGAATTAACCTAATTGCGGTGAAATAAAGACCCCAAAAAAATGGGAATTAACCCAAATCCAGTGAAATAAAAATCCCTAAATCCCATTTCTCTGCCCCAAAAATGGGAATTAACCCAATTGTGGTGAAATAAAGATCCCAAAAAATGGGAATTAACCCAAATCCAATGAAATAAAAATCCCTAAATCCCATTTCTCTGCCCCAAAAATGGGAATTAACCCAATTGTGGTGAAATAAAGATCCCAAAAAAATGAGAATTAACCCAAATCCAGTGAAATAAAAATCCCTAAATCCCATTTCTCTGCCCCAAAAATGGGAATTACCCCAATTGTGGTGAAATGGAAGTACCAAAATCCCATTTCTCTGCCCCAAAAATGGGAATTAACTCAATTGTGGTGAAATAAAGATCCCAAAAAAATGAGAATTAACCCAAATCCAGTGAAATAAAAATCCCTAAATCATATTTCTCTGCCCCAAAAATGGGAATTAACCCAATTGTGGTGAAATAAAGACCCCAAAAAATGGGAATTAACTCAATTCTGGTGAAATGGAAGTCCCAAAATCCCATTTCTCTGCCCCAAAAAATGGGAATGAACCGAATTTCGGTGAATTTCGGGCGGGCCGGGAAGGGAAAACCGCGCCCAGGGGAGGAGGAAGAGGCGCTAAAAGCCGGGAATTGGCGGCTCTACAGGACAATTAATAAATTAATTAATTCAATCAATCAATCAATAAAGGATGGGAGGAGCTGAATTCACCCCGAGGAGGGGAAAAGCCAAAATCCCCTCGGGGTGTGGAGGGGAATGAGCGCGAATGGGGCGGGAGGGGGAATTTTAAACACAGAGAAAATCGCAAATTTGGGGGGAAAATTAGAAATCCTAAACATGGAGAAAATCCCAATCCCACAGCAAGTCCCAAATCCCAAAAGCAGAGCAAATTCCAAATCTGGGGCAAAATGCCAAATCCCAAACCTGGAGAGAATCCCAAACCCGGAGAAAAATCCCAAATCCTAAACACAGAGAACATCCCAAACCCAGAGCAAGTCCCAAATCCCAAACCCAGAACAAATCCCAAACCCAGAACAAGTCCCAAATCCCAAATCTGGGCAAAATCCCAAACCCAGAGCAAATCCCAAACCCAGAGCAAATTCCAAATCTGGAGCAAATCCCAAATCCCAAACACAGAGAAAATTCCAAACCTGGAGAAAATCCCAAATCTGGGGCAAAATCCCAAATCTTGGGCAAAATCCCAAACCCAGAGCAAATCCCAAATCCCAAATCTGGGCAAAATCCCAAACGCAGAGCAAATTCCAAACCCAGATCAAATTCCAAATCCCAAACGCAGAGCAAATCCCAAATCCCAAATCCCAAATCCCAAATCCGGGCAAAATCCTAAACCCAGAGCAAGTCCCAAATCCCAAACCCAGAGCAAATCCCAAATCCCAAATCTGGGCAAAATCCCAAACCCAGAGCAAATTCCAAATCCAGAGAAAATCCCAAATCCCAAACACAGAGAAAATTCCAAATCCCAAACCCAGAGCAAATCCCAAACCCAGAGCAAATCCCAAACCCAGAGCAAATCCCAAAACCAGAGCAAATTCCAAATCCAGAGAAAATCCCAAATCCCGAACACAGAGAAAATTCCAAACCTGGAGAAAATCCCAAATCTGGGGCAAAATCTCAAATCTTGGGCAATATCCCAAACCCAGAGCAAATCCCAAATCCCAAATCTGGGCAAAATCCCAAACGCAGAGCAAATTCCAAATCCCAGACCTGGAGAAAATCACAAACCCAGAGCAAATTCCAAATCCCAAACCCAGAGCAAATTCCAAATCCCAAACGCAGAGCAAATCCCAAATCCCAAATCTGGGCAGGGGCAAAATGCCAAATCCCAAACACGGAGAAAATTCCAAACACAGAGAAAATCCCAAAATCTGGGGCAAAATCCCAAACCCAGAGAAAATCCCAGACCCAGAGTAAATTCCAAATCTGAAGCAAAATCACAAACACAAAGCAAATCCTAAATCCCAAATCCAGAGCAAATCCCAACCTTGGAGCAAATCCCAAATCTGGAGCAAAATCCCAAATCCTAAACCCGGAGAAAATCCTAAATCCAAGAAAATCCCAAATCTGGGGCAAATCCGAAATCCCAAACACAGAGAAAATTTCAAACACTGAGAAAATCCTAAATCCGGAGCAAATCCCAAATCTGGAGCAAAATCCCAAACCCAGAGCAAATCCCAAATCCCAAATCCAGAGCAAATTCCAAGCTTGGAGCAAATCCCAAATCTAGAACAAATCCCAAACACAGGGAAAATCCCAAATCCCAAGGACAGACCCAGAGCAAATCCCAAATTCCAAACACAGAGAAAATCCCAAAGCTGGAGCAAAATCTCAAACCCCAAACCTGAAGCAAATTCTATATTCTGGAGCAAATCCCAAAGCCAATCCCAAATCTCAAATCCCAAACCTGGAGCAAATCCCAAATCTGGAGCAAATCCCAAATTCCAAACCTGGAAAAAATCCTAAACCTGGACCAAATCCCAAATCTGGGGCAAAATCCAAAACCCAGAGCAAATCCTAAATCCCAAATCCAGAGTAAATCCTAAACACAGAGAAAATCCCAAATCCCAAACTCAGAGCAAATCCCAAATCCAGAGCAAATCCCAAACTCAGAGCAAATCCCAAATCCAGAGCTAATCCCAAACCTGGAACAAAATCCCAAACCTGGAGCAAAATCCCAAATCCCAAACCTGGAACAAATCCTAAATCCAGAACAAATCCCAAACCCAGAGAAAGTCCCATACCTGGAGCAAATCCCAAACCTGGAATAAATCCCAAACCCCAAACCCAGAGCAAATCCCAAACCTGGAGCAAAATTCTAAATCCTAAACGTGGAGCAAATCCCAAATCCCAAACCTGGAGAAAATTCTAAACCTGGACCAAATCCCAGATCTGGGGCAAAATCCCAAACCCAGAGCAAATCCTAAATCCCAAATCCAGAGTAAATCCTAAACACAGAGAAAATCCCAAATCCCAAACCTGGAGCAAATCCCAAATCCAGAACAAATCTCAAACCCAGAGAAAGTCCCATACCTGGAGCAAATCCCAAACCTGGAATAAATCCCAAATCCCAAACCCAGAGCAAATCCCAAACCTGGAGCAAATCCCCCTGGATCCCAAATCCCAAACCCAGAGCAAATCCCAAATCTGGAATAAATCCCAAACCTGGAATAAGTCCCAAATCCCAAACCCAGAGCAAATCCCAAACCTGGAGCAAATCCCCCTGGATCCCAAATCCCCCTGGATCCTAAATCCCCTTGAATCCCAAATTTAGGGATCCCAAATCCCTCTGAATCCCAAATGCAGGGATCCCAAATCCCCAGTTTCCAAATTGAGGGATCCCAAATCCCCCTGATCCCAAATCTGCCTGGAACCCAAATCCCTCTGGATCCCAAATGCAGGGATCCCAAATCCCTTTGAATCCCAAATTTAGGGATCCCAAATCGCCCTGGATCCCAAATTCAGGGACCCCAAATCCCTCTGGATCCCAAATTCAGAGATCCCAAATCCCTTTGAATCCCAAATTCAGGGATCCCAAATCCCTTTGGAACCCAAATCCCCTCTGGAGCTATCCCAAATTCCTCTGGATCCCAAATCCCCCCAAATCCCAAATTTAGGGATCCCAAATTCAGAGATCCCAAATCCCTTTGAATCCCAAATTTAGGGATCCCAAATCCCTTTGAATCCCAAATCTCCCTGAATCCCAAATTCCTTTGAATCCCAAATTTAGGGATCCCAAATCCCTTTGAATCCCAAATCCCCTGAATCCCAAATTTAGGGATCCCAAATCCGTTTGAATCCCAAATCTCCCTGGATCCCGAATCCCCCTGAATCCCAAATTTAGGGATCCCAAATCCCCCCATCCCCAACTCCACCTTTCCCAAATTTCCCCTTCCCGACTCCCTCGGCTCTCCCTAAACCCCAACAATTCTCCCCAAAAGCTGAGAAAAAATACGATTTTTTCCTTTTTTTTTTGCTTTTTTTCCCCTTTTTTTCCCCATTTTTCCCGGCTCACCTGAATTTCCCAGCGACTCCCGAACCCTTCCCGAGCCCCGGGATCGATCTCTGCCCTCGCCCATCCCAAAAAAAAAACCAAAAAAAGGAAAAAAAGGCGGAGCAGGTTTGGGGCGATTTAAATGCAAAACGGGCAATTCCCGCCTCTTCCCGAGGGAAAAAAAAACGGAAAAAAAGGGGTGAAAACTCCTGGGAATTTCGGCTCTGGGTGGCTCCGAAAATTTAGGATTTTTGGGGTTTTTATTTTTTTATTCCCTGCTGGAATTGTGGGAGGGGAATGGGATCCCCCACGCTGCCCAAGCTGCCGTTTTTCCCGATTTTCCAGCGATTTTCCATCGATTTTCCACCAATTTTCCACTTTTTCCCCTTTTGACCAGATCGTTCCCACTCTGGAATGCTCCCACCCAAACCCCGCCTGGTTTTCCTCATTTATGCCACAAAAAAAAACCCAATTCCAACCTGGGTTTTCGTGGATTTATGAGATTTTTCCCCCAAAATTCCCTTTTTTTTTTTCCGAGAACGGCTCCAAATTCCTGGTGGTTTTTTTTTTCCCTGTTTTTTCCTTTTTCTCCCCTCCTGAATTTTCTCCTCCTCCTCCTCCTCCAGGTCATCCCACACATTCCAGGATTTTTTCCCAGAGGGTGACACCGAATTCTCCTCCTCCTCCTCCAGGTCAGGGCTGAATTCCCAAGGTCTTGGAAGTTTCTTGGATTTTTTTTTTCCTTCTTTTATTTTAAACTCTCCTGGAGTTTTTCCTCCTTTTCTCCACAATTTTTCCCCTGGGTTTTTTCAGAATTGGATCCCAAATAATTTTGGGAAGCTCCTGGGAGTCCTTAATGAGCTTTTTTTTTGCCCAAAATTAGAATTTTCTGCCCAAAGATGATCCCAAAGGTACTGGATGGTCCCAAAGCTCCTCCAGGATGATCCCAAATGTGATCCAAGGGGTCCTGGGTGGTCCCAAAGCTGCTCCAGAGGTCCTGGGTGATCCCAAAGTTGATCCAGGAGATCCTGGATGATCCCAAAGCTCCTCTAGGATGATCCCAAAGCTGCTCCAGAGGTGTTGGGATGAGTCCAAAGCTGCTCCAGGAGATCCAGGATGGTCCCAAAACTCCTCCAGATAATCCCAAAGTTGCACCAGAGGTCCTGGATGGTCCCAAAAACGATCCAGGAAATCCTGGGTGATCCCAAAGTTGCTCCAAGGAGTTCCTGGATGAACCCAAAGATGATCCAAAGGTCCTGGATGATCCCAAAGCTCTTCCAGGACAATCCCAAAGTTGCACCAGAGGTCCTGGATGATCCCAAAGCAGCTCCAGGAGGTCCAAGATGATCCCAAAGGTGATCCAAGGGGTTCTGGATTATCCCAAAGGTGATCCAAGGGGTTCCAGGATGGTCCCAGAGCTGCTCCAAAAGCCTCCAAGAAGTTCCCCGTGCAGACCCTGCCCTGCCCAGCCCCCAGCTCGGGGCTTCTCCTGGACACAGAGCCCACCCTGCACACCTGGACACTGTCACAGCCCCACCCTGCACACCTGGACACTGTCACAGCCCAACCTTGCACACCTGGACACTGTCACAGACCCCCCCCATACACCTGGACACTGTCACAGACCCCCCATACACCTGGACACTGTCACAGCCCCACCCTGCACACCTGGACACTGTCACAGCCCAACCTTGCACACCTGGACACTGTCACAGACCCCCCCCATACACCTGGACACTGTCACAGATCCCCCCCATACACCTGGACACTGTCACAGCCCAACCTTGCACACCTGGACACTGTCACAGACCCCCCCCATACACCTGGACACTGTCACAGATCCCCCCCATACACCTGGACACTGTCACAGCCCCACCCTGCACACCTGGACACTGTCACAGCCCAACCTTGCACACCTGGACACTGTCACAGATCCCCCCCATACACCTGGACACTGTCACAGCCCAACCTTGCACACCTGGACACTGTCACAGCCCCACCCTGCACACTGTCACGGCCCAACCTTGCACACCTGGACACTGTCACAGATCCCCCCCATACACCTGGGCATTGTCACAGGTCCCCCCCCATACACCTGGACACTGTCACAGACCCCCCCCATACACCTGGACAATGTCACAGGTCCCCCCCATACACCTGGACAATGTCACAGACCCCCCCAGACACTGTCACAGACACTTCCTGCACACTTGGCACCACCTGGACCCCACCACAGACCCCCCCCCTTACCTGTCCTGGACCTCCAGGACCCCTCCTGGGCAACACGACCTTCCCTCAACTCACACCCCTCCTCACAATCCCCTCACCTGAGTGCCTTCATGATCCCCTCACTGTCACCACAGGATCTCCTCACTCTCCGCTCATTGTCACCTCACTGTCACCTCCTGGTGCCCTCATGCTCCCCTCACGGTTCCCCCCTCACAATCCCCTCACAGCCTCCTCATGGTCCTCTCACTGCCCCCTCACAATTCCTCCCTCACGTTCCCCACTGTCCCCTACACCATTCCCCACTGTCCCGCCCTCACTGTCCCCTCACGGTTTCCCTCATGATCCTCTCCCGGTCCCCTCACGATCCACTCCTTGTCCCTCCCTCACAATCTCCTCACGTTCCCCTCACTGTCCCCTCCCGGTCTCCTCCCTGCCCCCTCACTGTTCCCCCCTCAATGTCTCCTCACGATCCCCTCACTGTCCCTCATATTCCCCTCGCTGTCCCCTCATGGCTCCCGTCACGGTCCCTCCCTCACGTTCCCCTCACGTTCCCCTCCCAGTTCCCTCACTGACCCCTCCTGGTTTCCCCATCACTGTCCCCTCACGATCCCTTCACTGTCCCCTCCCGGTGCCCTCACATTTCCCTCACTGTCCCCTCACGATCCCCTCACTGTCCCCTCATGTTTCCCTCGCATTCCCCTCGCTGTCTCCTCACTGACACCTCTCTGTCCCCCTCACGATCCCCTCAAGCTTCCCCCCTCACGATCCCCTCACTGTCCCCTCAGGGTTCCCCCTTCCTGGTCCCCTCCCAGTCCCCTCACTGTCACCTCTCTGTCCCCTCACTGTTCCTCTTTCACTGTCCCCTCACAATCCCCTCACCATTCCCCCCTCACGATCCTCTCATGATCCCCTCACTGTCCCCTCTTTGTCCCCTGTCGTTCTCCTCATGGTTCCCCCCTCACTGTCCTCTTCCAGTCCTCTCACTGTCCCCACACGATCCCCTCATGCTCCCCTCATGTTTCCCTCTCACGATCCCCTCATGCTCCCCTCACTGCCCCCTCACGGTTCCCCCCTCACTGTCCCGTCACAATTCCTCCCTCACATTCTCCTCGCGATCCCCTCACGGTTCTCTCACGGTTCCCCCCTCATGTTACCTCCACTGTCCCCTCACTGTCCCCTCACGTTCCCCCCTCACGATCCTCTCACGTTCCCCTCACTGTCCCCTCACGTTCCCCTCACTGTCACCTCACTGTTCCCCCTCACAGTCCCCTCACGTTACCTTCACGATCCCCTCGCTGTCTCCTCCCGGTCCCCTCACGATCCCCTCACGGTTCCCCGTTCCCGGTCCCCTCCGCCGCCAGCACGCCCCGCACTCACCGGAACGCCGCTGCCGCACCGTGTCCCCGCTCCCCGTCCCACCGGAGCCGCCTGTCCCCGCTGTCCCCGTGTCCCCGTGTCCCCCTGTCCCCGTTCCGCCTTTCAGCACCCGGGACGGGACCGGTACGAGGGGGTCTGGGGGGTGTCAGCGCCTCCTCCGCGCTCTCCGCGAGCCCTCGCCCCGCTCCGGACCCGCCCGCCCCGCCGGGCCCCCCCAGGCACTCACCGGACCGGGCCCCCGGGGCCGCGCCCGCGGAGCTGCTCCCGCTCAGCGCCGCCGCCGCCCCGCGCCCGCCCCGGGCCCGCGCCGCCGCCGCCGCGCCGGGGCCATGGCGCCCTGAAGAGCCGTCCCGGAGCTCCGCCCACTCCCGGTTCTGCTCCGGATCCCGGTCCCGGTCCCGGTCCCGCCGCTTGCGCCGCTCCGGCCGCTCCCCCGCCCCCCCTCCCGCCGGCGGGGCCTGACTACGTCACGCCGAGCGCGACCGGGCCGCCGCCGACATCTTGAGGGGGGGGGGCGGCGGCGGCGAACGGGGTCCCGGCGGGGATGAGGGGCCCGGTGAGGAAGCGGGGCCCGGCGGGGAAGCGGGAGGAGCCGCCGCCGCCGCCGCCATGTTGGAGCCGCCCCCCGTCCCCGCGCCCGCCCCGCCGGAGCCGCCGCCGCCGCCCTCAGCCCGCCCGCCCCGCGCGCGGCGCGCCTCGATGACGTCAGCGGGCAGCTCGGGCCGCCATGTTGAGAGTGGCGGGGTTGTGTGGCCGGGACCTTCCGGGAGGGAGGGGGAGCGGCGCGGACGTTGCGTCATCAGAGCGCGACGGCGGCAGCGCGCCGCCATCTTGGGCGAGTGAGGGGAAGGTCGGGGCCGGGGGAAGGGGGGGAGACGACACTGTCCGCAAAGTGTCCCCAAAGTGACCCTAAAGTGTCACCAAAGTGTCCCCAAATTGTCCCCAAAGGCACTGAGGGGAGCCCGGGCTCTGTCAGTGTCCCTAAAGTGTCCCTAAAGGGTCCTTGAAGTGTCCCCAAAGAGTCCCTAAAATGTCCCCAGAGTGTCCCCAGGCTCTGTCAGTGTCCCCAGAGTGTCCCCAGAGTGTCCCCAGGCTCTGTCAGTGTCCCCAAAGAGTCCCTAAAATGTCCCCAGAGTGTCCCCAGGCTCTGTCAGTGTCCCCAGAGTGTCCCCAGAGTGTCCCCAAAGGGTCCCCAGGCTCTGTCAGTGTCCCCAGAGGGTCCCTAAAATGTCCCCAAAGTGTCCCCAAGGCGTCCCCAGAGTGTCCCCAAGGGGGACTGAGGGGACCCCCCCAAAGTGCCACCAGCAAAGGGCGTTTGGGGCCATTGGGGACACTTTGGGGACATCAAGGGGACACTGGAGAGCAAATGGAGACACTGGGGGGGGGACACTGGGGCCACCAAAAGCCACCAAGAGCCACCCAGGGCCACCACAGGAGAAGCCAAGGGGCCACCACATGTCACCACAGGGGCCACCAAATGTCACCACGTGGCCACCAAGGCCACTGAGGAGTCACCAAGGGCCACCATGGGGCCACCAAAAGCCACCAGGGCCGCCAAGGGCCACCTCAGGAGTCACCAAAAGCCACCAGGGCCACGCCAGGGGCCACCAAGGTCACCCCAGCGGCCACCAAATGGAGCCAGGGGCCACCAAAGGCCACCACAGGGCCGATGGGGTCACCAAGGCCACCCCAGGAGAAGCCAAGGGGCCACCACATGTCACCACAGGGGCCACCAAATGTCACCACGAGGCCACCAAAAGCCACCAAGAGCCACCCCAGGGGCCACCAAAAGCCACCGGGGCCACCAAGAGCCACCTCAGGAGTCACCAAGGCCACCATGGGGTCACCAAGGCCACCATGGGGTCACCAAGGGCCACCTCAGGAGTCCTTGGGGACACCAAGGGCCACCTCAGGGCCACCAAATGTCACCAAGGGCCAGCAAAAGCCAGCAAGGGCCACCAAAAGCCACCAAGGGCCACCTCAGAGGCCACCAAAAGCCACCAAGGTCACCCCCAGGGCCACCAAATGTCACCACGAGGCCACCAAAGGCCACCAAGGCCACCCCAGGGGCCGCCAAAGGGTCCAGGGGGCTCAATGGCCACGCCCCCTCATTAAAGCCACGCCCACAAAACGGGTCCTTCAAGTTGCCACGCCCCCTCATTAAAGCCACGCCCACAAAGCTGTTCCTTCAAATGGCCCCGCCCCCTCATTAAAGCCACGCCCACAAAACGGTTCCTTCAAATGGCCCCGCCCCCTCATTAAAGCCACGCCCACAAAACGGATCCTTCAAATGGCCACGCCCACTCGAGCCGCGCCCACCCAGGCCACGCCCACCACGAGCGATGGGATTCGCCGGGAGCCTCGGTGAGAGCGGGACCCCCAAAATCCCCTAAAAACTCCCCAAAATCCCCCAAAACCGCCCCAAAATCCCCCAAAAACCGCCCCGGGAACCCCAAAATACCCCAAAAACCGCTCCGGGAGCCCCTAAACCCCCCAAAATCACCCCCAAAAAACCCCAAATCCCCCAAAAACCGCTCCGGGAAACCCCCAAATCCCCAGCAAAAAACCCAAAATTCCCCCAAAACTGCCGAGGGAACCCCCGAAAATCCCCAAATCCCCCCAAAATACCCCAAAAACCGCCCCGGGAATCCCCGAACCCCCCCCCAAAAAACCCAAAAAATCCCGAAATCCCCCAAAATCTCCCCAAAAACCGCCCCGGGAACCCCAAAAAAACCCAAAATCCGCCCCGGGAACCCCTAAAACCCCCAAAGTCTTCCAAAATCCCCCCAAAACCGCCCCGGAAACACCCGAAAACCCCAGAAAATCCTAAAAGTCCCCTAGAAAACCCCCAAAACCGCCCGGGACACCCCAGAACACCCCAAAATTCTCCCACAAAAAATCCAAAATCCCCCCAAAACCGCCCCGGACACCCCCAAACCCCCAGAAAACTCCAAAATACCCCAAAATCCCCTAAAAAAACCAACCCTAAATACCTCAAAGAGTGGTCTGGGGTACCCCAAAAACTGCCGGAAACCCCAAAAATCCCCAAAATCCTTTTTAAACACCCCCAAACCCCCTAAAAATCCAAAATACCCCAAAAAACTGTCCCGGGACACCCCAAAATCCCCTAAAAAAAGCTCCAAATATCCCCAAAACTGCCCCGGGACCTCCAAAATCTCTAAAAAATACCCCAAAACCGTCCCGGGACACCCCAAAACTCCCCGGTAACCCCCAAAATCTCCAAAATTCCTTTAAAACACCGCAAAAACTGTCCTAGGACACCCCAAAACCCACAGAAAACCCCAAAACGACCCCAAAAAAATCCCCGGGATCCCCCAAAAAATCGAAAAATTCTTCCAAAATCGCCTTAAAAACCCCAAAAATTCTATTAAAAACCTCCAAAATCGCCCCCCGAAAAATCCAAATCACCGTAAAAAAAAACCCCAAAACATCCTCGGGACCCCCCAGAACCCCCAAAATATCCCAAAATACCGCAAAACCCGCCCCAGGACCCCCCCAAAAAATCCCAAAATTCGCCCCAAAAACTTTTAAAAACCCGCAAAATTTTCAAAAATCTCCCCCAAAAAACCCCAAAAATCTCCCCAAAAAATCCAAAATCACCCCAAAAACCGCCCCAGGACCCCCCAAAATTCGCCCCAAAAAAACTAAAAGAAAACCAAAAAACCCCAAAAATCGCCCCCCCAAAACCCCAAAAATCGCCCCAAAACCCCCCAGATCCTCCCTGGGACCCCCCAGAATCCCCAAAACATCCCAAAATACCTCAAAAACCGCCCCGGTACACCCCCAAAAAACCCCAAAATTTTCAAAAAAAAAACTAAAAAAAAAAAAACCCGCAAAAATTCAAAAATCTCCCCCCAAAAAACCCCAAAATTCTCCAAAAAAAAAACTAAAAAAAAACAACCCCGCAAAAAATCAAAAATCTCCTCCCAAAAAAACCCCAAAAAACCCCCAAAATTCTCCAAAAAAACCTAAAAAAAAAAAAAAACCGCAAAAAATCAAAAATCTCCCCCCCAAAAAAAACCCCAAAATTGCCCCCAACCCCCCAAAATCTCCCCAAAAACCTCTCCGGGACCCCCTCCCTTGCCTCAGTTTCCCCCAATTTTTGTGGGGAGGGGTCCCCAAACTTCGCCCCTCCCCCCCCCCCACATAACGGTCCGCGCTCCCCTGCCCCCCCCCCCCGTGCCTCAGTTTCCCCCCAAATTTTTTTGGGGGTTCTCCCCCCCCCAAATTTCCCCTCCCCCACCCCCCCCCCATTACCCCATGACCCCTCCCCCCCCCCCCCCCCATATTTTGGGGGTGCCCCTCCCCCACCCCGCGTTTGTTTCCCACGGTTGGAAGGGGAAGTGGGGGAGGGGCGGCTCCCAGTTGGGAGGAACTGGGAGGGACTGGGAGGGGGGAGGGGATTTAGGGGTGGGGGGGGGGTCCCCAAAATTTTGGGGGGTTTTTTTTTGGGGGGGGGGGGGGGGGTCCTGACCTTGTTGCCCTTCCCCCACCCCGTTATTTTGGGGAGGGGGGGGAGGGGCCACACCCAGCGCTCCCAGTTTGGAACTGGGAGGGACTGGGAGGGAATTTCGGGGGGGATTTATGGGGGGGCTCCCCAAAATTTTGGGGTTTTTTTGGGGGGGGGGGTCCTGACCTTGTTGCCCTTCCCCCACCCCGTTATTCTGGGGAGGGGGGCAGGGGCCACACCCAGCGCTCCCAGTTTGGAACTGGGATGAACTGGGAGGGAATTTCGGGGGGGATTTATGGGGGGTGTCCCCAAAATTTTGGTTTTTTTTTTGAGGGGGGGGTCCTGACCTTGTTGCCCCTCCCCCACCCCGTTATTTTGGGGAGGGGGGGAGGGGCCACACCCAGCGCTCCCAGTTCCAAACTGGGATGAACTGGGAGGGAATTTCGGGGGGGATTTATGTGGGGGCTCCCCAAAATTTTGGTTTTTTTTTTTGAGGGGGGGGTCCTGACCTTGTTGCCCCTCCCCCACCCCGTTATTTGGGGGGGGTCATGACGTCATCACCACACCCCCCCCCTCCCAAATTTGGGGGTTTTAGAGCGGAAATGAGAGCGGGGGGGGGGGGGCGCCCGTGACGTCACAACCCCCAAATATTTTAGGGGGGGGGGGGCGCTCCCAGTTTGGCCCAGTTTGGAACTGGGAATGGGGGAGGGGTCACACTAAGAGGGGGGAGGGGGGGGGTCAGAGCTGCCCCTCCCACCCCCCCCAATTTCACACCCCTCCCCCCCCATTTCCGCTCTCCCCCCCCCCCCCAGGGTTGGTTTGGTTCGTCCTGGGCGCCCTCGGCGCCTCCCCCCCCGCCAGTGGTGAGATCCGGGGGGGTTTGGGGGGAAATTGGGGAAATTTGGGGGTTTTGGGGGGGTTTGGGGCGGATTTGGGGTTTTTGGGGGGATTTGGGGGGAGAATTGGGGTTTTTGGGGGGGATTGGGGCCAATTTGGGGTGGTTTTGAGGGGAGATTTGGGGTTTATGGGGGGAAATTTGGGGGGGTTTGGTTTTTTTCAGGGGGGGGATGGTGAAATTTGGGGGGAAATTGGTGAAATTTGGGGGTTTGGGGGGGTTGGGGCGGATTTGGGGTTTTTTTGGGGGGATTTGGGGGGAGAATTGGGGTTTTTGGGGGGGGTTGGGGCCGATTTGGGGTGGTTTTGAGGGGAGATTTGGGGTTTATGGGGGGAAATTTGGGGTTTTGGGGGGGAAATTTGGGGGGGATTGGGTTTTTTGGGGGGGAAATGGGGAAATTTGGGGGGAAATTGGTGAAATTTGGGGGTTTTGGGTTTTTTAGGGGGTGATTTGGGGGGAGAATTGGGGTTTTTGGGGGGGTTTGGGGTGGTTTGGGGGGAAATGGGGGAAATTTGGGGTTTTTTTAGGTGGGTTTGGGGCAGATTTGGGGATTTTGGGGGGAAATTTTGGGGGGGTTTGGGTTTTTTGGGGGGAAATAGTGAAATTTGGGGGAGATTGGTGAAATTTGGGAGGAAATTGGTGAAATTTGGGGGAGATTGATGAAATTTGGGAGGAAATTGGTGAAATTTGGGTTTTTTTAGGGGGGGTTGGGGCGGATTTGGGGATTTTGGGGGGAATTTTTGGGGGGGGTGTGTTTTTTGGGGGGAAATGGTGAAATTTGGGGGAGATTGGTGAAATTTGGGAGGAAATTGGTGAAATTTGGGGGAGATTGGTGAAATTTGGGAGGAAATTGGTGAAATTTGGGGTTTTTTAGGGGGGGTTGGGGCAGATTTGGGGATTTTGGGGGAAATTTTGGGGGGGTTTGGGTTTTTTGGGGGGGAAATGGTGAAATTTGGGGGGAGATTGGTGAAATTTGGGAGGAAATTGGTGAAATTTGGGGGAGATTGGTGAAATTTGGGAGGAAATTGGTGAAATTTGGGTTTTTTTAGGGGGGGTTGGGGCGGATTTGGGGGTTTTGGGGGGAATTTTGGGGGGGGGTGGGTTTTTTGGGGGGGAAATGGTGAAATTTGGGAGGAAATTGGTGAAATTTGGGGTTTTTTTGGGGGGGGTTGGGGCGGATTTGGGGGTTTTGGGGGGAAATTTTGGGGGGGGTGGGTTTTTTGGGGGGGAAATGGTGAAATTTGGGGGGAGATTGGTGAAATTTGGGGGGTTTGGGTTTTTTGGGGGGAGAATTGGGGTTTTGGGGTGGGTTGGGGCAGATTTGGGGTGGCTTTTGAACGGAAATTGGGGGTTTTTGGGGGGGGGGGTTTGGGGGGAAATTGAGGAAATTTGGGGGCAGATTTGGGGTTTTGGTGGGGGGGGTTTTTTGTGGGGAGTTTTAGGGCATATTTGGGGTTTTGGGGGGAAATTGGGATTTTTGGGGGGGTTTTGGGGTTTTTTTGGGGTTCCCTTTGCCCCGTTTCCCCCCCAGGATCGGATCCGTGTCCCCGGGCCCTGAACGGGACCCACTGCGGGTGCCCCGAGGGCTTCGACGGAGAGCCCTGGCAGCGGAGCCAGCCCGGGCACTGGAGCCCGCCCTGGATGTGGCACTGCCAGGGTAACGGGGATACTGGGAACACTGGGAGGGACTGGGAGGGACTGGGAGCACTGGGAGCAGCACTGCCAGGGTACTGGGGATACTGGGAGGGGAATTAGGAACACTGGGAGCACTGGGAGCCAGCCCGGGCAGTGGAGCCCGCCCTGGATGTGGCACTGCCAGGGTAACGGGGGATACTGGGAGGGGAACTGGGGACACTGGGAGGGTACTGGGGATACTGGGAGCACTGGGAGCCAGCCCTGGGAGTGGCACTGCCAGGGTACTGGGGATACTGGGAACACTGGGAGGGACTGGGAGGGACTGGGAGCCCTGGGAGCGGCACTGCCAGGGTAACTGACTGGGCATACTGGGAGCACTGGGAGCCAGCCCTGGCAGCGGAGCCAGCCCGGGCAGTGGAGCCCGCCCTGGACGTGGCACTGCCAGGGTAACTGGGAGGGGAACTGGGGATACTGGGAGGGACTGGGAGCACTGGGAGCAGCACTGCCAGGGTACTGGGGATACTGGGAGGGGAACTGGGGACACTGGGAGGGTACTGGGAGCACTGGGAGCCCGCCCTGGGAGTGGCACTGCCAGGGTACTGGGGATACTGGGAACACTGGGAGGGACTGGGAGGGACTGGGAGGCCTGGGAGCAGCACTGCCAGGGTACTGGGGATACTGGGAGCACTGGGAGCCAGCCCTGGCAGTGGAGCCAGCCCTGGGAGTGGCACTGCCAGGGTAACTGACTGGGCATACTGGGAACACTGGGAGGGACTGGGAGGGGAACTGGGAACACTGGGAGGGACTGGGAGCCCTGGGAGTGGCACTGCCAGGGTACTGGGGATACTGGGAGGGGAACTGGGGACACTGCCAGGGTACTGGGGATACTGGGAGCACTGGGAGCCAGCCCTGGCAGTGGAGCCCGCCCTGGACGTGGCACTGCCACGGTAACTGACTGGGCATACTGGGAACACTGGGAGGGACTGGGAGGGGAACTGGGGACACTGGGAGGGACTGGGAGCCCTGGCAGCGGAGCCAGCCCTGGCAGTGGAGCCCGCCCTGGGAGCGGCACTGCCACGGTAACTGACTGGGCATACTGGGAGGGACTGGGAACACTGGGAGGGACTGGGAACACTGGGAGGGACTGGGAGGGACTGGCAGCGCAGCCAGCCCGGGCAGTGGAGCCCGCCCTGGACGTGGCACTGCCAGGGTAATGGGGATACTGGGAGGGACTGGGAACACTGGGAGGGACTGGGAGCCCTGGGAGCAGCACTGCCAGGGTACTGGGGATACTGGGAGGGGAACTGGGGACACTGCCAGGGTACTGGGGATACTGGGAGCACTGGGAGCCAGCCCTGGCAGCGGAGCCAGCCCGGGCAGTGGAGCCCGCCCTGGACGTGGCACTGCCAGGGTAACTGGGAGGGGAACTGGGGATACTGGGAGGGACTGGGAGCACTGGGAGCAGCACTGCCAGGGTACTGGGGATACTGGGAGGGGAATTAGGAACACTGGGAGCACTGGGAGCCAGCCCGGGCAGTGGAGCCCGCCCTGGATGTGGCACTGCCAGGGTAACTGACTGGGCATACTGGGCAAACTGGGAGGGACTGGGGGTACTGGGAGGGACTGGGAGGGGAACTGGGAACACTGGGAGGGACTGGGAGCCCTGGGAGCGGAGCCAGCCCTGGGAGTGGCGCTGCCACGGTAACTGACTGGGCACACTGGGCAAACTGGGAGGGTACTGGGGATACTGGGAGGGACTGGGAACACTGGGAGCCCTGGGAGCGGCACTGCCAGGGTAACTGACTGGGCACACTGGGCAAACTGGGAGGGACTGGGAGGGTACTGGGGATACTGGGAGCCAGCCCTGGGAGCGGCAGTGCCACGGTAACTGGGGATACCGGGGATACTGGGAGGGACTGGGAGGGGAACTGGGGATACTGGGAGGGAGTGGGAGGAACTGGGGATACTGGGAGGGACTGGGAGCACTGGGAGCCAGCCCTGGGAGCGGCACTGCCAGGGTAACTGGGGATACCGGGAACACTGGGAGGGGAACTGGGGATACTGGGAGGGACTGGGGATACTGGGAGGGGAACTGGGGATACTGGGAGCACTGGGAGCCAGCCCTGGGAGCGGCACTGCCACGGTGACTGGGGATACTGGGAACACTGGGAGGGACTGGGAGGGGAACTGGGGATACTGGGAGGGACTGGGAACACTGGGAGGGGAACTGGGAACACTGGGAATACTGGGAGTGGCGCTGCGAGGGTAACTGGGAGCACTGGGAGGGACTGGGAAGGACTGGGAGCGGCGCTGCGAGGGTGACTGGGGATACTGGGAGGGGAACTGGGGATACTGGGAGGGGAACTGGGGATACTGGGAACACTGGGAATACTGGGAGGGACTGGGATATTGGGGATACTGGGAGGGACTGGGGATACTGGGAGGGGCGCTGCGAGGGTAACTGGGGATACTGGGAACACTGGGAGCAACTGGGGGGGAACTGGGCAAACTGGGAGCACTGGGAGGGGAACTGGGAGGGGAACTGGGGAAAGGGGGAGCACTGGGAGGGACTGAATTTCAAGCTCCCCCCTCCCCACGAATCAATTTTGGGAGATCCCCAGTTTTGGGGGTGGGATCCCCAATTTTGGGGGGGGGATCCCCAATTTTGGGGGGGGGATCAGGGTGGGATCCCCAAATTTTTCAGGGGTAATCCCCAATTTTGGGGTGGGGGTGTCCCCAAGTGACCCCTCTCCCCTCCCCCCCCCCCCCCAGACATCAACGAGTGTGTGGGGGAGGGGCCCCCGCCCTGCCCCCCCTCCCAGAGCTGCCACAACACCGAGGGGGGGTTCAGGTGCGAGTGCAACCGCGGCTACCGCGCCCGCACCCCCAAAAACGGCACCGGGAGCCCCGAAAATGGGGTGGAGACCCCCAAAAACGGCACCGGGAGCCCCGAAAATGGGGCAGGGACCCCCAAAAACGGCACCGGGAGCCCCGAAAATGGGGCAGGGACCCCCAAAAACGGCACCGGGACCCCCGGAAACAGCACCGGGACCCCCGAAAATGGGGCAGGGACCCCCGAAAACGGCACCGGGACCCCCAAAAATGGGGCAGGGACCCCCGGAAACGGCACCGGGACCCCCGGAAACAGCACCGGGACCCCCGAAAATGGGGCAGGGACCCCCAAAAACGGCACCGGGACCCCCGGAAATGGGATGAGGGCCCCCGAGAACGGCCCCATTGATTGTGAAGGTCAGAGACCCCTCCCCAAACCCTGAAATCTCCCCCCAAAGAAACCCCAAAATCTTCCCTTGAGTTCTCCCAAAGAAACCCCAAAAATTCCCCCCAAAAATCCCTTCAGGGATCCCCCAAAGAAACCCCAAAATTCCCAAAAAATTCCCCCCAAAATTCCCCTCAGGAACCCCGAAATCCCCCCCCAGTCCATCCCAGTTCATTCCCAGTGCTCCCAGTAAGATCCCAGTGCTCCCAGTCCCTCCCAGTCCCTCCCAGTGCTCCCAGTTTCCCATCCAGACCTTCCCAGTATTCCCAGTCCCCCCCTCAGTCCATCCCAGTCCCTCCCAGTCTCTCCCAGTCTCTCCCAGTCCCTCCCAGTCCATCCCAGTTTCTCATCCAGACCTTCCCAGTATTCCCAGTTCCCTCCCAGTTCCTTCCCAGTCCTTCCCCAGTTCCCTCCCAGTGCTCCCAGTAACCTCCCAGTGACATCCCAGTAACCCTCCCATTGCTCCCAGTAAGATCCCAGTGACATCCCAGTGCTCCCAGTGCCGCCCAGTCCATCCCAGTCCATCCCAGTTCCCTCCCAGTCCATCCCAGTTCCCTCCCAGTCCCTCCCAGTTCCTCCCAGTCCATCCCAGTTCCATCCCAGTCCCTCCCAGTCCCTCCCAGTTCCTCCCAGTTCCTCCCAGTCCATCCCAGTCCATCCCAGTGCTCCCAGTTCGCTCCCAGTTCCCTCCAGTCCCCCCCAATCCACCCCAGTTCCCCCAAACCCCTCCCAGTCCATCCCAGTTTATCCCAGTATCCATTCCCAGTTCCCCCCAGTCCATCCCAGTTTCCCATCCAGACCTTCCCCAGTTCCCTCCCATTGCTCCCAGTAAGATCCCAGTGACATCCCAGTGCTCCCAGTCCCTCCCAGTCCCTCCCAGTCCATCCCAGTCCCTCCCAGTCCATCCCAGTCCCATCCCAGTTCCCTCCCAGTTCCCTCCCAGTCCCTCCCAGTCCATCCCAGTCCCTCCCAGTCCATCCCAGTCCCTCCCAGTCCATCCCAGTCCATCCCAGTTCCATCCCAGTCCATCCCAGTCCCTCCCAGTTCCCTCCCAGTCCATCCCAGTCCATCCCAGTCCATCCCAGTTCCCTCCCAGTTCCCTCCCAGTTCCCTCCCAGTCCATCCCAGTTCCATCCCAGTCCCTCCCAGTCCCTCCCAGTTCATCCCAGTCCATCCCAATCCATCCCAGTCCCTCCCAGTTCCATCCCAGTCCATCCCAGTCCCTCCCAGTCCATCCCAGTTCCATCCCAGTCCATCCCAGTCCCTCCCAGTTCCATCCCAGTCCATCCCAGTCCATCCCAGTCCATCCCAGTCCCTCCCAGTCCCTCCCAGTTCATCCCAGTCCATCCCAATCCATCCCAGTCCCTCCCAGTTCCATCCCAGTCCATCCCAATCCATCCCAGTCCCTCCCAGTTCCATCCCAGTCCATCCCAATCCATCCCAGTCCCTCCCAGTCCATCCCAGTCCCTCCCAGTTCCCTCCCAGTTCATCCCAGTTCCATCCCAGTCCCTCCCAGTCCATCCCAGTCCATCCCAGTCCCTCCCAGTTCATCCCAGTCCCTCCCAGTCCATCCCAGTCCATCCCAGTTCCATCCCAGTCCATCCCAGTCCATCCCAGTCCCTCCCAGTCCCTCCCAGTTCCATCCCAGTCCATCCCAGTTCATCCCAGTCCATCCCAGTCCATCCCAGTCCATCCCAGTTCCATCCCAGTCCATCCCAGTCCCTCCCAGTCCATCCCAGTCCCTCCCAGTCCCTCCCAGTCCCTCCCAGTTCCATCCCAGTCCATCCCAGTCCCTCCCAGTTCATCCCAGTCCATCCCAATCCATCCCAGTCCCTCCCAGTTCCCCTCCCCCACCCCTCCAAAGCCCCTCCCCCCAATTTCGGGGTGCTTTCTCCCCATTTTTGGGGTTTTCTCTGTTTCTGGGGTTTTCTCCCAATTTTTTTTGGGGGGTTCTCCCCATTTCTGGGGGGGTCTCACCCCATTTTTTGGGGGGGGTTCCCCATTTTCGGGGAGTTTCTCCCCATTTTTGGGGGGTTTCTCTCCATTTTTTGGAGACTTCTCCCCATTTTTGGGGAGGTCTCCCAATTTTTGGGGGTTCCCCCCCATTTTTGGGAGGTTTCTCCCCATTTTGGGGGGTTACCCAATTTTTGATGGATTTTCCCCAATTTTGGGTTTTTCTCCCCAATTTCGTGTGATTCTCCCTCCTTTTTCAGGGTCTATCCCATTTTTGGGGGGTTTCTCCCCATTTTTGGGGGGGATTCTCCCCATTTTGGGGTTTTCTCTATTTCTGGGGGTCTCTCCCCATTTTTGGGGGGATTCTCCCCATTTTCGGGGGGATTCCCTCCATTTTTGGGGTGTTTCTCCCCATTTTTAGGTGATTTTCCCCATTTTCGGGGGGATTCCCCCCCTTTTTGGGGGCTTTCTCCCCATTTCTGGGGGGTTTCTCCCCATTTTTGGGGGATTTTTCCCATTTTCGGGGTTTTCACCCCAATTTGGGCCCCCAGATGAGGACGAGTGCGCCGAGCGGGGGGAGGGGCTGTGCGAGGGGGGCTCCGTTTGCCTCAACACCCCCGGGAGCTACGAGTGCCACTGCCCCCCCCCCGGGAGGGGACCCCCGGGGCCGGACGGCTGCCCAGGTGAGACCCCTCCCCAAATTCACCCAAATCCCCCCAAAAATCCCACCAAAAATCGGTCCAAAATCCCCCCAAAAATCGCCTCAAAATGCCCCAAAAATTCCAAATATTGCCCCAAAATTCAGCCCCAACCCCCCCCGGGGCTGCCTGGGTGTCCAGGTGAGACCCCTCCCCAAATTCACCAAAATCCCCCCAAAAATCCCACCAAAAATCCCACCAAAAATCCAAAAAATCCCCACAAAAATCCCAAAAATCACCTCAAATTCATCACAAAAATCCCAAAATTCAGCCCCAAACCCCCCCTGGGACCGGCCGGCTGCCCAGGTGAGACCCCTCCCCAAATTAACCCAAATACCCCCAAAAATCCCACCAAAAATCCCACCAAAATTGCCTCGAAATGCCCCAAAAATCCCCACAAAAATCCCAAAATTCACCTCAAATTCATCACAAAAATCCCAAAATTCAGCCCCAACCCCCCCCGGGGCTGGCCGGGTGCCAAGGTGAGACCCCTCCCCAAATTTACCCAAAATACCCCCAAAATCCCACAAAAATCCCCCCAAATATCGCGTCAAATTCGTCCGCAAAATCACAAAAATCTGCCCCAAAATCCCAAAATTCAGCCCCAAACCCCCCTGGGACCGGCTGACTGCCCAGGTGAGACCCCTTCCCAAATTAACCCAAAAATCCCCCAAAAAATCCCCACAAAAATCCTGAAAATCGCCCCAAATTTGACCCCAAAATCCCAAAATTCAGCCCACAAATCTCCCCCAAAATCCCCCCCAAAAAAAATCCCAAAAATTGCCTGAAATTTGCCCCCAAAATCGCAAAAATTGCCCCAAAATCATCCCCAAAAATCGCCCCCCCCCACAAATCAGCCCAAAATCCCAAAAATTGCCCAAAAAATCCCCTTGAAAAATCCCCCAAATCAGCCCAAAAATCCAAAAAATTCCCCCAAATATCCCAAAATCCCCCCAAACCACCAGAACCCTCAAAATTCTCCACCCCTGGGACCTCAAAATCCCCAAATCCCCCCCAAAACCCCAAAATTTTTCTCCTGGGACCCCAAAATTTCTCTCAAATGCCTCAAATTGGGGGCGGGGCGTGTGTTGGCCACGCCCCTTCCATGGCCACGCCCTCTCTGACCACGCCCCCTTCCCCTCCCCCAGCGGTGCCGGTGCCCCCCGAAATCTGCCCCGAGGAGGAGCAGGTGAGGGGGACCCCCGAAATTGGGGAGGGAGACCCCAAAATTGGGGGGAAAAACCCAAAATTGGGGAGAAAACCCCGAAATTTGGGACTCCAAAATTGGGGAGAAAACCCCGAAATTTGGGGCTCCAAAATTGGGGAGAAAACCCCGAAATTGGGGGGAAAACCCCAAAATTTGGGACCCCGAAATTGGGGGGAAAACCCCAAAATTTGGGACCCCGAAATTGGGGTGGGGGGACCCCAAAACTGGGGAGGGGGGACCCCGAAATTGGGGAGAAAACCCCGAAATTGGCGGGAAAATCCCAAAATTTGGGACCTCGAAATTGGGGAGGGGGGAGCAGAAACTGGGGACGGGGATCCGAAATTGGGGAGGGGACCCCAAAATTTGGGAGAGGGATCCTGAAATTTGGGGGGGGAATCCAAAATTGGGGACCCTGAAAATTGGGGAGGGCGAAACCCCAAAATGGGGAGGAAACCCCAAAATTGAGGACCCCAAAATTGGGGAGGGGGGGACCCAAAATTGGGGAGGGGAACCCCAAAATTTGGGACCCCGAAATTGGGGAGGGAGACCCCAAATTGGGGAGAAAATCCCAAAATTTGGGACCCCGAAATTGGGGAGGGGGACCCCCGAAATTGGGGGGGAAAACCCCGAAACTTGGGACCCCAAAATTCGGGAGGGGGGAGCCCGAAATTGGGGGAAAAACCCCCAAAAATTGGGACCCCAAAATTGGGGAGGGGGAAGCCCCAAATTAGGGAGAAAACCCCAAAATTTGGGACTCCGAAATTGGGGGAGGGGACCCCGAAATTGGGCGGAAAACCCCAAAATTTGGGACCCCAAAATTGGGGAGGGGGACCCCGAAATTGGGGGGAAAACCCCGAAATTTGGGACCCCGAAATTGGGGAGGGGGGACCCCGAAATTGGGGGGAAAAACCCAAAATTTGGGACCCCGAAATTGGGGAGAAAACCCCGAAATTGGGGGGGAAAACCCCAAAATTTGGGACCCCAAAATTGGGGAGGGTCCCAGAATTGGGGATCCAAAAATTGGGGAGGGGGACCCCCAAATTAGGGAGAAAACCCCAAAATTTGGGACACCGAAATTGGGGAGGGGGGACCCCGAAATTGGGGGGAAAACCCCAAAATTTGGGACCCCGAAATTGGGGAGAAAACCCCGAAATTGGGGGGAAAACCCCGAAATTTGGGACCCCCGAAATTGGGGAGGGGGGAGCCCAAAATTGGGGGCAAAATCCCGAAATTTGGGACCCCGAAATTGGGGAGGGGGGACCCCGAAATTGGGGGGAAAACCCAAAATTTGGGACCCCAAAATTGGGGAGGGTCCCAGAATTGGGGATCCAAAAATTGGGGAGGGGGACCCCCAAATTAGGGAGAAAACCCCAAAATTTGGGACACCGAAATTGGGGAGAAAACCCCGAAATTGGGGGGAAAACCCCAAAATTTGGGACACCGAAATTGGGGAGGGGGGACCCCGAAATTGGGGGGAAAACCCCAAAATTTGGGACCCCGAAATTGGGGAGAAAACCTCGAAATTGGGGGGAAAACCCCAAAATTTGGGACCCCGAAATTGGGGAGGGGGGAGCCCAAAATTGGGGGCAAAATCCCAAAATTTGGGACCCCGAAATTGGGGAGGGGGGAGCCCAAAATTGGGGGCAAAATCCCAAAATTTGGGACCCCGAAATTGGCGGGAAAATCCCAAAATTTGGGAGCCCAAAATTGAGGGGAAAACCCCAAAATTTGGGACCCCGAAATTGGAGAGAAAACCCCGAAATTTGGGACCCCAAAATTGGGGAGGGGGAGCCCAAAATGGGGAGGGGGGACCCAAAATTTGGGACCCCAAAATTGGGGAGGGGGAGCCCAAAATGGGGAGGGGGGACCCGAAATTTGGGGGAGGTCCCAAATTTATGGAAGGGGGGGAGGGGTCACGAAGGGAAACCCCAAATTTTGGGGAGGGTCCTCAAATCTGGGGGGGATTTTTCCCCAAATTTTGGGGTTCGCAAGCACCCCAATTTTTGGGGGGGGGGGGGGTTGGGGATTTTGGGGGAGGGGTCCCCGGGATTTGGGGGGTCCCTCTGAGCCCTCCCTGCCCCCCCCCAGGGCTGTGATTTGGGGGAGACCCTGACCCAAATTGCCGAGGAGCTGAGGGGGGGGCGAGACCCCCGGAGAGTGCTGCAGGTTTGGGGGGGGCCGGGGGGATTTTGGGGGGTCCTGGGGGGGTTTGGAGGGATTTTGGGGGGTCCTGGGGGGGTTTTGGGGGGTCCCGGGGGGGTTTTGGGGGTCATGGGGGGATTTTGGGGGGTCCTGGGGGGGATTTGGGTGAATTTTGGGAGGTTTTAAGGGGTCCCGGGGGGTCCTGGGGGGAATTTGGGGGGTCCTGGGGGGATTCTGGGGAGTCCCAGGGGGGTTTTGGGGGGTCCTGAGGGTTTGGGGGGGTCCTGGGAGGATTTTGGGGGGGTTTTGGGTGATTTTCTGGGGTCCTGTGGGGGGGATTTGGGTGAATTTTGGGAGGTTTTGAGGGGTCCCGGGGGGAATTTGGGGGGTCCTGGGGGGAATTTGGGGAGTCCTGGGGGGGATTTTGGGGAGTTTGGGGGATTTTGGGGTGTTTTATT